>NC_134096.1:62279269-62596408 GCF_000715075.1 Nicotiana tabacum
TATGTCGGCTTAGTTCGAATTTTTTGCTCAATACCAAATCAAATCAAACCAAACGTAGTCAGATTTTTTAATCGATTTGGTTTGACTTTTCGGTTTGGTGCGATTTTTTGGTTCGATTTGAACACCCCTAATTAGTATTATGTCAATATTTCATTCTTCATTTTCGTCCATTGAAACTACAAAAATGTTTAACTTCATTGGATAATTTGGATTTTGGCTTGCATCCACTCCAATGACCCAACTTCTATATTTATCAAACAGTCATACATTGTATATAGCTCAATAAAAATTTTATCAAAAATTATGCTAACAAAATGAATATTATACAAATTAGGACCAAAAAAAGTACTAGTACTATAGCAGGACTGTAAAGTAGAAGAGTAAAGTAGAAGAATGGAAGTCAAAGTAAATTATCATTATTCAACAGAATATATGTGTTAACTCTCAAGTATTCTTGCCTTCTCTTAATATAGTTTAAATTTCTTCCTGACAACGGTTCCTGTTTGTTTCTCATATGCATTACCTCTTTTATTTGTTCTTGAAAAGATTTTATATCTATTTTGACTATTGCATTAAGTCCAAGTGAAGTTAAAGAACACTCCGAATAAGATTTTCTGTGGTCGCTATTTGATCGTAAGATGACCTTCACCTTTATCTTTTGGGTTGCAAATCACAACACATCACTCGACCTTGTTAGAGTTTCCCACATTACTTGAGAGAACGAGCTAGTTGATCTAATCGGACAATGTTAATATCTAACGTCCATTTACTTAACGCTTGCAAATTAAACGACATGAGGACCTACAATAATTTAAGTCTTTAAAAGAGGACAATTGCATGAACTATGTTTTTTTAGACTAGCTGACTAGAGATGGTACTGAAGTAACTAAAGAAACGAAGGACAGAATTAGAGAAGGGGAAATCAAGGAGAAGTAATAGGAGAAAAGTGAGCTAATATTGTTTTGCATATGAAAAAGCTTTCTGTGAGAATATTGATGTAATTGAGTTAATAAACTCACTGTGTGTAAATAAAAATAAAAATTCTCTCAAAATCAGGCTCAGTTAGATTGCGCATTCTTTCAATATTAAATCGGATAGATACACGAGACAACTAGCTATAGATAGGTAAGACTTGTCTACTGAGGCGGACCTATGGCTTATATTTAGGGGTCACCGACCCCATAAACATCGACAAAAATCATCATAGCTAGAGTACAAATGGTTCTTCGGGGAACCTCACCTAACGAATTATTGTTTATTATTATTAGAAAGGAAAGAAACAATGCGAAAAATACAAACTTCTACTTGTTCATCCTTTTGTTCGTTTCTGCAACTATTTTTACTCTGGCAAATAGTTTTAATATTATATTGTCAGAACTCATGATTTGATGACTCCTTTTAGATTACTTTCAGTTTAGTCTCTCAATAAGACATTCATTGCCCTTTCAAAGAAAAAGAGAACTCCATCTTTTCGAAGCTAATCCAATTCAGAGTAACCATCGTAATTGTATTGTTATGAAATAACTTAGTGAAAGCGAAGTTATCTTTACATATTGCCCATTCGCCATTTTTGGTGAGTACAATTTTTTCAAAAGTATCTTAATGGGTCAATCCTCCCAATAGTTCTCTATGTTTAAATCCACTAGGTTACACTATTTCCACCCATCAGAATCCAGCATTTTGAGGGGTTATTATAGGCTCAAGGTCATTTTTACTCATCTTGTTTTTAGTTATTGACCGAATCTAGGCGGGTTACAAATGAAAATGCCACCTTTAGATACTTGACACTTCACGTGGAGATGACAAATTCTTCCCTTCACTCTATTCACGTCCACCCAAATGTATCCGCGCACAAGTGGAATTAGATAATTGATTGTGCCAACTGAAAAACAAATATACCTTATATGTAACTTTCTTCTTCTTTTTTATCAATTTCTAAATGACAATTTTTTTCACACACTCAACACAAATTTCAAAAATAATTTCAACTTCTAACTAGCATGTGATAATATAACCATCGTTGAGATCCACTTGGAACCCCATTTTGGTCGCAAGGTGCACAAACAATCAAATTATGAATTTTGTCACAATTTACTCTGTTAGACGGCTAATTGTGATTGTTATAAAAAAGCTGAGAATTAAGAGAGGATACATTTCTGCACTTTGTTGTTGCAGTCAAGGAATAAATAGACACGGGAGTAACCAAAGAGAGGAGAGGAAGCTAAATGCAATGACTAGTCTAATCTCTTTTCTCTAAGTGAACTTTTTCTTATGTAAACCCGGTGTATTATCTAAGTCTTTTAACTATCTCCTCTATTGCAGCAGCAAAAGTGGAAATGATATATTTAGCATCTTGGAATTGCTCACTCTTCAATCATTCCGCCTCATCTTCACAGGTCCAAAAGTATATATGGGGGAACAAGAAATAAATTAAACGCAGACATAATAACTGCCAAATTGATTTATTTAGTGTTTGTATAGAGCAAATATGAGAAATATAACCATATTAAAATCTTGCGACAGGTCGCGTTCATGCTTCAGCTAATAAATTAAGAAGTGAGAAACATATATTTACAATCTCACTTCAACAGAATTAACAATATAACTTCAGGCAAGGAAACCAATGAATTAACCAGGACGCTTGCAGTAATTGTAGAGGTTACATGGCCGCTGTGTAGGCTTCTTATCCCCTATGCAATTGCCATAGATTCTCCCGTCGCAGATTGGCGGCCGCTGAAGAGCTTCGTAAGATATACTATTTTCACCATTTGCAAGATTTACCTGCCAGTTAATACCATCCAATTCGTTCATCAATTCTCCGGCAGCACTGCTGTTCCAAGATATACCACTACTGTACATCGCGGCGGTAACCGAAGAAGCAGAGAGCAAAACATCCGCAATTACCATAAGGGAGAGGAAGAAAGTGATGCTCCTCATCTTACAAGTCTCACAATTGTTGCCTTGTTTCAACGAGAATGAAGATGATGATGTTCACGGAGTATAAAGCGTTTTTGGTGGAATCCCACCTAATGAATTATTAGAGGAAAGAAAAATTGTACAAGATAAAAACTTTCTACGTATCTCTTTTTGTCCTTTCATGCATTTTTAATTTCGCCAAAAGCTCTTCCGCTTACAAACAATGCGTCATCAGCTAAGCTTGACGTTATGTGTATTGTATCCATTCAATTGTTGTTTTTCATATCTCGCAATATATAAATATTATTTCTATATGTAAATACATATTTATGCACCCATTTATGAAGTAAATAATTATAATTGTCTCTATAAGTATTTCAAACAATTCTCTCTTAATAAGAAACTCTAATTAAGACAATAACTTAATAGTCCTTTCTAACAATTCAAATCCCACTTCCGAATATTCGTAACGTTAATTGCATGAATTTCACTATCTCCAATAACTTCATATGATTAAATCGAACAATGGAATATCATAGTTCTAAAATGAATCACGAAAATTAACGGGGTGTCACACTTTCATATAATCTTTACCCAGTGACAGATCCAGCATTTTATATAAGCGGGTTCAAGAAAACTCTAGAACCGCGATAGCAGTCGACAATAAGAATTGATATATTTTTTTCTATTCCCACAATACCCTGAAAAATATTGTTTGAGGTGGTAAGAAATTTAAAAATAGATAAATAGTTATATAAAATAAAAATATATCAAAATTTACCTACTTATAATAAATAATTAAAAAAAAAAGAGGATCTTATTTCTGTACATAGGCAAGACATAAAGAAAAACAAAGAAAGAAACAAGTACTAACACTAAAGAATACAAATTATATCATTTTTTTTGTAAGACTTAAACTTTTCCGCTTGTCTTCAATTTTAATTTTTATGTTTTACTCTTATAATTAGTTAAGTAACAATGTAGCAATTTTGAAACAACATACATAAAATATAAACAAAATAAACAAACAATTTAAAACTAAAACAATAAATAAGTAAATAAAAACAACTAATCTAACCTTCATGTATAACAAAGAAAAAGAAGAAGAACTTCAAACATAAGGAAACGAAAATCAACGCAAGTAAAACAGAATATGTTGCCGAAAAGATTTGAACCTGGTACTCTGACCAGCAATTGAACACACACAACCACTGAGCTTCGTCTTGTAATCGTAACAAACGGGTTCACTTTTGTTCATATACAGAAATCTGTATGAATTTATATATGTAAATAGTAAGTTTTTTCGGCGAAGCGGGTTCAGTTGAACCCCCTTGATCCTATAGGTCTGCCCGTCTTTACCCATTGAAGCATGGTACACTTCATCTACTGTGACTAGTTTGATTAGTTCTCATTGTTGCTCGCTATTTAACACTAGACCTTGCTTAGTAAATAGTAACCAAAGGGTTAATAGCAGGTAGTAGGGGTGTACAAAAAAAATCGATAAACCGCACCAAATCGATAATCCGAGTCAAATTGGAAAATAATCCAGATGTGGTTTGGTATTGGAAAATAAAACCCGATCATAATTGATTTGGTTTGGTTTTAACTAAAAAAAGTCAAACCGAAACCAAACCAACCTGATAGTACATCTATATAATTTTTAAAAATATTTTATACGTATAAATATTTATTGTAATGTAATTTATAAATATTTCTTAAACTTTTTCACAATTTTTTCTTTTAACGTATTATTTCAAATTTAAACTTAACATTCTTGAATGGTAAATAAATTTTAAAGCCTATAAATGTAGTAACTCAAACAAAGTTCAAATCAATACTAATGCTAACAAAAGAAATTCAATTTAATACTAGGAATGTCGATAGTGTTGGATAATTATTTTAGTTTTACATTGGTTTATAATGAAAATGCATAACTTAGTCTATCTTTTTCTTTAGTGCTTAGTTATGTAATTAATATTAGTACTTATTAGCTATACTTATTTAAGCATGATCCTATATAGTATTTTTAGATTATGTTAATTTTTATTATGGCTTATTAATTAGCAATATTTGTTTTATGTAATTTTATTATTTTATCTTTGTTATTGAATATTTTAGTATAATACTATGAATTATCTCATATTATTGTGTTAGTTTCTTGAAAAAATTCGCCCTTTGCTTCCGACTTTGATGAAGGTAAATAGTCAAACAAGTTCCCCACATTATATAGTTGTATTTTACTAGGACTTAAGAAATATTTGGAGCACAAGTTATATATTTTATGCTATGAAGACTTTATCGAAAAAAACCCGAAAATATTCGAAAAACCCGAGAAAAATCGAGATTGAAAAATTCGACTTTGTTGGTTTGATTTATAAATTTAAAAATCCGACACCATTAGTTTGGTTTGATAATTGAAAAATCCGAACTAACCTGACCTATGTACACCCCTAGCAGGTAGAGGTGTTGCTGATGTCCCAAGAAGTGTCTTATAGTAATTTAAGGCTACTTGTTTAATACATGCATCAGGTCACCTTAAGCATTCATCAAATTTCTATTAGTGTTCCAGGAGCATCTATTCTTCATATTTGCAAAGAACATATTTGTTGTCCCTTACAAACTTCAAAATATTATATTAAACTAGTCTTAGGGTACGAACTTTGTGTTAGGATTTTGTCCTGATTTTCTTTTCATATTTGGATTTTACTTTTTTCTTGAAGGAAGGAAAAATGTTTACCATAATTGATTTTAGTTTTTTCTAAAGGAAAATGTAAATCTCTACTATATTTGATTATTCTTTTCCTTGGAGGAGAAATTTTTTACTTCTATAAATTGAGAATCCCCCCTTCACACAATAACATAATAGCATTCACAATATAGTCATAAAAAGAGCTTTGTTTGGGGGAGATTTTTCTCTTCATAGATATTTTTCTTTTATATTAGTTTTATCATATGTATATTAATTGACCAAACCATATTAAAGTATTTTGTCTCTTTAGTATACTTCTCCATGCCGTCTGATTTATCGTCTCTGAGGTTTGCTTTGCTAGCTTTGGCATGACTGCCTTGTTATTTTCGATTCCAACATGAGATATCAAAGCCAATGGTTGGAGCGAGATTGAAGACAAATTCAAGGCGGATTCAGATCAAGCGTAGCAAACTTGGTGATAATGAAGATTATTGTTAAAAAAAAGAGTCTAGAGTTCTATACGTGGAGATAAACTTTCAATCATAGTTTTCAACATACCTGCTATTGCATATTTAAAACAAAACCTTTTTTAACCAATGCTTATGGATTTAAATTTGTAACTCATTCTTACTTTTAGCGCATGAGCTTCACTTTTAACCTTGTTCATGACTTTTAACTGAGGGCTCCAATACTTTTAACCCATGTTCACTTTTAACGCATGGACTCCACTTTTATCTCTGTTCACTTTTGACGCAGGGCTCTAATACATATAACCTGTGCTCACGTTCAACGCACGAGGCTTCAATTTTTAACACATATCTATTTTTAACCATGGCAAGCAATAATGATGAAGATTATGTGAAGAAGGCGGATCAAGTGTAATGACATGGCCGATTGTTTTGAGTATTGTAGCTTCGTTCCCCCATTTATTACTTATTCTATATTTGTTTCTTGTTATGTGACTTGTCGGGGTAGTTGGTTTGGTTCCGGAGATATTTCGAAGAGAATTGGGATATTTAGTCCCAAAGTTGGAAGCCTAAGTTGAAAGAATTGAACGGATATTGACATATGAGTAAATGAATCCGAAACGGAGTTTTGATGGTTCTTACAGCTTCATATGGTGATTTTGGACTTAGGAGTATGTACGGATTTTGATTTGGAGGTCTGTAGGTTGTTTTGTCTTGAATTGAGAAAGTTAGAAAGTTAAGAAGTTTGGCTGAGAGTTGACTTTGTTATTATCGGACTCAGATTTTAGTTTCGGAAGTTGGAATAGGTCTGTTGTGTCATTTATGACGTGTGTACAAAATTTGAGGTAAATCAGAGTTTGTTTGATAGGTTTCGGCATCGATTATAGAAGTTGAAAATCCATTAGTTTTATTATACTTGAATTGGGGTGTGATTCGTGTTTTTGATATTATGTGATGTGATTTAAAGCCTCGATTAAGTTCGTATGATATTTAGGATGTGTTGGCATATTTAGATGGGGTCCCGGGGGTCTCGGGTGAGATACAGATTGATTGCGGATTGAGTTTGGCTTTATGGATGTCACACCTCCTTTATCCCGAGGGGAGGGAGATAGGGGAGTTTTTCCAATTAAAGTGACATTAATCGAAATGAAATTATTTGTTTAATCAGAGTCGCCACTTGAAATATTTATGGTGTCCCAAGTCACCGGTTTATTTTAAAATCCCAAATCGAGGAAATTAACTCTATTCATGGTCCGCAAACACAGAAGACCGGGTACGTAATTCTGGTAACCCGGGAGAAAATGTTAGGCATTCCCGAGTTCCGTAGTTTTAGCACGGTCGCTCAACTATTAATAATTGGCCTAATTATCTGAATTATTACATGTTTTAGAACCTTTTGTGTATTACCGCTTTTATACCGCTTTTAATATTTATGGAATTTATTTAAATAAGTTGCGATGTCGCGCACCTATTATTTTTGTACACATTGTGAATCGCGTCACGCCCGCGACTTACAACATGTTTATTTTTATTATTATTTGAAGTTATGGTCGAGTCACGTGGAACGCACACTCGAATTGGGATTTACGTATCGTGACCATGACATGGAAACCGTACCCATAATCACGATGATTTATTAATCGCGCCTAAAGCAAGCTACAATATTCATTAGTATTTCTTTCTATGATCAGGATTAAGTGTGAAGTCTAGAATTCATGGATCTTCTTATGTGGAGAGTAGTTCATTCTTTTAAATTATTAACAAAGTTATTTTGGAGAAAAGCATTAGAATTACTAGAATTGCTTTGGCAGTCATTTTTTATATAAGCTCATATGCACCTATAGTGATTTCAAAGAAACTTTATAATGTTTCAAAGATTTTGGGCTCCTGTAACAAGCCCACCAGTACTGAGTGCTAGCCATGGTCACCAAGACAAACACAATTCATGGTCTAAGAACTCTGTTCAACTCAAAATCACGGAGATTCAACAATTGGCATTTATGAACTATAAGATTCCCCAATCTAAAACTAATTTCATGTTTATGTTATATGCTAGATAAATGAGCTAGTTGACTCTTAGGAAATATATACAAATAACAGTCACTCACATACTAATTTTGCTAATCACTATAACCCAAAATATAGTCATTACAGGTTCATTTCATACTAATTCTGCACACACAAAAAAAACAGAATTCCAAAATTCAAAATCCAAGGAATTCGAATAATGTCTAAACAACACATACAGTTATTTATGAATTCACCTCATATCTTTATTTCTCAGTGTACTCGGTCCAATTCGAATTTAAGGTTAAACAGTGAAGGAGTATTCAGCGAACATATAGATGAACAGACTGAGGTAAATTTTATAATGCTAAAACATCTGCATGGCAATACATAATCTAAGAATGAAATTAGTACCTGGATCGGTAGGAAACAAAGCTAACGCAGCTAAATAAAAGATGAAGGAAGCAGTAGGGTAGGAGTTCAGCAACGGATTTGAGTAAAACAACAGCAGAAATAATATGGTTCCAGCCCGATTAAGCCTTAAAACTTTCAAAAACAATGTAGTGCAAAACCAGCAAAAATTGAAGCGGCTATCCAAATCCCTTTCACTCCTCTTGTTCGAAGCTCTTGTGTGTGTGTGCTTTCGGTCCCTTTGCTGAGACTGAGGTGGGAGAGGGGACAGCTGCTCGGAGGGAATGGATAAGAAGAAGTCGGCGGCTAGGGTTTTTTATGTGTAAGGGGGGAATCTGTTTTCTGCCCTCTTTTGTGCCCTTTTTTCCACTCTATTTCTCACTATCTATCCTCCTATTTCCGTCTCTCTCCCCCTAAAGTGTGGATGGGTGGAAAATATATAGGTCTAGGTATAAGGATTAATTGGCCACTAGAAGCACCTGGCCCAAAGCTGTAATGAGACCCTATAGCCTTCTCTTTTTTTCTTTGTATTTTGCAAGACTAATCAATTTATTTAACACTCTTAATTCCAACTAATTTGTAAAATTAACTTAATGACCTAATGCATGTAGAGTTACTAATGTATTTTGTTTTTTGGGTATTTTAGTGTTTTACAAATGCAATTGATTATGCAATTAAAATCTAAAAAATGTAAAAATTAGAAATATTTTTGTATTTTCTTTAGGATTTAAAATGCAACTTAAAAATGCATCAAACATGAATACGTACAAAGCAAAATAAGTAAAAATATAGAAAAATAATTTAAAGCTATTTTTTAAATTTTTTAGGAGTAATTTTATATTAGGGCAAAAATTAGGTGTTCACAGCTGTCCCTCTTTGCTTGGAAACATGAAGAGTTTTCGGGCAAAGATAAAGTGAGCAATTACGAGCAATTTTTGCCTGTTTGGATACTCCATGGGAAGCGTTTTTTGAAAAGTTTGACCGAATCTTGCTTCGGAGGTTGCCTACATATCCTTGGCTATAAAGGAATCAGGTCAGTGTAGTTGTGGAAGTTTAGGTAGCTGGGACTATCGAGAAGCTGTGATTTCACTGCTGCTGCTGCTGCTGCTCTTTCTTGGTGAGCTCCCTATTGCACCAAAGTCAAAATGAAAAAGAATAACTAAGCCTATCAGCTACGAGTTACAAAATTCCTATCTATGAGTCTTCTGAAGCTTGATCTTGAGTCTCGAATGGTTCTTCATGCGAACTTTTGATTTGAACCTTGATGCTTGCTAGCTGCAGGTGCTAGTTCTTTCTTCTTCAGCTTTTCAGATCAAGACGGGACATGCAAAGCTTGTGACTTCAGCCATGTCTTGAGCAGTTCACATCTTTCATCGGCTTCTGCATTTTGGATTAACTACTCTTCTTTTCTTTTTTTTATTCTGGATTGAGACTTCTTCCTTCGGTCATCTCGGAGTGTCAGCTCACATTCTTGAGGCGAGCTTCTACTACTTCTAACTTGAATTGAATTCTGAAATGACTTCCCTCGTTCTTCAGGTGGGCGCCTGCAACTGACTTGAAATTTGAAATGAATTCCCTCGTTCTCCAGGTGGGCACCTGCTAATGACTTGAAAATTGAAACAAATTCCCTCATTCTCCAGGTGGGCGCCTGATGCTTACTTAAAACTTGAAATAAATTCCCTCATTATCCAGGTGAGCGCCTGCTTATTTAAAAACTTGAAATGAATTCCCTCGTTTTCCAGGTGGGTGCCTGATGTTGACTTAACACTTGAAATGAATTCCCTCATTCTCCAGGTGGGCGCCTGATGCTGACTTAAAACCTGAAATGAATTCCCTCGTTTTCCAGGTGGGTGCCTGATGTTGACTTAACACTGAAATAAATTCTCTCGTTCTCCAGGTGGGCGCCTGCCACTACAGCAAAACGGAAACAACAAAAGAAACTTTTTCTGCCCCAGTTTACACTAGGAGGATTTGTGAGTTATTAGCAGAACTATAAATTACCTATGCTATTGATAAAGGATGCAATGATGAGAGTAAAATTGAAGACTCGACTAGGATGTGCGTCTCCTTAAGAAATAAAAATCTGAAAAACCCAAACTAGAAAGTGCGTCTCCTAAATTTGAGATTGAGCTTGCGGAAAACTATAAACTAAGCTTGACTAAACTAAAAACTGACCCTATTCTCCAGGCGGGACCCCTGATTTCAAGAAAACTAAAGATTGATAACTTAAGAAAACTAAAAATTGACCCTTTTTTTTTAATCCAGACTTCCCTTTTTTTAAACTTATTATCCTAGGAAAAAATTCATCAGACTAGGTCTTTTTTTTATGGTATCTTAGGAGAAAGATTCATCAGACTAAGATTTTGATCCTAGGAGAAAGTTTATCAGACTAGGTCTTCTATCTTAAGAGAAAGATTCATCAAACTAAGATTTTGTAAGAGAAAATTCATCAGATTAGGTCCTCTTTTTTTATTATCTTAGGAGAAAGATTCATCAGACTAATATTTTGATCCTAGGAGAAAATTCATCAGACTAGGTCTCTTTTTTTTTTTGGTATCTTAGGAGAATGATTCATCAGACTAAGATTTCAATCCTAGGAGAAAGTTCATCAGACTAGGCCTTCAATCTTAGGAGAAAGATTCATCAGACTAAGATTTCGATCCTAGGAGAAAATTCATCAGACTAGGTCTCTTTTTTATTATCTTAGGAGAAAGATTCATCAGCCTAAGACGTTAATCCTAGGAGAAATTTCATCAGACTAGGTTTTCTATCTTAGGAGAAAAATTCATCAGACTAAGATTTTTATTGGGAGAAAATCCATCAGACTAGGACTTTTTATCCTAGGAGAAAAAATGTGAAGAGCAATGGAAATATTTTATGCACACTAGCAAAACAAATAAAGGCAAAGATTTGAGAAACTTCCCTTTGTCAGCTCTTCTCTTCTCTTTTTTTTTTTGAACCACTTTCCTTGCACTGATTTGTTCCTGTTTCAAACAAAGGAAATTTTGTCAGTTTTAAAAGTGGTGGTCGGTTTGTGGCCTTGAGTCTTGGGCAGCTTGGCTTTTGCTCAATCAGCTTGAGTCAGTTTCAAGAGACTTTTTGCTCTGCATCAACCCTGATTGTTTCACACTCAGTACCATTTGTATTTGTGGCTCAATCAGCCTTATCTCAAAAAAGAGATTTCTTTTCTTGGATAACCTTTTCTAATATCTTGAATGGCTTTGCTTTTGGAGCAATTTGTCTGTCAGAGAGAATCACAACTGGTAAGAGCCTTTTGCACGATGTGCACACTTCATAGTAATTGTTCGGTACTATAGAGAATTCGAGCCCCTGATTAACCTCGAGGTTATCTTTGCTTGCTTTAGCCAAGTAGGCTGACAAGGGTATTTTGGGGGGAAGCCTTTGCATGAATCCTCAAGGCATGTTGACTGTGACACCTGACTGTGCTGGCCAAATTAACTTTGTGCAACTGAAAAGCTAGTAGCAGATTTTGAAATCTTTTCTTGCTTGTTTTGACAAGGACTGACTCAGAGTGAAGGACACAATGATACCAAGAAACAATATTAACAAGAAATGCCCATGTCGAGAAGGACATAAGGAAGAGTTTTTTAAAAAAAAAATAGCTAGCCTTAATGAATCATGACATGCATTTTGGACTTAATGGCCGATCTATCAAACTAATCTAATCTTTTCTTTTACTATTCTTATGACCTTAAGCCGGGCTTGTTCGTGCCAATCCTTTGCATCAACTTCACGACTCACTATCGACTAGTGGTGCCCCGATGGGTTTTCACCAACAAGCCTCTCTCATTTATTTATCTCTTCTTACCATCGCCTTACAGTGCCCGTGAGGGTTTTTACTAGTAAGACTCTCTCATTTTTATTTTTTATTTTTTTCTTTTACTTTCGTGTGTGAGCAACTTGACAGTGTTCTATGTCACGTGACAACTTTTGCTCATTGCATGCTTCTCTTAACATTCTTGAAGGCATATCAGGAGGTCTTTTTTGAAAGGTTTTTTGGATAGGGTTGGAAAGAATGGTTGACATGAAGGTTCAAAGTAGACTCAAAATATAGGGTTGTAGACTTACAACTCTTGGAATCGACTCTTTCAAAAGTGAAATAAAATCTTTGCCCCAGTTTCAGATATCGGGGATTTTTTGGATTTTTTTTTTTACTCTTATTTGGTTGGACCGAACCGTATAAGGCTGCCTACGTATCCTTTTTTTAAGAAATCAGGTCTAACGTAGTTCAAACCTCTGAACTAACTTTTTTTTTCATCTTTCATTCTTTTTCTTTTTCTTTCTTTTTTCTCATTTTTTCCTTCTTTCTTCTCTTTTTTTTTTGTTTTCAAAACAAACTGCCCCAACTTCTATTTTCTAGGGGCATGGACCTTCGAATGTTCTTTTTTCTTTTTCTTTTTCACTTGAATTTTCTAAGAGTTTCCCAGTTTGTACTTTGGTAGCATGAACATTTTTTTTTTTTGAATTTTTGACTCTAAACTTGATTCTAAAAGAGGGTGATCAAAGAAAATAACACAGGCTCAAAATGTGTAACAAAGGGTATAAAGTGTTTGGGTAGCAGAACAAGGGCCTCCTAGCCTCTAGAGTGCCAATCATGGTTTCCTTTCGCGACACAACATTGATGAACATGTCTGTCTTCTTGGTGTGTCATGGCCGGAAGACACTTTTCACCCATTAATGTCAAACTTTCTAATAAACTTCAATTGATTCTTTCTCAAACCCGACCTTCACAATGATTTGAAGGTAAAGATCATTAACCTCCACTGGTCATTTTATTCGAGCTTAATTCCAAAGTGTTTCAACTCTTTAATCATCCTCAAAAGTTCCTTTTTCTCATTTATCCAATTCAAGCTTAAATCAGTTTTCTAAGATTTGGCCAAAAATTCCGCATGCATGTCATATCACTAAAACTAGCGGGAAAAGAACCAAGCATGGAATGACACAAAAGGACAAACTGTATTTCATTGAGTAAACAACAAGACAAACAACCTAAAATCCGAGTTACAACCCTAAAATAACCCGGCTAATGAAAATAGCAACAAAACAGACAGACAAGACTCACACAAACAAAATAGAGGGATAGAAGGGTTTGACTTAATAAAACAAATAAAATTTAGATCACACCCTGGAATAACCTAGATAATAGAAAAAACATCAAAACAAGCTACCAAGATTCCTTCCTAGTGAGGAGGGAATGACTTTTCAATTGCTAAGCTTGACATTTAGCCACAAATTTGCACATCAGCATTACTACGACATTTAACCGTTTTGATTGCTTTAGATTCAACACTCAAATTTTGACAATTATCCCGAGCAGGCCATGTCCTATTGCTCAAATCTGGTAAAGTCAACCCCACATTTGTCGCCATTTGTTTTATTTTTCACCGCCAACTTGCCTATTTGCCTTTCCGTGACCTTGGATCAACAACAGTTGTGTTTGTTCCATTGGTTGAGAAGATGCTTTTATTTTCGAAGGATCCTGGACTAGCCATTGCAAACCAACAAACCGACCACCTTTAACTAGCTTTTTATTTCAGAACAACAAGCATGTTAGAATAAACACTCTTTATTTTTTCCTTTTCTCTCTTTTCTCTTTTTTTTTTTGTTTCTTTCCTTTCTCTTTTGTTTCTTTTTTGTTTTTTCGTTCGATCGAACCTGATGTGGGTTGCCTACGTATCATGTGGGAACATGAATCAGATCTTGCGTAGTTCGGGAATATCAAGAATAAAGGAAATAAACTAACTCTCTTTTTTATTTCTAATTTCCGAAAGAAAGACTTATAAAGAAGAAATAAAACATTTTTGGATTTCGATTTGTTTGTTTTTTTTTTAAAGAATTTTGAAAAGAAAGACTTCTAAAGAAGAAAGAAAGCATTATTTTTTTTTAATTTTGACTTTTTTGTTTCCTGAAATTTCGAAAGAAAAAACTTCTAAAGAAGAAAGGAAATATTTTTCGATTTTTGGACTTTTATTATGAATTTATGAAAGAAATACTTCTAAAGAAAAAAGAAAATATTTTTGAATCTTGAATTTTCTTTTCAATTTTCGAAAGAAGAATAAAAATATTTTTGGATTTTGAGAAGAAATTAAAAGGAAAATGTTTTTGTTTTTTTAAAAAAAAAAAACAATTTAGGTCTAAAAGAAAGACTTTCTAAATTTGGGCCGGAACCGATGAGGTTTGCCTACATATCTCACATCCGGTGAGAATCAGACCTGCGTAGTTCTGCCAGTTTTGACGGAACTGAGGAAACATGACCTTTGAAACATTGGCTTATTTTCTCTCCTTTTTTTTCAAAATTTCGGCAGAGTTTCGAAATGTTTCAAATACCTACCTTACTCTTGTTGTTTTTTTTCTTCTTGATTTTCTTTCCCTATTATAGAAGTCGGTCAACATACAACCCGAAGCAAATGAATACACAAGTAGAACGTAATGCATCAGGATAGTCTTTTAATTTGGGTACACCTGTCCTAAACGGACCCAACACCTGTGTTGAGTCCCCAAAGTTAAATGCACGTGATGCAAACCAACGTTCATACTAGGGATCTGGCATGAGGCTTTGTTATTCTAAGTTTAAATCCTGGGTGTATTATTCTAGACCTGGCTTACCCGAACGGATATCTCGAGCCGAGGGGGGCAGCGTACCGGGAATACAGAAGCTTCACCGGCTTTGCAACTTGTCCGAACCTTGTTCTAAAATTAGGATATGACTCTAACAAAAAAGAAGCCATGCGAAGCGCACGCTTCCCAGAAGATTTAGAAGACTCAGAGAAAAGAAGGGTTTCGCAGTAGTTTGTATATAATTCACACAATATCAAAGCGGTAAAAAAAAGAGCGACATTTAGCACATTAGGCTCAAAAACGTAAAAAACAGACAATCATGAAAGACAATCATAACAGCTATTCTAAGCTCGAATTCTGAATTCTGAACCAGAGATTCTGGGTTCTTATCCCCAGCAGAGTCGCCAGAGCTGTCACACCTCCTTTTTCCCGAGGGGAGGGAGATAGAAAAGTTTTTTCCAATTAAAGTGACATTAATCGAAATGGGATTATTTGTTTAATCAGAGTCACCACTTGAAATATTTATGGTGTCCCAAGTCACCGGTTTATTTCAAAATCCCAAATCGAGGAAATTGACTCTATTCATGGTCCGCGAACACAGAAGATCGGATAAGGAATTCTGTTAACCCGGGAGAAGATGTTAGGCATTCCCGAGTTCCGTGATTTTAGCACGGTCGCTCAACTATTAATAATTGGCCTAATTATCTGAATTATTACATGTTTTAGAACCTTTGTGCATTACCGCTTTTATACCGCTTTTAATATTTATGAAATTTATTTAAATAAGTTGTGATGTCGCGCACCTATTGTTTTTGTACACATTGTGAATCGCGTCACGCCCGTGACTTACAACATGTTTATTTTTATTATTATTTGAAGTTATGGTAGAGTCACGTAGAACGCACACTCGAATTGGGATGTACGTATCGTGACCATGCCACGGGAACCGTACCCATAATCACGATGATTTATTAATCGCGCCTAAAGCAAGCTACGATATTCATTAGTATTTCTTTCTATGATCAGGATTAAGTGTGAAGTCTAGAATTCATGGATCTTCATATGTGGAGAGTAGTTCATTCTTTTAAATTATTAACAAAGTTATTTTGGAGAAAAGCATTAGAATTACTAGAATTGCTTTGGCAGTCATTTTTTATATAAGCTCATATGCGCCTACAGTGATTTCAAAGAAACTTTACAATGTTTCAAAGAGTTTGGGCTTCTGTAACAAGCCCACCAGTACTGAGTGCTAGCCATGGTCACCAAGACAAACACAATTCATGGTCTAAGAACTCTGTTCAACTCAAAATCACGGAGATTCAGCAATTGGCATTTATGAACTATAAGATTCCCCAATCTAAAACTAATTTCATGTTTCTGTTATATGCTAGATAAATGAGCTAGTTGACTCTTAGGAAATATATACAAACAACAGTCACTCACATACTAATTTTGCTAATCACTATAACCCAAAATATAGTCATTACAGGTTCATTTCATACTAATTCTGCACACACAAAAAAAACAGAATTCCAAAATTCAAAATCCAAGGAATTCGAAAAATGTCCAAACAACACATACAGTTATTTATGAATTCACCTCATATCCTTATTTCTCAGTGTACTCGGTCCAACTCGAATTTAAGGTTAAACAGTGAAGGAGTATTCTGCGAACATATAGATGAACAGACTGAGGCAAGTTTTATAATGCTAAAACATCTGCATGGCAATACATAATCTAAGAATAAAATTAGTACCTGGATCGGTAGGAAACAAAGCTAACGCAGCTAAATAAAAGCTGAAGGGAGCAGTAGGGTAGGAGTTCAGCAACAGATTCGAGTAAAACAACAGCAGAAATAATATGATTCCAGCCAGATTAAGCCTTAAAACTTTCAAAAAAATGTAGTGTAAAACCAGCAAAAATTGAAGCGGCTATCCAGATCCCTTTCACTCCTCTTGTTCGAAGCTTTTGTGTGTGTATGTGTGTGTTCTTTCGGTCCCTTTGCTGATACTGAGGTGGGAGAGGGGACAGCTGCTCGGAGGGAATGGATAAGAAGAAGTCGACGGCTAGGGTTTTTTATGTGTAAGGGGGAATCTGATCTCTTCTTCATGGGAATGAAGGAAGTGGGGGGAGTGCGCCAATTCTCTGTTGTGGTTCCAAGAGAGAGGGCAAATTAGGGTCTATTTTAGGGATGAAGGGGGATATTGGGCCGGCGGGTAGCGGGCTTGGGCGAATGGAAGGAAAATGGGCCACTAGAAGCACCTGGCCCCAAGCTGTAATGAGACCCCTTCTCTTTTCTTTCTTTGTATTTTGCAAGACTAATCATTTTATTTAACACTTCTAATTCCGACTAATTTGTAAAATTAACCTAATGAACCTATTTTTCTATAATTAACTAATTAATTTAGCTAACCAATACATGTAGAGTTACTAATGTATTTATTTTGTGTGGGTATTTTAGTGTTTTACAAATGCAATTGATTATGCAATTAAAATCTAAAAAATATAAAAATTAAAAATATTTTTGTATTTTCTTTAGGATTTAAAATGCAACTTAAAAATGCATCAAACATGAATACGTACAAAGAAAACTAAGTAAAAATATAGAAAAATAAATTAAAGCTGTTTTTTGAATTTTTTAGGAGTAATTTTATATTAGGGCTAAAATTAGGTGCTCACAATGGAGTTGCTGAATTGTTGGTATCTGGTTTCCTCTTACGCGATAACGTGAAGGGGGTCGCGATAGCGTAGGGTTATATTTGACAGGAGGATTTTTGTTCAATGCGTTCACGAGTTCATTTTTGCGATCGCAGAAGTTTGGTTAGTTATGCATTGCGAATGCGGGTGATGGGGCACGTCCGCAAAGAGGAAAGAGAGGTCTGGGAAGTTCACGCATTTGTACTTCGTGATCGCATGTCCGAGTCCGCGATCGTGTAAGTCTAAGTTGCTAAACATCGCGTTCATGGCTGAGTGTCCGTGTTCGCGTAGACCATTTTTTGAGGGCAGTAAGCTTTGTTCTTCGCGATCGCGAGGGAATTTCCGCATCCCGAAAAGGAACACTTGGGCAAACTATTTAATTTCAAAAATGAGGGTTAGAGTATTATTTCACATTTGAACTTGGGGAGCTCGGTTAGAGACGAGATTTTAGAAAGATTTCAATAAATCAAGAGGTTAGCCATTTTTTATCACTTTTGTCCAATAATATGGAATACCCATTGATTTCTACACCTAGATTATGTGTTTTAAGGTGAATTTTGAGCAATTTTGGACTAGGGATTAGAGAATGAGATTTGGGGGTTTGAAGGTCGATTTGTGGTCGGGTATGCGTTCACGGGTATGGTTGGACTCGTTATTGAATGGGTATTCGAATTTTGTGAATTTTGTCGGGTTCCAAGTCATGGTCATGGGGTTGAGCTTTTGGTTGACTTTTTGAATTTGGTTAAAGAACTTAGCTTTATTATATGGAATCGATTCCTATAGCTTTTACTGATTGTATTAAGTTGTTTGTAGTTAGATTCGAGTCGTTCAGAGGCTGATTCGCGAGGAAAGGGTTTGTTGGAGCATTGAGTTGCGCACTTTGAGGTAAGTAACACTTCTAAACTTGGTACTGAGGGTATGAATCCCTGGATTACGTGTTATATGGTTGGTGTTGAGGTGACGCACATGCTAGGTGACGGGCATATGGGCGTGCTCCGTGGAAATTATGACTCGGTTGATTCTGTGGTACTCTGTAGTTATCAAATCTTGTCTCTATTAATGTAATTCCTGTGTGTTAGAGTTATTGAGTTGTGATCCATATTAGAAATCATGTTTAGGTTATATGTTTATTCTGTTGGTACCCACTGAGATCATTTCTGTTGGTGAGTTATTTGCTTAAATTGCAATTATATACTCAGTCACATTCATCATTAGAATATCATCTGTCAGTCTCTGTTATCATTTATATTACATCATGTTATCATTGTTTGGGCTAATTGGCATGAGATTTGTGAGCCCGAGAGACTGGAGAAATTGATGACTGAGTTGGGGCCTGAGAGCCTAATGTGAGTGATATTTATGAGATCGGGTTGCACGCCACATCAGACTTTATTGATTCATTATGGGATTGGGATGCACACCGCAACATACCATGTTGGCTTATATTAGCGCTTGGGCAGGATCCGCCCCTCCGGAGTCTGACATACTAGCAGTGAGCGCGGGTACCGTTGAGTGCTGATTGAGTGTGCTAAGCGATTAAGCATGCTCAGTGAGATTTAGTATTCTGTGAGCATGAGTACATGAGTTTATTACTGTGTTGCATTACATGTGATATGCATATTTGACTTGTAGACATAGAGACGTGAAATTTCTCATGATGGCTATACTTGGCATATTTTATCAGTATTGAGGTTAAATTATTGAACTTGAAAGCATGTCTATATTTCTGTATTGTGTACGAATTGATTATAGGATTTCTCTGAGTTATTACTGTCATTTCTCTGTTATATCGGTACTGTTATTATCTAAATTTGGATTGTACCTTTCTGAGCTTGTCACTGCTTTCAGCCCAGGATTAGTCCTGTTACTTATTGAGTATATTGGATCGGTTATACTCATACTACACTCTGTATTTCAAAGTCAATTTCACATTCCAGTAGGTACGCACCATGGAATTGAATTTCAATCAAAGAGAGACATAACTTACGTTGGAGGTCATAACATTAACTGTGGCAAACCAATATGGTTCCATATGATACAAGCTTCTTCATGGATCTCTAGATCTGGCACAAGAAACTTCAGATAAAGAAACTTACATCTGACTACTGGAAAACGTAAATCAAACCACTAATACATGTACATTATCCAATGAACAAGAATATCCATCTGAATCTTTAGCAATTATATCCATAATCTCATCTCTATTATTTGCAATTGTTAGGATTCAGGAACTCATGAGTTTAACCTACAATGCTTGAAAAGTAACTTGACATTGAAAAGATTTGAAGTTAATATTATTGGGTCCATCCCATGGCCATGTAAAAGAAGATGAAACTTCCTTTTGCTTTTGTCAAGCCAACCAATTTAAAAGTTCAATTTGGGCAACTAGCTTTTGAAGTGAATATTGATGTCATTGCATACATCAATATGGGCATTTTTCAACTATAAATAGGTGTCTCTACCTTCATTTGTAATCACACCAAAATAAAGAGAAAGAAAGTGATTTACAGAGTAAGAAGCAAAATACTCTGTGAGAAAAAAATATAGAGACTTTGAGCGGTATTGTAATGAGGTGGAAAAATCAAAAGAGGATTATTTCTTTTGAGTGTTTAGTGGTCTTGGAGTATTTTACTCGGTACCACAAATTGTAAAATCCTCGCAATAGTGAAATCAGTTGCTCCTCTCGGGCCGTGGTTTTTCCCATATTCAGAAGGATTTTCCACGTAAAAATCTCGGGGTTCTTGTTTCTCTTATTATTATCGTTTGTTACAGTATTTTAGTAATCCGCATTTATTATAGTCGTATACCGTGAATATTATTTCTGTGGGGTTTAATTTTCCCAACAACTGGTATCAGGGCACAAGTTCTGCTCATTCACAGAAATATTATTTACAGTCAATTTTACTCTGTGACAAAAAAATGTCAGGAGTAAAGTATGAAGTAACAAGATTCAACGGTAATGACGGTTTCTCCATATGGCAAAGAAGGATGAAGGACCTGCTCATCCAACAAGGGTTGGACATTGTACTGGATGGAAAAGAGGCAAAGCCGAAAACCATGAAAGACGAGGAATGGGCAGATATGGATAAAAAGGCGGATAGTGCAATCAGACTGCACTTGTCCGATGAAGTACTCAATAATGTGGGGGATGAAAATAGTGCATGTGGTATTTGGAAAAGACTAGAAAGTCTATACATGTCCAAATCCTTAACAAACAAGTTGTTTTTTGAGAAAGCAACTTGTCACGACCCAAAATCTCACATGTCGTGATGGCGCCTATCTCAATACTAGGCAAGTCGACAATCTCAATAAACCACCACATCTTTTAAGTTTGAAAACATAATATTTAAATTCAGCGGAAGAAATTTCACAAATACATATATAAACACTTCCAAAACCCAGTGTCACTGAGTACATGAGCATCCAAATGAGTACAAGATCGGACTAAAAATATAGAACTAAATCACTGTCTGAAAATATAGAACAGTACAATAACTAAAAATAATGAAGGGAGTCAAAGTCTGCGGACGCCAAGCAGCTACCTTGATAATCTCCACAGAATAAATTCTGAAATCTAGCAACCGCCGTATTCGGGAGTACCTGGATCTGCACACGAGGTGCAGAGTGTAGTATGAGTACAACCAACTCAATAAGTAACAAGACTAACCTTTGAGCTGAAAGTAGTGACGAGCTCAACAGGTACAATCCAGTATATAAATAACAATACAGAAATGTAGGCATACTTTCATGTTCAACAGTTACTCTTAGTACAAATAAAATAGATCAATTATGAACAATGTGAGGAATATGAATTCTCTGTATCTACATGACAATGTACATACCGTATGTGATGCACCTTACTGAAAACTTTGTGCACTCACAATCTAAAATACTCAATTACACAGTACTGTATATGGCCAATCCAGCCCAGGGAAGATCCATCCCAAATATATATGTATATCCATCAACTAACAGTTAGTCACTCAGTACTGTATAAGGCCAATCCAGCCCAGGGGAAGATCCATCCCCGAATATCAATGATTCGGACAAGATCCATGTCCAGGGAAAATCCATCCCTAAATATAAATGCTTCGGGCAAGATCCATGCCTAGGGAAGATCCATCCCTCAATATATATCTCAAGAAAGATCCATCCCAGATATATATATATATATATATATATATATCAACTACGCTCACTGTGGGGGTGCAGACTCCGGAGGGGCTCCTTTAGCCCAAGCGATATAATAGCTAGATCCAGGCATAATAAATAAACATAACTATCACTCAAAATCTCCAGTCTCTTGGGATTTTAATGACATGAAAAATCAACCCGACGTGATGATATGAAGTATCAATGAATGACAACAGAGACTGATATATGATATGCAAGTGGTAGATTTGACTAGGTACAACATTGTAAATTTAAACAAATAGTTCAATAACAATACGACCCATATGGGTCCCAAAATATATCGGCGTGTAGCAAAATCATGATCTTTAACATGAGTCTCACCTTAATTTCTCTAACACGTGGAGAATGTGCGGATAATGTCATGTATTTAATTATGCAACTCCACGGAATCAAATAAGTCATAATTCATATGATGCACACTCACATGCCCGTCACCTAGTGTGTGCGTCATCTCCAAACAATTCATACAACATGTAATTCAGGGATTCATACCCTCAGAACCAAGTTTAGAAGTGTTACTTGCCTCAAACCGTGTAATTTCTCACTCCGCTATGCCTTTACCTCATGAATTGGTCTCCAAAAGCCTTGTATCTAGCCACAATTAATTCGATTCAATATAAATCATAGGAATTTATTCCATATGAACATACTAATTTTTCCAACAAAAATCTGAAATTTAATTCAAAAATTGCTCGTAGGGCCCACATCTCGGAACCCGACAAAAGTTACAAAATATGAACTCTCATCCAACCACGAGTCCAACCATAGAAATTTCACCAAATTCCGACATCAATTCGACCCTCAAATCTTAAGTTAAAGTCTTTGAAGATTTCTATCATTTTTAACTCAATCTTTACCCATTTGAACTCAACAATCTTTTCACTAACATTATTGGTATGTGTATGTATAAATAATACTCTCACACCCAAGAATCATACTCTTAATCACCCATCTTTTACTCCAAACCTAAAATTGAAGAATTGGGGAACGAAATTCATACCTCTTTGAAGCCCTAGCAAGATACTTGTGAAATCTTCAAACCTTAAACAAGAATTGATGGGTAAATGACTAAGTCTTCATTTTCTCTCTCTAAAATTATCTCACCTCTCTCTAAAATATCAGATGAAACCCCTCAAAATGACCCATAATAGTGTTTTATAAGAATGGGGTCGGGTTTATAAAACCAGAAAAAGTAAGCCCAGAAACACACTCTGCGGTCGCATATGCGACAGCATAATGCTTCTGCGGCTCCGGAAATGGCCGCGAAATGTGGCCTCCAGAACTGGGCAAGGCTGCCTTACTATGCGGTCATTATGCAGTCCACAGAGTGATTCTGCGACAGCATAGTGGCCCGCAGAAATGACCCTTTCCAGCAAAAATTTTCCTTTACACATCGGTGCATTGTTTAATCCAAAAAGTCCAAGCGCTCGCCGCGAGAAATTTCTACAACCTTTGTACTAATTAATCTACCTCGGCACCACAAAACCTTTTCAACTTAAGTTTTGAAGCTTGGAACTAAGCGTTCCACATCATTCAAAAACCTCGTCAGACCTGAACCAATTACTCTGGCAAGTCGAATAACAATCGTAGGGCATAATTTGAGCAGTAAATGGAGAAATGGAGTTGTAATACTCAAAACGACCGACCGGGTCATTACACAACTTTATGTCATCCATATGAGTGAAGGTACAAATTTCTTGTCCCATTTAAATATGTTCAATGGATTAATCACGCAGCAGGCAAATCTTGGAGAAACAATCACTGAAGTAGATAAGGCTATCATGCTTTTAAACTCGTTGCCATCTTCCTATGATAATTTGGCAACAACCATCCTGCATGGTAGAGATACCATCGATTTAAAGGAGGTCACATCAACCATCCTACTCAATGATAAGATGAGGAAGAAGCCCAAAAATCAGGGGCAAGCTCTTATCATGGAAAATAGAGGAAGAAGTTTTTATAGAGCATCGAGTATCCATGATAAATCCAAAGCTCGTGGAAAGTCCAGGAACCGGTCAAAGGGTAGAAATTTCTACAGTTGCGGTCAACCCGATCACTTTAAAAGCGATTGCCCAAAGAAAGGTCGACGCTAGAGCAGTGGCCAGAAGAATGATGACAACACAACTGCTGCAGTGCACAACTATGATTCAGTGGTTCTCTTCATTCACGAGGAGGAGGAATGCATGCACTTAGCAAGCCAAGAGTCAAAATGGGTGGTTTATACAGCATCATCCTACCATGCCACACCGGTAAGAGAATTCTTCTGTAGGTACAAAGTAGGAGACTTTGGAATGGTCAAGATGGGAAATACCAGTCATTCAAAGATTGTGGGGATTGGATACATTTGTATCAAGACAAATGTCGGATGCACATTAGTTTTAAAAGATGTGCGACACGTACCAGATCTGCGAATGAATTTGATTTCAAGGATCGCTCTAGATCGAGACGGGTACAAGAATCACTTCGCCAATAGGAAGTGGAGACTCACCAAGGGATCATTGGTGATTGCTAAAGGAGTTGCTCCCTACACATTGTACAAGACAACCGTTGAGATATGTGAAGATGGATTACATGCGGATGTAGATGATACCGGAGATTGGGCCATATGAGTGAGAAGGGACTGCAGATCCTATCCAAAAAGTCACTCATCTCATTTGCAAAAGGTACAACTGTGAATTCTTGTGATTATTGTTTATTTGGAAAACAACACAGGGTATCGTTTCAAGCAACTCATGGAAGAAAATCGAATATACTTGATTTAGTATATTATGATGTTTCTGGTCCAATGGATGTAGAATCAATGGGAGGTAACAAATATTTTCTCACATTTATTGATGATGCTTCACGAAAATTGTGGCTTTATTTCTTTAGAACCAAAGACCAGGTATTTCAAGTATTTCAGAAATTTCATGCTCTGGTGGAAAGGGAGACAAGTCAAAAATTAAAGCGTCTCAGGACAGACAATGGAGGAGAGTGTACTTAAAAGGAGTTTGAATACTACTGCTCAAGCCATGGAATCATACATGAGAAGACAGTTCCTGGAACCCACAACACAATGGTGTAGCTGAAAGGATAAATCGCACCATTGTCGAAAAAGTGAGAAGTATGCTCAAAATGGCAAAACTACCTAAGTCATTTTGGGGTTAAGCAACTCGCACATCTTGTTACTTGATTAATAGAAGTCCATCAGTTCCATTGGAGTTTGACATTCCAGAGAAAGTTTGGACCTACAAAGAGGTGTCCTACTCCTATCTAAAAGTGTTTGGATGTAAAGCTTTTGCACATGTGTCGAAGGAGCAAAGAACGAAGCTGGATGACAAAGTTATTCCCTGCATCTTCATAGGTTATGGAGATGAAGAGTTTGGCTACAGATTGTGGGACCTAGAAAGGAAAAAGATCATCAGAGCAGAGATGTGGTATTCATACAAGATGTGGTCGGGATTGATAGTGATCAATCAACAAATACCAAAAATGATAATGGTACAGTTACTAACTCTGTTACTACTCCTATTGTACCTGTACGTAATCCTTCCACATGTGAAGAATGGCACACGGAAGGTGTAGATGAAGAGGTTGCTGAGAAGGGAGAGTACCCTAGTCCACAAGAGGAAGAAGGAGAGCAACAAGAAGAAGAAGAAGAAGTACAACAACTTTTGAGAAGATCTGAAAGAGAGAAGGTAGAGTCCACAAGGTATCCTTCTTCGGAGTATATCCTCGACACTGATGAGGGGGAGTGATAAGTAGGAATTTTGACTGCTTATTTGCTCTCTTTTACTTGCATTTTAGCTTTAAAAATGTTTAAAGGTATTCCCGAAAACTAATAAAATGTGCTTTTGTACAGAAATATTGAGAAACGAGTCAATGGAGTCAAAATCAACTCATAAAGGAGTCAAAAGTGGACAAGGATCAAAACAAGGCAAAAGACCCACAGTGCGGACCGCACAATACTGTGTGCGGCCGCAAAACAAAGGAAAAGCGATGTCAGCTCTTCTTCAGAGTATGCGGACCGCACAAATATTATGTGGCCGCAGAAGAGGAGATTCAAAGAGTTGGTTTTGGGCAAGTTGAAGGAGTGCGGACCGCACCATAATTGTGCGGCCGCAAAATGTCAAGTGCGGCTGCACTCAATATTATGCGGTCCGCAGCAGACAAAGATCAGAGAGATGGGACTTCAGATTCATGTTGGAATGCGGACCGCACTATTTTTGTGTGGCCGCACAATCAGAAGCGCGACCGCACTCATTTTTATGTAGTCCGCAGAAATCCCAAAGTGCCAAGCCCAAGTTCCAAGAATGTGGACCGTACTATAATTGTGCGGCCGCAGAAGCTCATTTGTGCAGACCGCACAAAAAATTATACGGCCGCACAACCTTCGCAGGGGCATTTTTGTCAGATATTTTTAGCTTAGTATAAATAGAACTTTTTGTCATTTTTAGGTTAAGTTGGGTGCACCTGAACACTGAGATTGTTTTTATTTACTATATTTGGCAACTTTGTACTAGCTTAGCATTTAAACATTAGATTTTCTTTCCCTAATCAATTATTATGCATCTTATCTTAATTTCTTCTTGTATTTCTTCATTTTTCATGGGTAGCTAAATTTCTAGCTAGGGTTGTGACCCAACCCTAGTGTGGGCACTTAATGGGTGTTTGAGTTAGGACTTGTTTGTGATTGAGTTAGTGTTATTTAGCCTAGTTCTTTCTTGAATTCAAGGATTAATGGTTGTAAATATTGATTCATGCCTAATTGACTTAGTCTATACTTGAGAAAGAGATACTAAGTATAGGAAACCTTGGCTAAAAAGAAATTGGGGTTAACTCAAAAAATTGATAGCCCCAATTAAAGGTTTGAATCTAGAGATAGTAAGACCCGACTTGAGCATTTAACACTTATTTTGTGCAATACCTATTTGGACTTGAGAAAGCCAAAGTGGGCAAAATCACTCAAACTACCGAGAGGTATAGAGTGGGTAATTGCGTGTGATTGCTATATTACAACCCCGACCAATCAAACTTTCCTTAGAGTTTACAACCCATTAGATAACCACGAAGTCACGACCCTAGATCTTTTATCATTTGGAAAACAACCAAAACAAAAAATATTGTCTGCTAGTTTTATAATTGCAATCAATAGTTTAAAGTAGAAGTAGTAATAACAAACAAGAATGTGGAAGTGTAATCTTAGGCATATTGTACAATTACACTAAATATATACCTAATCCCAATTCTAACTCCTTATGGAATCGATCCCGACTTGCGTTGGGCTTTTATTATTGCATCGACCGCCTCGCAACCTAAATTAGTGGTGTGAGTTTGGGCGACATCAATTTTTGGCGCCGTTGCGGGGGAGTTAAATGGATTTAGCTATATATCTAGGTTTTTGTGTGATTTGTCTTCCTTTCCTTCTGAGTCACTAATTTAGTTTTTGAATTGCTTATAGGTACGAGAATGGCTCTCAGCAACGAGCCCATTGGTAATTCGCCATTGGGGGAGGAAGTGGACGATGATCAAGGAGATGAGGTTCTTCCCAAACCTCAAGCAAATAGGTGAGGTCGACCGCCTAATGATAATGTTCCCGTCCTCCCCCTATCTCCACCAAGAGCGGCAGCGCACCGGGTGTTTCCAAATGAGGGTTATGCAAGTGCTATAGTCCCGCTCCACATTAGGGCGTGCAACTTCCAAATCACCAACGTGATGCTTACACTACTTGAGCAATGGGGATTCTTCATCGGGGATCCAAATCAAAATGCTTAGAAGAATCTCAAGTGGTTCGTCGATACTTGTTGGGGGAGCAAGCAAACCAATGTTTCTGAGGACGCGCTGATGTTGAGGCTATTTCCTTTCTCTTTCGGGGAAAAGCATTGGACTGGCTAGAGAGATTTCCCAATCATTCCATCCATACATGGGATGCGTTGGCCGAAAAATTCATTGCCAAATTCTTCTCTCCGGGGCACATGGCTGCACTACGGGATGAAATTCTAGCGTTCAAGCAAAAGCCCAATGAGCCATTGCATGAGATTTGGGAAAGATATCGTACCATGGTTAAAATGTGACCGAATAATAATATGACCGAGGCCATGATCTAACAAACCTTCTATAGGGGTATCAACACAACAAATCAATGTGTGGTAAATCAAATCGCCAGCGGGAACTTCATGAACACACCTTATGCCAAAGCTTGTGAAATTTTGGATAAGATGGTGGATAGCTCATCGGCATGGCAAAGTAGTGCCAATATTCCGCAAGGTGACCCCAATGTCATTCACCTACACAAGGAACTACATTATCATGGGCAAGCTATCGCAGAGTTAACAACCACAATGAACCAATTGGCCAACGCTCAGTTGTAACAAATTCAAGGGCCGAAACAAGTGAATGCGATGGAAGGTGTAAATATGATGATGAACAAGATACGACAAAAAGGTCAACAAGGGCAAAGCCGTCTGGAACAATTCATGCAAGATGATAGTGGGTATGACCAAGGTGATTCATATAATGAGCAAGAAGAAGAAGTGCAATACGTCAACAATTATCAAGGTCAAAGAAACTATGCTCAAAATCAACAACAATGGAGATCACAAGGAAATCAAGGAAATTGGAACAATCAAGTCCACCAAGGCAATTGGAGTGATGGCAACAACAATCAAGGCAATTGGGGAAATAACAATAATCAAGGCAATTGGAATAATCAAGGAAACCAAGGCAATTGGAATAATCAAGAAAACCAAGGCAATTGGAATAATCAAGGAAACCAAGGCAATTGGGGTGGCAACAATCAAAGTAATTGGGGAGGTAATTAAGGAGGGTGGAACAACAACAATATCCGGGGGTCGGGTTTTCAAAGGCCCCCCGATGTTCCAACAACCGAACAATCCACCTCTCTATCATTCTCAAGGCCCGAGCTATTCTAACAATGAGATAGGACGGATTGAAAATATGTTCAAACAAATGATGAAGAAAAATGCCGACTCCGATGCTCAATTAGCCTCCCACAACACTTCAATCCACAATTTAGAGGTTCAACTTGGCCAAATCTCATAAGCATTGAACACTCGTCCTAAGACGGCACTACCAAGTGATACGGTGGTGAACCCAAAAGGTGGGAATAATACGGGACATGCTATGACCGTGACTATGAGAAGTGGAAAAGGTGGAGATGCAACCACCTCAAATCAAAGAAGAATTGTGGATGATGATATTGTGGTTCAAGAAGATGAAATTCCAAGCAATGTGGTTCAAGCTAATGACGAAGTGATAATTAATATTAATGAAAATGTGGAGGAGACGCAAGAAGAGGTGAACCCGTCTAGGGAGCACATGATTGACATACCGGAACCGGTAGTGCCAAAGGCTAAGGCACCAATGCCAAGGCCTCCTCCGCCATACCCTCAAAGTCTTGCAAAGCAAAATAGTGAGAACTAATTCAAAATGTTTATTGACATAATGAAGAGTTTGTCTATCAATGTACTATTGGTTGAGGCGTTGGAACAAATGTCGGGTTATGAAAAGTTCATGAAGGACTTGGTCACCAAGAAGAGGTCGACGAATTGTGAAACTATCAAGATGACACATCAAGTGAGTGCTATTGTGCACTCAATGGCTCCGAAATTGGAAGACATGTGCTTTCACAATCCCTTGCACTATTGGGAGCGCAGAGTTTGCCAAAGATTTTTGTGATTTGGGGGCAAGTATCAACTTGATGCCCTACTCTGTGTTCAAAACTTTGGGAATTTGGAAACCAAGACCCACATCTATGAGGTTTCAAATGGCGGATCGGACTATGAAGAAGCCATTGGGAATTATTGATGATGTGTTAGTCCGTGTTGATAAGTTCATCCTTCCAGCGGACTTTGTGATCCTTGATTGTGAGGTTGACTATGAAGTGCCTATTATCTTGGGTAGACCTTTCCTTTCTACGGGGAAGGCTCTTGTTGATGTGGAAGCCGGTGAGCTTACCTTTCGGGTGGGCGATGAAAATGTGATTTTCCATGTGTGCAAATCTATGAGGCAACCGAATAACAACGAAGTTTGTTCGTTTGTGGACTTAGTGACCGATGTGATCGTTGATGATGCTAGTGTCATGATGAATATTGATGATACTTTAGAGTCCGTATTGTTCAATCATGATGATGATGAGAAGGATGACTATGTGGAATGTGTAAATGCATTACAAGGAATGGGGTCGTATACTTATGAATCCCAAAAATTATCCTTAGATCTTATGAACCGGAAGACTCCTCCAACAAAGCCCTCAATCGAGGAGCCTCCCACCTTGGAGTTAAAGTCTTTGCCTTCACATCTCAGGTATGAGTTTCTTGGCCCTTGTTCCACTTTACCTGTTATTATTTCCTCTTTCTTGACTAACGTGCAGGTAGATTTTACTTTGGCGGTGCTCCAAAATATGAAGAAAGTTATAGGTTGGACATTGGCAGATATTAGGGGTATAAGCCCCGCCTTTTGCATGCACAAGATTATTTTGGAGGAGGATGCCAAACCCTCTATGGAGCATCAAAGAAGATTGAATGAAGCAATGCAAGAGGTAGTGAATAAGGAGATCATAAAGTGGTTGGATACCGATATTGTTTACCCCATCTCTGATAGCTTATGGATTTCTCCGGTGCAATGTGTCCCAAAGAAAGGAGACATGACTGTGATAAATAATGAAAGAACGAATTGATCCCCACAAGAACTGTCACCGGGTGGAGAGTGTGCATGGACTATAGGAAGGCATTGTCCTCGGTCATAGGATTTCAAAGTATGGTATTGAGGTTGATAAGGCCAAAGTTGAAGGGATCTCCAAACTCTCTCCCCCTACATACGTGAAGGGGGTGGGGAGCTTTTTGGGTCATGCGGGGTTCTATCACCGATTCATCAAGAAATTTTCTAAGGTGGTGAACCCTTTGTGTAAACGTTTGGAGAAGGATGCCAAGTTCCATTTCAATGAAGATTACATGAAGGCATTTGAGTTGCTTAAGTTCAAGTTGACTACTACTCCTATTATCACCACACCGGATTGGAGCTTTCCATTTGAGCTCATGTGTAACGCAAGTGATGTGGTGGTCGGAGCAGTTTTGGGGCAGCGTATCAACAAAATCTTCCATCCGATCTATTATGCAAGAAAGACTATGAATGATGCCCAAGTCAACTACACAGTGACCGAAAAAGAGCTCCTTGCTATTGTATTTGCTATGGAGAAGTTCTGCCTGTACTTGATGGGTACAAAGGTGATTTTTCACACCGACCATGCGGCGCTTCGATATGACTTATGTGGTGGGTGCTTATTTTATAAGAGTTTTATCTAGAGATTCAAGACCGCAAAGGTAGTGAAAACCAAGTGGCAGGCCACTTGTCTCGTTTGGAGGAGGGGGTGAGGCCACATGATGGCCTTGAGATAAATGGTTCATTTCCCGATGAGCAACTCCTAGCCATTTCTATGACTGGGATGCCATGGTTCGCCGACTTTGCCAATTATATTGTGAGTGGAATTGTACCAAATGAGTTCTCTTCAAACCAAAGGAAGAGGCTCAAACGGAATTGCCTTGACTACTATTGGGATGAGTCGTATCTTTTCCAGATATGTACCGATGGTGTGATCCGATGATGTGTGCCGGAGGAAGAACAAATAGAAATTCTTGAGGCTTGACACTCTTCGCCATAAGGTGGTCACCATGGTGGAGCTAAAACGGCAACAAAAGTGTTGAGTTGTGGATTCTATTGGCCTACTCTTTACAAGGACGCTAGCGATCTCGTAAAGCGTTGTAATGAATGTCAAAGGGTCGGTGGGATTTCTAAGAAAAATGAGATGCCCCTTACCACCATTTTGGAGATAGATATTTTTGATGTGTGGGGTATTGATTTTATGGTTCTGTTTGTTAGCTCTTGTGGGAACACCTACATTCTAGTTGCGGTGGATTATGTATCTAAATGGGTTGAGGCCATTGCTTTGCCCAACAATGAAGCAAGGAGTGTGGGGGATCGCACTTTTACAACAAAGCTTTTGATACCTTACTTATAAAGTATGGTGTTACTCACAAAGCATCGACCCCCTACCATCCTCAAGCAAGCGAACAAGTTGAAGTCTCCAACCGGAAGATAAAGAGTATTTTGTCAAAGAAAGTCAATGCCAACCAGACAGATTGGTCAAGAAAACTTGATGATAGTCTTCGAGCTTATAGAACGGCCTACAAAACACTGATTGGGATATCTCCATACCGATTAGTGTTCGGGAAGGCATGCCATCTTCCGGTAGAACTTGAGCATAAGGCCATGTGGGCTTTGAAAAAGTTGAACCTTGAATGGGATGTCGCGACAAATCTAAGGATGTCACAATTGAATGAGCTTGATGAATTCCGGTATCATGCCTACACAAGCTCGTCTCTTTCCAAGGAGAAGATGAAGTACCTCTATGACAAGTACATCCACAAAAGGAATTTAAAGAGGAATTTAAAGATGGTGATCTTGTGCTATTTAAAGTGGCCCCTATGAAGTGGTAAATGTAACCCCCTTTGGTGCTCTAGATTTGAAAAATAAGAATGATGAGGTGTTTAGAGCCAATGGGCACCGGGTTAATCATTATCTTGTCAAGGTTGATGATGGACATATTGTGGCGGCTCTTCATTTCAAATGATTGGTAATCTGCATCATGCCACGATATTAAATCAGGCGCTTCTTGGGAAGCAACCCATGTATCTTTTTCTTTTTCTTGTTTTTCTTCTTTGTTAGATAGATTTGTTTTGTGATAACTAGTTTTGAAGTGTATGCAGGAACGGGTGTGCCTTGCAGGGACTGTGCAAGAAACAAATTGGCTAAGTGTCACAAAAGTTCGGACTGCACCAATATTTTGCGGACCGCACAATCACTCGGCGGCCACACAATTCTATGTGCGATCGCACAACTAGAAGATAAAAATTGCATGCTCTCTGAAGTTTGACCTGTCAAAAATCCTTAACAAAATGTGGCCGCACACAAAACTGTGTGATCTGCACAAATTCTGCGATCGCACTAACTTTTGTGCGGTCCGCAGAACGTCTTCGAAGGAACAGGTAATGAGTGCATACCGCACTCAAAATTATGCGGCCGTACCTAGGTAGATTTGGCCCAACGGGTCAAAGTATAAATAGGGCTTTTCTCAACTTTTTAAACTTTACATTCTTTGAACCTTCAAGCCCTAAGCAAACACAGTGTCTCCTCCACTAATTCTCAAACTTCAAGCATTTCATCTCTTAGATTCTCACATGCATCCTCCATCACTGGTATGTTCATTACATCTTTAGATTTTTCATCTTTTCTTAGTTTTGTTCTTTTTTCTAGGGTTAATTTCATGCTTAAAAATGTCAATAGTTAGTCATCTTTGCTTAAAATCATGTGGATAGGTTCATAATTGTTAATTGGGGCATGGGTAAATAGTTAATCATGCTTAATTGTTAGGGCCATGTCTAATTCTTGCAAAACTTGTATGAATCATAAAGCAGTGTCGTATTAATCCAAATTGTGCGGCCACACACACTTTTGTGCGGTCCGCGGTCTCTAAGTTAGGGCATCTGTATGCTTGAATTGTGCGGACCGCACTCAAAAATATGTGGTCCGCAGTGAAATTGTGCGGTCCGCACTGTTAAATAATTAGAGGCCCAGTAGTCTGAACCTGGTGTTGTGCGTCCGCACTCAAAATTGTGCGGTCCGCACTTTTGGTTGTGCAATCCACACTTGGCAGTCTACGGCCGCACTCACTTTTGTGTGGTCCGCACTGCCTTTCCTGAGACTATTTATCCACAACTCGCCTGCAACTGTCATGCATGTATTTAAGTCCTATTAACTGAACTCTAACTGATTCTTATTGTTATAATTGTAGACAATAGTTAGATCACGTGGTAGAGGAGATTCATCAAAAGGGAGGGCAGAACCCTCCCGAGGCTGAGGACGAAGCAAGAGTAACCTACCACTAGCCATCCAGAGAGTGATAAGCAAGAAGGCTACAGCCAACAGAGTCCTTGAATCATCAGACACCAGTGAGTATCTCCTGTCTAGGGAAGTGTCTAAGGGAAACTCTGACCAAGCCCCACCTAACACCCAATCTCAACAAGTCCCGGGTAGATTCTACTTGGTTGATGAATTATCTTCCGCTGCTAGTTCTTTTAATGGTTCGGAAGAGGGTAGCCATAATTCTGAGCCCTCTTCCTCACATGCCCCGACTGCACCAATCAATGTTGTTGATGATGATGATGGTATAGGGGGTGATGCTATAGTGGGGGGTTTAGAGAGGTCGAAGAAAAAGGAGATGTGGGAAAACAGATTTGTCAGCCTGGCTGGTTTCGACAGATTTAGAGAGTGGTGGCCCCAAAGATCGCTCACTCTTGAGCGACAATTCTTGATGAAGGATTTGGACAAACACAACCCAAATGTCCTCAGACAGTTCCAGGAGAGAAAGGGATGGAAATGGTTCACCCAAAGCGTCCTCGATGCAAATGAGCACTTGGTTAAAGAATTTTATGCCAATGTGGCTCACATTAAGAAGGGTACCAAGGTGACAAAAGTCAAAAATCTGAAAATCCAATTCTACTCTTGTGCTTTGAACTCTTATATGGGATTTGAAGAAGTAGAAGCAGTCCAATACTTGGAGAAGTTGGCTATGGGTGATGCAGCTCGCTTGTGGCTAGACAAGATTTTGGCTATTCGAGGATCAACACCTCTGTGGCTTATAGTAGGGGTTCCCATAGTTCGGACCACCCTAAATTTTGAAGCAAAAAGGTGGCAAACATTTGTGTGCAGCCTCATTGATCCGTGCCTAAATGAGAACAACCTCCCACTTCCCCGTGCAGTCCTGGTGGCTTCGATTATAGCTGGGTATTCAATTAATGTTGGTACCATCATGTCCATCAACATCACATTAGCTGTGCAGAATATTGAGAGATCATACCCGTACCCGAACATCCTCACAGAATACTTCAACAATCAAAAGGTGGAGCCGAGGAAATATGATACAAAAGTAAAGGCCAAGAATCTTTTCTCATGGTACCACCTGCAGGGTGCTCACAACCCGAAGTTCAAGGGTAAGGAAACTACCTCCGCTGGACAGTCTGAGGAGCCAGCGGTAGTAGTCACTGATTCAGCTGTTGAGCCTTCCACAACAGCCGGTTCTTTCCACTGGGACAACAGGCATGCCATCACTATCTTCTTCCAGACCATCAGCTCCATTATCAGCGCCAGCTTCATCTACTTATCCACTGACTATGTTGCGAGTCTCCCAGACATTGGTGAGTCTCAACAACTGGATGCAGGAAGCTACTTCAATGTTTTCTGACATATCCAGTGTTGTTGCAGCATAGTCTTCTGCCCATGCTGCACCACAGGTACCTCCGTCGGTGGAGGAAACATTGAAAAAGATTTTCACAACTAGAAGACCATTATGGAAACTTTGGTGGCACATGGGGATGTCATTGAGGAGTTGGGCAAGCAGGTAAAGAAAATGCAGAAGTCTCAAGCTTCAAAGAAGTCGGTGGATAAGTTGACAACAACAGTTACCAAGTTTGCATCTGCCAGAGATCTACCACTGGATTTACTCATAGAGGCAGCACCAGCAGTACCCGAGGCACTAGAGGCAGCTGCCGGCCAGTCTGAGGAGCCGGTTGCGACTGCCCATACCGCTGAGGAGATGATACAGATGCTCAGCAACCCTGTTGTCCCTCAGCCAGGTGATGATGGGATACAGCTAGAGGAGACCGAGGGTGCTGAGAAAGTCATGCAGACTGAGACCACATAGGGAGTTCTCTTAACTCGCTACCGCTTCTTGTTCTTATTTTTGATAAGCATTGGGGACAATGCTCATTTATATTAGGGGCTTGGTCTATTTTGATTGATTTGACATTGATATTTGGTCTGTAATAACTCTTATACTATTTTTCTTTTATCTTTATTTTCTCTTTGGTTATGTATATATTCTTCCCTTTCCCTTGATGTTTATATTCATTTTCCTCTCGGTTTGTATATTCGTTAGCCTTGTTTTTTGTAGTTTAGCTTCTTTAGTTTGTCTTTCTTAGTAGTATAACTTCTTATTTATTTTAGTAACTTCTTTTTGATTTGTTAGCTTCTTTTTTACGTTTGAGTGAACAACAAACCTTTGGTTTTCTTACTGCCACGGTTCTTTCCAAAGGTGAATTTTGTGTGAACCGGGTGGCTCTTCCCAACGATAGATGGCGTGACAACTTTATTAAGGGATTGAGTCCGTTTTCTTTTATGTTTAGGCAAATATAGTAGTAATGAATAAAATGGTATCTAACATGCTTCACTTGGTACCAACACATTTACCCACGACCTTATGGTTAAAAACAAGTTGTTGGCATAAATTAGCTCTAGTTGTGACCTTTTGACCCTTGTGTTGACTTAAACAGTCATCGAGTTGTTCGGTCGAACCATTTCTGATTCTCAATATCAACTAGGGTTATTGTGGGCCCTCGACTCTGTTCTCTTTAGCAATCCAGTAGCGTCAAAGGTGAGGTATTGAATTGCAAGTCCAAGTACCCGTGCTAATAGTCTAGAACTTGTCCCGACTGTTTTTCTAGGCAAAATTCTAAGTGTAGCTTGGCTTGAGAAATGATTGTAGGCTCTATTTTATTCAATTTGAAATTTGAAATTTGAAATCTTCCATAGCCTACCAAAGTTATATCCCTAGTCAACCCCTTTGAGCCAAAGCCCTTTTTCGTTCAATAACTACGTTACTAGCCTTTATCCGTTTTGTAATGACCCTCTCTTGGCACCCGATCTTTCCTTAGCATTCTTGAGAAACAATTGTCAAAACCATAAGTTTGGGGGAGAGACGAGGAGTTTGGAAGTGATAAAAGATACAAAGAAAAGAAAGAAATGAAGAAAAGGGAAGGCAAATAAAAGAAAGAAAAAAGAAAAAGAAAAATTCCAAAAATAAAGTGAATAAGGTAGAAAGTTGAAGGGATTCAAAGGAAACAATGATGATAGGCATGGAGTAGATTTACAAAGGAGAAAAATAAATGTCATGATCAAGAAAGAGTGACGTTACGTCTCACTAGTTCCCCCGAGGAAAAAGAAAATGACTCAAAGAGTCGAAAAAGTATGAGACGAAAAGAGAAAATGGTGTGCTTGAGGAAAGATGAAACCATTCTATTCCAACAAGTCCTACCTTGGTTCAAAAGCCTTAATTACATCCCACAAAAGCCCTACATGATTTCAGGTTGAGTGAGCTTACATTAGTGGTGATTTACATGAGGGGCAAACTTAAGGTACTTAGAGCCGGACTTGTGACATTCTTTTGATAGAGATGACCGCACTTTTCGCAATCCTTGATTCTAGTGGTACATTCTAAAGTGAGATTTGCTAATGGAGAGTAGAGTAGGAGGAGTTTGGGATCCAAAATGACTTACGTGAAAGAGCGAGCGTCCTTGATGAATAGAGTCAACTCTTGATGATTTAGTGTCGCATTAGAACTATAATACTCAAATATTCAAACCATTGCGCTGTTGGTAATTCATATGTGTCATGGGTAATTGTTGGTCCCAATTGATGTGTGATTTATTCACCTTAAGCCAGCTAAAATATCCTTTTTTTTCTAGTGGAGGTGCGAATTACCTTAATTGCTTGAGGACAAGAAAGAGCTTAAGTTTGGGGGGGAGTTAATAAGTAGGGATTTTGACAGTTTATTTGCTCTTTTTTACTTGCGTTTTAGCTTTAAAAATACTGAAAGGTATTACCGAAAACTAATGAAATGTGCTTTTGTACAGGAACATTGGAAAACGACCCAAAGGAGTCAAAATCAACTCATAAAGGAGTCAAAAGTAAACAAGGACCAAAACAAGGCAAAAAGCCCACAGTGCGGACCGCATAATGGGTGTTTGAGTTAGGACTTGTTTGTGATTGGGTTAGTGATATTTAGCCTAGTTCTTGCTTGAATTCAAGGATTAATGGTTGCAAATATTGATTCATGCCTAATTAACTTAGTCTCTACTTGAGAAAGAGAGACTAAGTCTAGGAAAATATGGCTAATAAGAAATTGTGGTTAACTCAAGAAATTGATAGCCCCAATTAAAGGGTTGAATCTAGAGATAGTAAGACCCGACTTGAGCATTTATCACTTATTTTGTGCAATACCCATTTGGACTTGAGAAAGCCAAAGTGGGCAAAATCACTCAAACTACCGAGAGGTATAGAGTGGGTAATTGCGTGTGATTGCTATATTACAACCCCGACCAATCACACTTGCCCAAGAGTTTACAACCCATTAGATAACCACCTAGGTGGAAGTCACGACCCTAGATCTTTTATCATTTGGAAAACAACTAAAACTAAAAATATTGTCTGCTAGTTTTATAATTGCAATCAATAATTTAAAGTAGAAGTAGAAACAACAAACAAGAATGTGGAAGTGTAATCTATGGCATATTGTACAATTATACTAAATATATACCTAATCCCAATTCTAACTCCCTGTGGAATTGACCCCGACTTGCGTTGGGCTTTTATTATTGTTTCGACCGCCTCGCAACTTAAATTAGTGGTGTGAGTTTGGGCGATATCATGGAGCTAGATAATTTTAAGGAGGTTCTATCTCATCTGAAACAAATCCAGTAGATGGAAGCGATGCAAGAAGAGATGAATACTTTACAGAAGAATGATACGTACGAACTGGTTGAACTTCCAAAAGGCAAAAGACTGCTCAAGTGCAAATGGGTCTTTAAGCTCAAGAAAGATGGAAATGGCAAGTTGGCTAGACACAAAGCTCGGTTGGTGGTAAAAGGTTTCGAACAGAAGAAAGATATTTATTTTGATGAAATTTTCTCACTTGTTGTCAAAATGACTTCTATTCGAACAATCTTGAGCTTGGCACCTAGCGTAGATCTTGAAGTGGAGTAGTTGGACGTGAAAACTACGTTTCTGCATGGAGATTTGGAAGAAGAGATCTATATGGAGTAGCCAGAAGGTTTTGAAGTAAAGGCGAAGAAACACATGGTGTGCAAGTTGAAAAGGAGCCTTTATGGGCTGAAACAAGCGCCTAGGCAGTGGTACAAGAAGTTTGACTCATTCATGAGAAATCAAACGTACACAAAGACTTTTTCAGATCCATGTGTATACTATAAGAAATTCTCTAACAATAACTTTATCATCTTGTTGTTTTATGTGGATAACATGTTGATTGTAGGACAAGACAAGAAGATGATTGCCAAGTTGAAGGAATATTTGTCCAAGTCATTTGACATGAAAGACTTGGGTCCAGCACGGCAAATTCTAGGAATGGAGATTGTCCGAGATAGGACAAATAGTAAGTTGTTGCTGTCACAACGTAAGTATATTGAACGTATACTTAAGCGCTTCAACATGATGAGTGCTAAACCAATTAGCATGCCTCTTGCTGGTCATATGAAGTTGAGCAAGACAATGTGTCCTACAACAAAGGAAGATAAAGAAAGTATGGCTAAAGTTCTATATTCATCTGTCGTCGGGATCCTAATGTATGCAATGGTATGTACCAGACCTGATATTGCTCATGTTGTCGGTACTGTTTGTCGGTTTCTTGATAATCTCGGAAAAGAACATTGGAAAGTTGTGAAGTGGTTACTTAGGTATCTAAAAAGAACCTCAGATGAATGCTTGTGTTTTGGGATATCAGATCCAGTCTTGAAGGGCTACACAAATGCTCATATGGTAGGTGATCTTGATAATCGTAAATCTACTATAGGATACCTGTTCACTTTTTCAGGGGGAGCTATATCATGGCAGTCGAAGTTGCAGAAGTGTGTTGCACTCTCTACAACTGAAGCAGAGTATATTGCCGCTACTAAAGCTGGAAAGGAGATGGTTTGGCTAAAATAATTCCTTCGAGAGCTTGGATTACATCAAAAGGAGTATGTCATCTATTGTGACAGTCAAAGTGCAATAGACCTAAGCAAAAACATCATTATATCATGCAAGGACGAAGCATATCGACGTGAGATATCACTGGATTCGAGAAAGGATAGAGGATGGATCTATGCAGGTCAAGAAATCCATATAGGTAAGAATCCTTTGGATATGCTGACCAAGGTGGTACCAAGAGACAAGTTCGAGTTATGCAAAGAACTTGTCGGCATGCACTCAAACTAGAAACTCTGGTGTTACCTCCTTCAGGTGCATGAGACTGGAGTGGGAGATTTATTGGGTCCATCACATGGCCCATGTGAAAGAAGATGAAGCTTTCTTTTGGTTTTGTCAAGCCAACCAATTTAGAAGTTCAATTTGGGCAAATAGCTTTTGAAGTGAATATTGATGTCATTGCATACATCAATATGGGCATTCTTCAACTATAAATAGGTGCATCTATCTTCATTTGTAATCACACCAAAATAAAGAGAAAGAGAGTGATTTACAGAGTAAGAAGCAAAATACTCTGTGAGGAAAAATATAGAGAGTTTGAGCGGTATTGTAATGAGGTGGAAAAATCAAAAGAGAGTTATTTCTTTGGAGTGTTTAGTGGTCTTGTAGTATTTTACTCGATACCACAAATTGTAAAATCATCTCTATAGTGAAATCAGTTGCTCCTCTGGGGCCGTGATTTTTCTCATATTCAGAAGAGTTTTCCACGTAAAAATTTCGGTGTCCTTGTTTTTCTTATTATTACAGTTGGTTACAGTATTTTAGTAATCCGCATTTATTATAATCGTATACCATGAATATTATTTCTGTGGGGGTTAATTTTCCCAACAAATATGAGATAGAAGTACCCGTCAAAGTAGCGTTTGTGTGCTAAGCATATAATTTGCACAACACACATGCCCTAAAAGTACGTCTAAATCGTGATCAACAGCATAGACTCTAACTAAAGCTTTAGTGGCTAAGATCCATCTCAATTACAACCACTCCCAACGATTGAATGGAATCAGAATTCTGTGTTGAACGTTATAATCCAAACCAGTGTTGTCAAACACGAAAAGAGCAAAAAAAAACTCTAAGGTCTGTTAGGGCTTTAAACACAAATAAAGCATGGGCTTTAATGAAGAAAGATGCAAATGGAGAAAAATTACAAATATGTATGTGTAGTCCAACACTAATATCTATTAGTATGAATACTAAATTTATGGACAAAGAAATTAAAAAAAAAATTATGATAAAATGAAATATCAATTGTTAGTGTTGCCTCTTTAAGATTATGCTCATTGGCAAGGAAAAGTATGCCTTAGAGTCTTGACGACAACACTGAAGTGCCTGATAAGCGAGGCGAAGCGCTAAACATGTTTTGAGCCTCACTTCAAGGCTTAAGTGTGCTTTAAGCGCGCCTTTGATAATGCTGATCCAAACCGGCGAAAGAAAGAGAAAACACATAGCAGCTACACTCGAAACTACTTAAGATAACATAAAAGCTTTTGTTATATCATATAGGTTGAGTGATGTCATTTTCCATATTAAGAGGTTGTCATTTGCTAAAGATTTGGTGCAACATACTGATGACGTCCACAACACACCCCAATAAGAGATATGATATGCTAGAATGCAATAATAATTACCCAAATATGAGTCGGGGTCGAATCCACTGGGAGTTATAAGGGGTGTCAGGAGTATATATTTGAATCAACTGAATGGACTACCTAAATTGCACTTTCACAATAGAGTTTTGATTTCTACTTCTATTAAAACTCTAATGATTGCAAGCTAAGGTAAATAAACTAGAGATGAATGTTTTAGATATTTTTTCAAATAGTTTAAAGGCCTAGGATTGTGACGATAACTTAGGTGTTTGCCTAATGGGATAAAGACGTTAATACTTATTTTGTTAATTGGGGTGTATTATAGCTCTCAACTCTACGTTACCCACTCAATATTTACCTCTCGGTCAGAGAGTGATTTTGCCCAATTTGGCTTTCTCAAGTCCAAATGGGTGTCAAATAAAATAGTTGATATGAGCTCAAATCGGGTTTTTACTATCTCTAGTTTGAACCCTTTAATTAGGCTAATTAATTTCTCAATTAACCTAATTCCTTATTAATCAAGTTATCATAAACTAGGTCTCTCTTTCTCAAGTAGAAACTAAGTCAAATAGGCACGAATCAATGTTTGCAACCATTAATTCTAAAATTGAAGTATGAACTAAGCTAAATATATAATCAACACTCAATCATAAACAAGGATAAATTAATCACCCATAAGGTTTACACACTAGGGTTGGGTCACAACCCTAGTAAAATCTAGCTACTCATAATGGGATTTGAAGAAAAGCTAATTAAACCCATGAAAGATTAAAATGATGAAATCTAATTTTTAATATTCAAATTTGACCTAATTTTATGAAACTCGTCTATTTATACAGGGCGAAAAATCGCGGACAAAAATGCCCCTCGGGAGGTTATGCGGTCGCACAATTCCATGTGCGATCCGCAAATTTCTTCAGTTGGCAGGAAGGAGAATTTTGCGGTCGCACATTTCTAGACTGCGGCCGCACATTTCTTGTGCGGTCTGCACTTCACAAAGGCTTCAAGACTTGGTCTTCTTGCATATTCTCTAAACTTTGAATCTTTGTTAGTGAAAACCCAGTTCTGCGGCCGCACAATTCATGTGCGGTCCGCACATTGCTGAAAAGCCTGTTGGGTTCTGCTGCTTGGGTTGCGCCCGCAAATGGAATTATGTGGTCCGCAATTTCTTCTGCGGAACGCACATCTTTGCTTTTGCGCCTTTTATTGCCTTATGTTTCGGAACACTCCTTTTGAGTCATATTTCATCATGGGAGACCAAACTTCCAGCATTTCTGCAATTTGCACAATTTCATTAGTTTCGAAAACACAAGTCAATAATTTCGGACTAAAACTAAAACTAAAAGGTGCTAATAAGCAGTCAAAATCTCCACTTATCAGGTACCACTATCATGAAATTCATGTGAGGGTGGCAAAAACACCTTGCACATGAATTAAGAAACAAAGAAGCCAGAAAAGTAGTATTTAAATCCAAAAAAAAGTTATAAGATATCTAATATCTACGATACATTTCCTGTCCACAATCTTTTTATTCTTTGAAACAAAACAATGATGGTCATTGATTCACCAAGCAAAAATAAGATGGCAAAGACCCAAATAGGAAAACCAGAACTTCAGAAATTCAAATTAGTGCAACTCGCCTATTCTGTTTAAGCTACATCTAGATTTAAAATTAACTATCACTTGTGCATTTCTAACTCAAAATATTCACGATTCTCCAGTTATTTCTCTGCGAATTTCGATTTATTCTTTTATTGAATATTCTAAAGAAGACGTTCTACGCAAGTTCAATGAATCATACATGATCTAAATGTAACTAAATTAATTCTCTACTTTTACACAAACTAAATTATCTTTTCTTTCTAGCATTTCTAGCAGGAGCTACATACATATAAATTCTCTCAGCAGTAAATCACAACGTGCAATTAACATTCAGCAACTGTAACAAATATGAAAGTATCCTTGTCTTTAACGATTAATCGAACTAAAAACAATCTTAATATTAAGCAAAACTCGAAAGTGCATGCCTTACTCACAATCGCAATATACTTTGCTAGTGGAAGATGCTTCATATAAAGCTAAGCAACAAAGTGGATGTTAAGAATTTTTTTTCCTAACATCCCGATCTTTAGAGAGAGAAAACCAAACCCAAAAGTACAAAAATCATAACATCACAAGTTGGCCTCTGATTCACAGCTACTTTAATGGGGAGATCCAGACCCAGCTTCTTCGCATGATTCAAATTAATGGGATACAGTAGAGAATTTAACAGAACTAAAGCTACAGTTGAGCGCCATAGTGATAATATGAGCCGGCCACCGGCCGCCGGCAACCATGCTTAGACAGTGAGGGACAGTGGGAACCGGGAGGTACAAAATGAGATCGGGAGGTACAAGTTGCCCGCTAACCTTGTCCTGAAAAGTCATTTACTCACTCTAGTTTTACGAGTAACCTAAAGCAACAACAACCCAGTAAAATTTACTAATAGTGTTTGGGAAGGGTAGTATGTATGCAGACCTTATCCGTATTTCGAACAAGTAGAGAGGTTATTTTCGAAAGACCCTCGGCTCAAAAAAACAAAAAGACAAAAGGATAAAAAGGAGACAATATTAGTATCACAACAGCAATCATAGGAAAAATAGGAACACCATGAAATCTAAAAGAAAGATGCAAAGCAAAGGGAGACAATATTAGTATCACCACTACAATCATAAGAAAAATAGGAACACAATGAAATCTAGAAGAAAGATGCAAAGCAAAAGCGATAGCTAGTAAATAGGACATGCACTAAAAAACGAAATAGTAAGACATAACATTGTCACTAGCTATCTTAGACAAAAACCCTACATGGCTAGTCCCACAATGGTACGAAGTAAGGCACGACTCAACTACCTCCTAACCTACAACCCTAAAAAAAAGTTTAAAACGAGTTAACTTTGTAAAGACGACATTTATTTAATTAAATTGTCATGCATATTTATACGTAAAACGGTACAATTAAATTTATAACGTGGTTTATAGACAAGTGAATCAATTTGATCCCAAAATAATAAATAAATTAAATAAAATGTAAGACTTAGCGTTGAAATCGAGATAAGACAGCAAACAGTTTGGTTATGGGAGCAAAGCTTCCAAAGACAGCAATAAGAATATCAATATACTGAAAATAAGTATTATTATACTTAGAATAATGTATAGCATAAATTTGTCAGAATTTTCGTATCCTACAATGGCTGTTGAAGTCATTATTTATAGTTACACCTAGGGAACAAGGTCCTAGGATCAAGCCCCTCTTAAATGACAGTTATAGGGACTAATGATGAATGTGTAATGGCAAGATATGAATGCTAAAATTCTCTATAACAGTTTATATATTTAATACTGAGGAATATTCTTCATTAAATGTCGTCGTGTGGCAAATATTTGTTTGTCCTCGTTAGCAATATTCCTTTCGGAGTCTTCCCGGTGCCAACCGAAGCTTCTGTCCCCGGCCTTGGTTCCCCCTTGCCTCATTTTTAGTCTGTATCTTGTTCCACGTGTCGCTCTATTATTCGAGTAGTTAATATGAACCAATTTTACCGTATACAAATAGTCCCCCTGCTTGCCGGTGGCACATCTTTGTGTCATCGGGAAGTTGGTGAAGATTCATTTCTTGGAGGAAATATTTTTTATCCCTTCTGAAAAGTTTCTGACGCTTGATTAGACGCACGTCTCTCCGTATTTAATACCCTGAATACGCATCACTCCACGATTTAGCAATATTTTTGCCGGCTCTCGAGGTAATCATGGCCACAATTTTAGTTGTCTATTTATTTCCTTATACGCATCATTCTTCTTCTTTTACACTTCATAGTTCTTCAAACTCTCTCAACTTCTTTGCATTCAACTCTTTCTTGCTTTCACTCTTCTTTAATCTTCTTCTTCAAAGACCTCTTATTACTTTCTGCTAACCATGACTTCATCCTCCAAGAATTCAAGTTCTCTTAAAAACAAAGGAAACACCGATGATGTTGCCCCTCCTACGGTGAGCACCATCATTCCCAGAAGACTCAACACAGCCAAGGACTTCGAAGAGAATTTTCCTTCTACAAGTTCTTGTACATGGGTTGTTGGCGTGTACCCTTCTTCTATACGTCCTTCTAGCATTCCTGTTGTGAAGGAGGATTGTGATTGCCATGATATGAACATCATTGCTCCCAAACTGGTGGAGAGAGTAACCTTCCCTAAAAAGGGAATTATATACGTTTATAAGTACCCATTCACTTTGGGTACGTTCTCTTTGAGCAGTGGAGTTGACCTCGTGATTTTGGAGTTGTGCCACAAATACCAGATTTGTTTGGCACAGATGGGCCCTTCGGTGTGACAGATGGTAGCCTGTCTACAACGGCTATGCTAGGATACAAAGGAAGAGTTCACCTTGGCTCGCATGATGAACCTCTACTCTCCCAAGATTTTTCGAGGGGGAGTAATAAACTTTAGCAAACGCGGCCACCATGCTTTGCTCACCAACATGGATGATGACAATGACCGTGGATGGATGGAGCGGTTCGTTGTTGTTTCCACCAGGGATATTATCACGGCCACAACTCCATATTTCCCTAAGTCATGGACTCGTACACGTAAGTTCAACGTCTGTCTTTTCTCTGAAAAAAGGTTGTTTTGTGTTGATATGGATCCTTCTCTTTTCATAATTTCAGCAACTCGGTGGACACCACCAACGGTTAAAGGCTTGGACCAGTGGGTTCAAAATATTATGTACATTACCATGCCTGAGACCCACCGGTGGAAAAAAATGGCCCCCAAATACAGATGGAATGCTAAAAACCATGGTAAGTTGACTCGCGAAACTAATCTTGTCTTTATCTCATTTTTGTGTTTAAGAAAATTGGTTAACTTCTTTTTCAGTTGAATTCAGGTCTTCCGCAGGGCACTGTTACCATCCCCGGGGAGGATGTTTTTCTGATCCCGCAGAGGTTGCGAGGTTGTTGAAGTAGGCCTTCACTGAACAGGTGCCACCATATCCGTTTTTGGTGCAAGTGCTTCCTCTCGGAGTCCCCGGTCGGAGAGCAAGAAACCAAAAGATGATGTAAAAAGTCATGCCTGAGTCAGCCCCAGTCACTGTGGTAATTGATGATGATGGGGAAGCCAGTGATAAAGGGGATTCCCTACAAAGGAGACAACGACCTTCATCAGCTCAACAGAATGCTCAATCTGAAGATCTTATAACCCCAACTGAGGACGATGCCTAAGCGCTCTGGGGAGAGTATGACTTAGAGGAGAATGCCAGTTCTCCATTTCCAGTCCCAGTTGTTGCTCCCGATACTGTGAGGCTGAGTATCGGGCCTCTTCCATCTTCGATTGGTGAGAAACCTATAACTAGAATTGCCTTTGCCACAACTATTTCTCAAACCACAACACCATCATCTTCATCTCCTACTATGCCAGTCATACCTTCGTCACCAGCAACTACTACATCACCCCCACCGTCCGCAGACACCTGAGAGGAGGACGTCCCTTCTCCCCAGTCCCTAGACCATGGGAATTTTGTGCACAACTATTTGGCCCCTTCTGCAAATCCCTTGAGGAGGAGGAGTGTCTCCCTCATGGTATCTATCGAGTGCCATATATTGTCCCGGACTGTGGAACTCGCTAATTAACTGAAGTCGCTAGCTTCAGAAAAAGACAAGAAGAAAATACACTCTCTTTCGAGGGAGTGTATGATAAACAATGGTATGCACAACGTAGCAGCAATGTGATACTTGTTCCTTTTACTGTTTGTTTCCTCTTGACTTGCTATGATAGGATTTCTTATTTGAGTTTTTACTTCGCATGCTAACTTCCTTGCTTTCGAGGGCCTTCAAAAGTTAATCCTTGATAATGAAAAGCTTACGTCCAAGCGGGATCAACTGTTGGCCGAGTGGGACCAAGTTGCTACTCGCCTCCCGATGTTGGAAGCACAAGTTGTTAAAGCTGGTGAGTTGGAGGCTCGGTTGTAGCAGAGTGAGCAGGAAGTTATGGCCCTCAGCCAAAAATCCTCCTAGTTAAATGTACAGACTCAAGAAGCCAAGGCTAAATGGTTTGAGGTCCAAAATGATGTGCTTGCTGCTACCGAGCGCGAGGCTGCCTTTACTAAGATATTGAATAACTTTGAGGTAGCCTTAAACTCCAAAGCTGAAGAGGTTGTTTCTGCTGAGGAGAAGCGTGTCCAGATGGATGAGAAGTATAAAAGGGTCATGGAACACAATAAGGTTCATATCACCACTATCCATGACCTTGATCTCAGCGTTAGGGCCATGAGATCCGAGTGGGATAGCCTTTCGACCGAGGTTGATCGGTTTAAATCAAAGATCCAGCACCGAGCGGATTCTCTCACTATTGAGAAAACACATTCTATGTATAGCATGAGGAGAAACCCTTGGAAGAGGCCAAAGCGAGAATCATTTATTTTGATGTCGAGATAGCCAAGGCCTGAGAGTTGGAGTCAACCGCCTGAAGGCACCTCCCAGCTCGACCTGATGCAACTGACTCTTCTAGTTCCAGTTTTGAATTCTCGGGAATTGAGAAGGAACTTGAGGAGGATGATGAAGGCCAAGATTCCGAGCCGACGGCAGATCCGCCTACTTCTCCTGGGGGCGCAAATGCTTCTCTTCCCCCAAGTTCTGGGGATGCAGTAGTTTAGTTTTTCGCTTTCTTTTTACTTTGTTGTTTTCTTTTCATACTTTTGTACTTGTACTTCTTGGAACGCTTGTTATATAAAAGTGTTTTTCATTTAAGCATAGCACGAAGTTTACTTTTTTATGTCGAATTATGCAAGGCTTTCGGGTGCATTTTTCCCCGATAGCAGTTGGGTTCCGGGAATAAACGCTTCCGGAACCAACCCTTTAATGTGAGGGTTTCATAAGAGAGGGCCCTCTTATGTTTACGGTGCTCTTGAAGAGGACGTCTCCTGTTCATTCTGGCACTAGCATTTGAAGTACTTGATTAACTTTCAAATGATAAAATTAATTCATCGTTTGGACAAGAAACAAGATAAAAATAAAAGGACTTTATTTTATTCCTTCTATCTTCAAAGGTACATAAGCATTCGTTCTGCTGAAAATGAAACTGCCATTACTTGTGGCTAATTTGTACAACTTATTTCTACGGGGCTGGCTGCATAGTCCCTGGTCCCGATGAGACATTTGTGTTCCCAGATTTTGCAGTCCCGGTTTCTGTGGCAATCAGGTTGTCGTATTATCATATCATTCCCCCCCCCCCCTAGTGTTCAAATGTTAATTGAAATACTGAAAGTCTAGCTCCTTTAAGGATTCCACTAGTGAATTGTTGTATAATCTTTGGTCTGATAGCAAGATTTGTTTCCCATTAGAAACTTTGTTACCGAGCCAAAGATTATCTAACCACCCCCTAGTGGCTTGTAGTGAAGAAGAACTCGTGAACGGTCAAATAGCTTTTGGTCCTATAGCAAGCTTTGTTTCCCGTTAGGAACTTTGCTATCGAGCCAAAGACTATCTAACCATCCCGTTGTGGTTTATTATTTCCATGCCTTGACATTTAAATGTCTTATTTCTGCTGATGATGTTTCCTTCGTAGGATGTTTTTCATTGTTGCCTCGTTAAAAATCTTGCTTGAAAAACCCAATTGGAACAAAAACTAGACGAAGGGGAAAACATTGCAGCACATACTTTCAGTATAAGTGGTGCTCATCAGCAATAATACCTTTAAGGTGGGACACATTATAGTTTCTCGGCAATTTTACTCTGTCTTGGTTTTCCAGTTCATATGATCATTTTCTGGTGACAATTGAAACCCGGTAGGGGCCTTCCCAAGTCGGACCCATCTTCCCTCCGTTGAGTTCTCGGGTGTTTTGAGTCACTTTCCTTAAAACCAAGTCTCCTACTTTAAAATAACGGAGATTGGCCCTTCGACTATAGTATCATTCTATTCTTTGTTTTTAGGCCACCATCTTTATGTGCATCAAGTCCCTGCGTTCGTCAAGCAGCTTCATTTGACTAGCAATGCTTCGTTGTTTGTTTCTTCGTCTGCCCGGAAGTATCTCATGGTAGGTTCTCCCATTTCCACCGGGATTAGAGATTCTACTCCGTATACGAGAGAGAAAGGTATCTCTCACGAGCTTGACTTGGTCGTTGTCCGATACGCCCATAGCACTCCCGGTAACTCGTCGGGCCATTTGCCTTTGGCTGCTTCCAATCTCTTTTTTGAGGTTTTGAATAATCACCTTGTTTTTCGACTTTGCTTGTCCATTTGCACTCGGATGGTATGGTAAAGATGTGATTTTTTTGATTTTCAAATCCTCAAGGAATTGTTTGACCTTCACGCCTATGAATTGTGGCCCATTGTCACGGGCTATCTCCTTTGGTATTCCGAACCTGCAAATTATGTTCTCCCTCAGGAAATCAACCAATTCATACTCGCCGATTTTTTTATAAGGACCTGCTTCAACCTACTTAGAGAAGTAATCATTTAAAATCAAAAGAAACCTTACCTTTCTGGGAGCCGGTGGCAGCGAACCGACTATATCCATCTCCCATTTTATGAATGGACATGGTGATAATACCGAGTGTAATAGCTCTGTCGATTGGTGTACTAACAAAGCATGGCGTTGACACTTGTCGCTTTCTGAATGAATAACTTAGCATCTTGTGCCATCCGAGGCTAGTAGTATCCTACCGTAACTAACTTTAACACTAACGAGTCCTCACCTGAGTGATTTCCGCAGACTCCTTCGTGGACTTCTATCATGACATAATTAGCCTCGGAGGCTCCTAAACATCATGTCAACGAGCCTTAGGATGATTTTCTATACAACTAGCTTCCCAGAAGCTGTAGCGAGCTACTTTGATGCGGAGTGCCCAGGATGCCTTCGAATCTTCGAGCAGTTTTCCGTGTTCAAGATAGTTGATTATTTCATTTTTCCAGTCCCAGACCAAATTGGATGTATTTCTTCTCTCGAGATGTGGGTGATTTACCATTCCCTGAATCGTGCGAGCAGATTCTAAACTTTCACCACATATTGTTGCATGCATTCCTTTTTGGTGTCGAAGATCCCGTATACCTGATTTACCACCAGTTTGGAATCGTATTTGATTTCAATGACCTCGGAGTCTAGTCCCTGGGGCAGTTCAAGTCCTGCAATCAAAGACTCATACACGACTTCATTATTACTCAAGGGAACAGTTTTTATGGCCTGCCTCAGGGTTTCTCCCGATGACGTAATTAATACTACCCCGAGCCCGGACCCTTTCACGTTGGAAGCCCCATCCATGAAAAAGGTCCAGACTCTTGATGTCGTTTCCGACACCATCATTACTTCTTTTGTGGCCAAATGTAGTAGTCCGGGACTGAAATCAGCCACAAAGTCGTCCAAAACTTGTGATTTATTTAATAGCAGTCCTAAGTTTATACTCGATGCCAAATTCACTCATTTTGACTGCCCACTTGTCCAGTCGACCTGACAATTCAGGTTTGTGAAGGATATTCCGCAGGGGAAAGGTTGTCACCACGGCTATTGGGTGGCATTTGAAATAAGGCCTAAGCTTTCGAGCGGCGACTACGAGAGCTAAGGCCAATTTTTCGAGTTGCGGGTAATGAGTTTCCGCTCCCGTTAAAATTTTGCAAATATAATAGATAGGAGATTGCGTACCTTGGTCTTCCCGGACTAGAACGACACTTACCGCTACCTCCGAGACCGCTAAGTAAATTAGCAAATGTTCTCCTTCCTCCGATTTTGATAGTAACGGAGGGCTTGATAAATACCCTTTCAAGTCTTTTAGTGCCTGTTGGCATTCCGAAGTCCATTCAAAGTTTTTCTTCTTCTTCAAAAGTGAGAAGAAGTGATGGCATTTTTTCGAAGACCGGGAAATGAACATGTTTAGAGAGGTCAGTCTTCCAGTTAACCTTTGGATTTCTTTCAAATTTGACAGCTGGTGTAGCACCCCGAAAAATTTCAAAATACTTAAGCGCTATTAAGAAAGTTGATGTGTGCTAATTACATTATTTTGTGTGCAAACGATGACTATTAATATGATGGATATTAATTGGATATGATAATAAGTGTACGAGGCATATTATAAGTGATGTGGGGTCTAAGGAGAGCCCTAAGTCCAAGTCAAGTTGGAAATTATATGATAGACTAAAGATCCAAATGAGTACGCACAAGACCTAAATTTGGACGATCATATCTAGATATATATATATATATATATATATATATATATATATATATATATATATATATATATATAAGGAGTTATGTGATGGACAACCTATCAAATGAAAGATCATCGAGTCTACTTTATAACTCTTCAAACCGTTTGTCATTTGGATATTCTTACAAGAAGTTATGGTCAAATTACCAAAGGCTGACACTGAACTACTGCCATAGCGTCCGTGTCCGCGTCCGAGCTTCGAAGAGGAGTGAAGTGGGGATGCGAAGCATCCGGGGCCGCTTCTGAAACCCATAAATTTGGGCCTATAAGTACAAAATCTGGGGAAGTGAGTATTTTGAGTATTGGGGGTTAGGGTTCTTGAGGTGAAGAGGTGATTTTAAGCTAAAATAAAGTTTAACCAACTAAGGTAAGTTGTTAATGATGTTTTGGGTTGATTCTTAACTCAATATACATGAGTTCTAATATCATTCTTGCATCCAAATACTAGATTTCATCATCAAATCCTCAAGAACACAAAAATCACCAAAGTTGTGATTTGTCAAGATTGATCTACTAGAGGTAATTCTAATGCTTCAAACTCGTTTATTTTGAGTAGTTAAAAGTATTTGACGCATTTGTTACAAGTTTTAATGGTTGAAATATTAACTCTAGTTTATGGAATGAATAGTACTTTTGATAAAATAATAGAGAAGATGAAGAGTAATCTTGGCAATGAAATTAATGAATACAATGAACCTATTGAATTAAATGTTAGCAAAAGTTGGAACTGATCAACTAAGTAATCACCCGAATTGTATATTTTGCAAGTGTTGATTATGGAAGACGATGAATAGTAATTTGGTGGCATTGGGCAATTGATATAGTATCATTAATGACTTTGAATGGGTAGTAAAATATAAGAATGAAGTTGAATAGGCTAGCATGTGACTCTATTCGGCGATTTGAGTTGTTGGAGGGTTGTAGCCAACTTATGATCCATAAATGGATATTGATCAATATTTTAGGTCATATTTTGATGTAATTGGGATATCTAATTGCAGATATCGACTTGTTGGTGATGCTTGAGCATTTTAATCAACTTTGGAATAATGGAAGAAGATTAAAAGCCTGTGAATATTATTTAAACGAAAGCGAGGTATGTTGATTAAAACTTACTCTTCTTGAGGGATTTTCTCTAAAAGCATGTTTCAAGTTAATGCTTAAGTTGTTTGAAAATTTTCTTTCGTGCTTGTGGGGACAACCAAGTACGGATGTCTTCATGTACTAAAATATTACGTTGCATACGTGGTGTCATGTTGTTTTATAAAGTTTTATTTTAAATCTTGTTGGCAAAATGACACTTAAAGTAAACGTTATAAGTTTTTATCAAAACTTACGCATTGATAAGAGTATACATATTTGAGTGCTAAAGATAAGTTTTCATGGAAAGTATTTATTTTGAAAATTTATAAATAGAATATCACTTGTGGTATCTTTCAAAGATTGATGTTAAATTGCTAAAGGTTTTAACATGTAAAAGGTTTGTTTATTTAAATTTTGGTCAAATGGCTTAGATTTTCTATTAATGCTATGATTTGATAAAAATAGATCATTTAAGGCTACTATGCTATGAATCAATTTTTGAAGTATCAAATATTTTGGGAGTTACTTGTGTTCGCCGTGATTGACTTCGGATATATTGTGTTCGTCGTTATGAAACTACACGTGCCGGTGTATGAGTAGATGGCCAATTTGTGGTATAGACTACGGCATAGTACTCCCCCTCGAGAGGGTACTATTTTGTTCTAGTATTAGCATGAACAAGTTTATTCATACGGCACTACGATGAGATGACATGAGCAAGTAGGGTATATGATACTTGCCGCTAGGTACATAACCTAGTTGACCTTCTTATGTCGGTGATGGTATAGTACTCCCAGTGAAAGGTAAGGACGATTTTCCTATATTTAGGCCTAAGGAGCGAAAGTGATTTCAATGACTTAAAGCAAATGGAATGATTTTGTATGCTTTTTATCCAAAATCTTGGGTTGATATAAATGTTTTAAAAGTTTATATTGTGGGTTGTATTTCACTTGGATTTTATTTAAAATGACAAGGATCATGAGTTGAAGAAAATTCTTATCGTTTTATATCAAATATTTGTGCATTATTTTTATAAAGTTCAACCCAAGAACTTAAGTTAGAGAGAGTCTATGACACTTATTGAGTATCGTTGTGGTGTACTTAACCCTTAGGGGGGCCCTCTAGTGCCCCACTTACTTTACATGTTTCAGGATGAGGTATGATACGTGGCATATGGTCAGGGCTAGGATGACTCTCTTCCTGAGGTATATGGTAAGGCACCACTCCTATTTCGTGGTAGTTATCATGTTATTTTCTTGATTTATGAAAGTCGGGTATTAGCCTAAGTGTTTAATTCTATTCTTTGGTATAAAGGCTCCATAGATAGTTGTGAAAAGTTATAGTAATGGGATTGTACACGACATACATGAAAATATATTTATTTTACTTAGTCTCATTGTATTATCATGAAAAGCGTCATGTGTGATTTTGAATTTGAAAATATTTTTTCGTTTAACTTGAAAATGTATATGATCTTCAAGGAGATTCCACAGTTAAATTGATTTTCATACGTATAATTTAGGTGTATCACAAGGTTTAGTTCGCTCGGGTCGGGTAGTGTTTTGGGTGTCGGCCACGTGATTTTGGGTCGTGACAAACTTGGTGTAATGACTCGGCCGGTCATTTTGAGAGTTGTAGCCGTGTTTCCCCATTTTCTGCTTCGTTTGTATTCTACGGCTATTAAATGACTTACTGGGTTTGTTGGCTCGGCTCCGGAGTGATTTCTTAGTGAATTGAGAAACTTAGTCTCTTAATTAGAAGTTTAAGTTGTAAAATTCGATCGGATGTCGACTTATGTGTAAACGACGTCCGATTTGAATTTTAATGGTTACGTTAGCTCCGTTAATCGCACCTGCAGAAGTTTAATTACAGGTGCGAGCCCGCAGAAGCGAAGAGGAAGGCAGCAGAAGCGATCAAGGCCAGGAAGGGAAGGGGACGCATGTGTGTAGGAATCTGTGAGCCCGCAGATGCATGAATGGCTTCGCAGAGACGGAGTTTGAAGGCTTAGGCATTTCGGCAAAAACGTACAAAGGGCCGCAGAAGCACCTCCGCAGGTGCGAGACCTGGAGCGCAGGTGCGAGTCCAGTGGCTTAAGTGGTTTCCGCAGAAGCGGAGGTATAACTGCAGAAGCGGTTCCGCAGATGCGGATGAGAGGTAGCGGGTGCGAAAGGCCTGGGCAGAGCATATAAATACGGGACTTTGAGATTTTTCACCATTTTCACCACTTTGAGCTCGAATTTTGGAGTATTTGTAGAGGGATTTTGAAGTGATTACTTAGGTACGCTCCTTGTGTCCATTTATCTTCAATAATGATGTTTTCTCACTGATTTTACACCTAGTTGGTGAGTTTTTGAGGTAAAATTTGGGGGTTTAGGGCTAGAGAATTGGAGAGTGAATTTTGGGAATTTGGATGACCAAATGGTATCGGATTTTGATAAATTTGGTATGGTTAAACTCGTGAGTGAATGGGCTTTCAGGGTTTATGACTTTTGTCAGATTTCAAGACGTGAGCCCGGAGGCCGGTTTGAGCCAATTTCAGATTTTGGCTATTAATTTCGTGTTTTTCTTATGGAATTGATTCCTTTAGCCTATATTAATTGTATTGTACTGCTTGTGGCTAGATTCGGGGAATTGGAGATCGATTCAAGAGAAAAGGCACTTTGGAGTAGAGTTTTGTGCGGTTCGAGGTAAGTAAACGTTTTAAATCTGGTCCTGAGGGTGAAACCCCGAATTATTGTATTATGTGAGTATATTGGAGGTGACGCACATGCTATGTGACGGGCTTGTGAGCGTGCACCATGGGAATTGGGACTTGGTCCATTCCGTGAAACTGGAAAGTTGAATAAGCTTGTTGTTAGCTATGTGCCCTTTCTGTGCTATAGAACTTTGACAGTGAATCATGTTAGAAATCATGCTTAGGATATGTGTTCGTGCTGTAAAGACCACAGTGGTTGTGATACATGTTGAACCTTCCTGCTTATTATTACTTGTACTCAGTCGCAGTATTACTTGCATATTATACCTCAGTTTCTATTATTCACTCTTAATACATTATATCATTCTCTTTTGGGTTGATTCCCCTTTATAACTGAGGGCCATGAGACTAGAAAGGTTGGTGACTGAGTGAGGTCGAGGGCCTGTTTGTGAGGTACTGATACCATAGCACGTGAGTTGTCCGTGCGGATCATGATATTTATACTATAGCACATGAGTTGTCTATGCTGATTCTGATATGATATTGTAGCATGTGAGTTGTCCGTGTGGATCTTGATATGATACTATAGCACGTGAGTTGTCCGTGCGGATTATAGCGCTTGGGATGTAGGAGCACCTCCGGAGTCTGTGCATCCCCAGTGAGCGCAGGTACCTATTGAGTGTGAGTATTGATGGCTAAGAGCTGAGTGTTGAGCTACTGAGAGAGCTTGAGGGATTGTTGACCTGAGAGGTTGCACTTGTTTCATTTGTTGCGGCACTTAGATGATTTATGTCATTATTATGAAACTTCTGGAAAAATATTATATCCCGTTTTACCTGAACTTGGTAATGTGTAATTGACTTGACTTAAATTGCCGGAAATTAAACATGTATACTTTCATTGCTGAAATTACTGAAATGAATTGTATTTGTATAGCTTGTCACTACCTTTTAGTTCCTTAATTATTATTGTTACATACTGAGTTGGTGTGCTCACGCTACACCCTGCACTTCGTGTGCAGATCCAGGTGTTTTCGGTCACGGAGGACGTTGATCTCGTGCGTGGTTGAGTATCAGAGATTCACGTGGTAGTTGCCGACGTTCGCAGTCCTTGTCTCTCCTTCCTTGTTATCTTTTATTTTTTGTATTGGTATTTTGACACAGAATCTTGTAGACAATATTTCTTAGACTGGTTGTTTAGATGCTCATGGCTTGGTGACACCCGATGATTGGGGCTATTTTTTCGCACTGTATTTTGAGTTTAACTCTTGTTTTTACGAAAACGGTGTCATGTAAAAGCTTTTGACTTATCTTTTGTGAAACATTAGAAGTATTTTTGAGAATCGGCTTGCCTAGTATCATCGATAGGCGCCATCACGACAGGTTAAGATTTTGGGTCGTGACAAGTTGGTATTAGAGCCTAGGTTACATAGGTCTCACGAGTCATGAGTAGGTTTTGTCATGAGAAGTATGTACTTATATTCGAGAGGCTACCGAACCCTTAGGAAATTCCACATTTTTGAATTCTTGTCGTGCGAATCTTTTGATTCTGGTAACTAAATTTATGTTGTTCTAATTCTCTCATAGATGATGAAGACGCATACTGCGGGGCGGGATAGGAAGCCACCAGTAGCACCAGTCGAGGCCGCGAGAGGTCGAGGCCGCGGTAGGGGTAGAGGTGCAGCTCGCACAGCAACTAGGGCAGCACCTGCAGAACCACCAGTTGCCCCAGTTCAGGAGCAGGCTCCAATTGTGGATGAGCCTGTGGGACCAGCTCAGGCACCACATGTGTCCATTGTGGTTCCAGGCCTTCAGGAGGCCTTAGCTCATATTCTGACCATATGCACCAGTCTTGCTCAGGCGGTCTCTATTTCGGCCGCAGCAGCCACTTCTCAGGTCGGGGGAGGTACTTAGACTCTCGCCGCCCGCACACCAGAGAAGGTGGTACAGGGACTCCAGACACTTAGGGCACCAACAACCCAGCCGGTTTCAGCTTCTTAGGACTATGTAGTTCTTGTCATGCCTAATGATGAGCAGCGTATATTGGAGAGGTTTGGGAGAGTCCAGCCTCTATCTTTTAGTGGTACCGAGGGAGAGGATGCACATGGCTTCTTGGACAGGTGTCAGAGGATACTCCGTACAACAGGTATTCTATAGACCAATGGGGTCTCGTTCACTACTTTTCAGTTCTCTGTGGATGCCTTCAGTTGGTGGGAGGCTCATGAGAGTTATAGGCTAGTCGGCGCAGCACCCCTTACCTGGCAGCAGTTCTCTGTTCTCTTCCTGGAGAAGTTCGTGCCTCAGTCCCGCATAAAGGAGTTGTGCAGTTCGAGCAGCTTCGTCAGGGTGATATGTCTGTGACGCAGTATGAGATGAGATTTTCTGAGTTGGCCTGTCATGCTCTCTGGTTGGTTCCCATCGACAGGGAGAGGATAAGGAGGTTCATAGATGACCTCACTGTTTAGCTGCAATTGCTTATGACTAGAGAGAGACTGTCTGGTGCTACTTTTGATGAGGTTGTCGACATTTCTCATCAGATTAAGATGGTTCATAGCCAGGAGCGGGTTGAGAGGGAGTACAAGAGGCCTCGTGGACATGGTGGATTCAGAGGTGTTCCTTCTGTGGGTTAGTTCCACTATGGTAGGGGTCGTCCTTTCAGAAATGCTCAGATGACTCGCCCAGTTCATCGTGGTGCATCATCTGGCCATGGTTCACACAGTTATCAGCAGGGCCAGTCTTCATTCAGTGCACTGCCAGTGTAGAGTTCTCACCCTTCCTCGTCAGCTCAGGTGTCTATGGGTAGTTCCTCGGGGTATCAGGAGCAGCAATTCCGTCAGAGGAGGGGTTGTTTCGAGTGCGGAGATTTTGGTCACATTAAGAGAGATTGCCCTAGGTTGTTGAGTGGGACTCCATAGCAGAGTTCTCGGCCGATGGCACCAGCACCAGCAGCTCTACCACCCGCCCAGCCAGCTCAGGGTGGGGCTCATTCAGCTAGGGGTCGCCCTAGAGGGGGAGGCCCATCAGGGGGTGGCCAAGCCCGTTTCTATGCTCTCCCTGCCAAACCAGATGCCATTGCTTCGGATGCTATGATCACAGGTATTGTCTCAGTTTTCCACAGAGATGCCTCTATATTATTTGACCATGGTTCCACTTATTCATATGGGTCCTCGTATTTCGCTCATTATCTGGATATGCCCCGTGAGTCCCTAGTTTCATCTGTTCATGTATCTACTCTAGTGGGCTATACTATTATTGTGGACCGAGTATATCGGTCATGTGTGGTGACCATTAGTCTAGAGACCAAAGTAGATCTCTTATTGCTTAGTATGGTCGATTTTGACGTGATTTTGGGTATGGAATGGTTGTCTCCATGTTATGCGGTTCTAGATTGTCACTCTAAGACCGTGACATTGGCGATGTCGGGGCTGCTGAGGGTTGAGTGGAGCGTCTCTATAGACTATGTTCCCAGTAGAGTGGTTTCATACTTGAAGGCTCAGCGGAAGGTTGAGAAGGGTTTCCTATCTTATCTGGCCTTTGTGAGTGATATTAGTGCAGAGACCCCTTCTATTGATTTTGTTCTGGTGGTGCGAGATTTTTCGAATGTGTTTCCTGCAGACCTGTCGGGCATGCCGCCTGACAGGGATTTTGACTTCGGTATTGATTTGGTTCCGGGAACTCAGCCCATTTCTATTCCACTGTATCGTATGGCACCGGCGGAGTTGAAGGAATTGAAGGAGCAGCTTCAGGAACTCCTTGATAAGGGGTTTATTCGGCCTTGCATGTCACCTTGGGTTGCACCAGTTCTATTTGTGAAGAATAAGGATGGTACTATGAGAATGTGCATTGATTATAGGCAGCTGAACAAGGTCACAATCAAGAACAAGTATCATTTACCGCGTATTGATATTGTATTTGACCAGCTTCAGGGGGCGAGGGTGTTTTCCAAGATTGATTTGTGGTAAGGATATCACCAGTTGAAGATTCGGGACTCGGATATTCTTAAGACAACTTTCAGGACCCGGTATGGCCATTATGAGTTCCTTGTGATGTCTTTTTGGCTGACCAATGCCCCAGCAGCGTTCATGCATCTGATGAACAGTGTGTTTCAGCCTTATCTTGACTCGTTTGTTATTGTATTCATTGATGATATCCTGGTGTACTCTTGTAGCCAGGAGGAGCATGCCCAGCATCTGAGGATCGTGTTGCAGCGGTTGAGGGAGGAGAAGCTATCTGCAAAGTTCTCCAAGTGTGAGTTTTGGCTCAGTTCAGTGGCGTTCTTGGGGCACGTGGTGTCCAGTGAGGATATTCAGGTGGATCTGAAGAAGATAGAGGCGGTTCGGAGTTGGCCCAGACCGTCCTCAGCCATGGAGATTCAGAGTTTTCTTGGTTTGGCTGGTTATTACCGTCGTTTTGTAGAGGGTTTCTCATCTATCGCATCGCCCTTAACCAAATTGACCCAAAAGGGTGCTCCTTTCAGGTAGTCGGATGAGTGCGAGGAGAGATTTCAGAAGCTCAAGACTGCTTTGATCACGACTCCAGTTCTGGTTCTACCATCAGCTTCTGGTTCTTACACAGTGTATTGTGATGCTTCTCGAATCGGTATTGGGTGTGTTCTGATGCAGTAGGGCAGAGTGATTGCATATGTTTCGCGCCAGTTGAAGCCCCATGAAAAAAACTACCATGTCCACGATCTTGAGTTAGCAGCTATTGTTCATGCCTTGAAGATCTTGCAGCACTATTTGTACGGTATCCATTGTGAGATTTACACTGATCACCAGAGTTTCCAGCATTTTTTCAAACAGAAGGATCTTAACTTGCATCAGCGGAGGTGGTTGGAGCTTCTTAAGGACTATGATATCACCATTTTGTACCATCCCGGGAAGGCCAATGTGGTGGCTTATGCCTTGAGTCACCGGACGGAGATTTTGGGCAGCTTAGCATATCTTCCAGCAATAGAGAGGCCATTGGCATTGGATGTTCAGGCCTTATCCATCTAGTTTGTTAGATTGGATGTTTCTGAGCCGAGTCGAGTATTAGCTTGTGTGATCTCTCGATCTTTTCTTTATGATCGTATCAGGGAGCGTCAGTATGATGACCCCCACATGCTTGTCCTTAAGGATGTGGTCCAGCATGGTGATGCTAAGGAGGTCACCTTTGGGGATGATGGTGAATTGAGGATGCAGGGCAGGCTATGTGTGGCCAATGTAGATAGTTTGCGTGAGTTGATTCTCTAGGAGCCTCACAGTTTGCAGTATTCTATTCATCTGAGTGCCGCGAAGATGTATTAGGACTTGAGACAGCATTACTGGTGGAAGAGAATGAAGAAGAATATAGTGAAGTATATAGCTCGGTGCCTAAATTGCCAGCAGGTGAAGTATGAGCATCAGCGACCAGGTGGGTTGCTTCAGAAGTTAGATATTTCGGAGTGGAAGTGGGAGCGGACCACTATAGATTTTGTTGTTGGGCTTCCATGGACTCAGCGGGAGTTTGATACAGTATGGATGATTGTGGACAGGCTGACCAAGTCAGCTCATTTCATTCCTGTGATGACTACCTATTCTTCCGAGCAGCTGGCTCAAGTGTATATATGCAAGATTGTCATGCTTCATGGCGTACCAATATCTATCATCTCTGACCAAGGCATGTAGTTTACATTACGGTTCTGGAGAGTCGTGCAGCATGAGTTGGGTACTCGAGTGGAGTTGAGCATAACATTTCACCCTCAGACGGATCGACAGTCCGAGCGCACTATACAGATATTAGAGGATATGCTCTCTGCGTGCATAATGGAGTTTGGGGGTTCGTGGGATCAGTTCTTGCCACTAGCGGAGTTTGCCTAAAACAATAGTTATCAGTCGAGCATCCAAATGGCACCGTATAAGGCTCTGTATGGTAGGCGGTGTAGGTCTCCAGTGGGTTGGTTCGAGCAAGACGAGGCTAGATTATTGAGTATAGACTTGGTTCAGGATGCTCTGGAGAAGGTTAAGGTGATTCAGAATAGACTACACACAACCCAGTCCAGACAGAAGAGTTTTGTGGATCGGAAGGTTCACGATATTGCATTCATGATTGGAGAGCGGGTCTTACTCCGGGTGTCACCCATGAAAGGTGTTATGAGGTTTAGAAAGAAGGGCAAGTTGTGCCCGAGGTTTATCGGCCCATTTGAGGTGTTGCGACGTGTTGGTGAGGTTTCTTATGAGCTTTCCTTGCCTACCAGTATAGTAGGAGTTCATCCAGTATTCCATGTTTCTATGCTCCGAAAGTATCATGGCGATCTATCTCACGTGTTGATTTCAGCTCAGTCCAGTTGGACAAGGTTTTATCTTATGTTGAGGAGCCGGTGGCGATCTTCGATATGCATGTTCGAAAGTTGAGGTCGAAGAATATTGCTTCTATAAAGGTTTAGTGGAGGGGTCAGCCGGTCGAGGAGGCGACTTGGGAGACCGAGCAAGATATGAGCAGCAGTTATCCTCATATTTTCACCACTTCAGGTATGTCTCTATACACGTTCGAGGACGAACGTTTATTTAAGAGGGGTAGGATGTAACGACCCGGCCAGTTGTTTCGAGAGTTGTAGCCCTGTTTCCCCATTTTCTGCTTCTTTTGTCTTCTACAGCTGTTAAATGACTTACCGGGTTAGTTGGTTCGGGTCCGGAATTATTTCGGAGTGAATTGAGACACTTAGTCTCTTAATTAGAAGCTTAAGTTGGAAAAGTCGACCGGATGTCAACTTATGTGTAAACGACCTCGAATTTGAATTTTGATGGTTCTGTTAGCTCTGTTAGGTGATTTTGGACTTATGGGCGCGTCCGGAATGTGATTTGAAGGTCTGTAGTAGAGTTAGGCTTGAATTCGTGAAAGTTGGAATTTTGGCAAATTTGACCGAGAGTGGAATTTTTCATATAGAGGTCGGATTGGATTTTCGGAAATTGGAGTAGGTTCGTGGTGCCATTTATGACTTGTGTGCAAAATTTGAGGTCAATCGGACGTGATTTGATAGGTTTTGGCGTCGTTTGTAGAATTTGGAAATTTCGAAGTTCATTAGGCTTGAATCCGTGTGTAATTCGTGTTTTGAGGTTGTTTGAGCTGATTTAAGGATTCGACAAAGTTTGAATTGGGTTATAAGACATGTTGGTATGTTTGGTTGAGGTCACGGGGGCCTCGGGTTGATTTCGGGTGGTTAACAGACCAAGTTTTGAAGTTGGAAGACTGCTGAAGTTTGTACTCAGCTGGTGTAATCGCACCTGTGGAAGTTTAATCGCATGTGCGAGCCCGCAGAAGCGAAGAGGAAGGCCGCAGAAGCGAGAAAATCCAGGAAGGGAAGGGGGCGCAACTGCGTAGGAGAATGCGCATCTATGAACCCGCAAATGCGTGAATGGCTCCATAGATGCGAAGTTTGAAGGCTTGGGCATTTCCACAAAAGCGTACGAAGGGCCACAGAAGCGCCTCCGTAGGTGCGAGACCTGGAGCGCAGGTGCGAGCCTAGTAGATTAAGTGGTTTCCTCATAAGCGTAGGTATAACCGCAGAAGCGGTTCTGCAGGTGCGAAAGGCCTGGGCCATATAAATACGGGACTTCGAGATTTTTCACCATTTTCACCACTTTGAGCTCGGATTTTGGAGTATTTTTAGAGGGATTTTGAAGTGATTTCTGAGGTAAGCTCCTTGTGTCCATTTATCTTCAATAATGATGTTTCCCCACTGATTTTACACCTAGTTGGTGAGTTTTTGAGGTGAAATTTGGGAGTTTAGAGCTAGAGAATTGGAGAGTGAATTTTGGGGATTTGGATGACCAAAAGGGTTTTGGATTTTGATAAATTTGATATGCTTAGACTCGTGAGTGAATGGTTTTTTAGGTTTTGTGACTTTTGTTGGATTTCGAGATGTGTGCCCGGGAGTCAGTTTGAGCAAATTTCGGATTTTGGCTTATAATTTCGTATTTTTCTTATGGAATTGATTCCTTTAGCCTATATTAATTGTATTATACTGCTTGTGGCTAGATTCGGGGAGTTTGGAGACCGATTTGAGAGGCAAAGGCACTTTGGTGTATAGTTTTGCACGGTTTGAGGTAAATGAAACCCCGAATTATTGTATTATGTTAGTATTTTGGAAGTGACGCACATGCTAGGTGATGGGCGTGCACCATGGGAATTGGGACTTGGTCCATTCTGTAAAACTGGAAAGATGAATAAGCTTATTGTTAGCTATGTGCCCTTTCTGTGCTATAGAAACTTGATAGTGAATCATGTTAGAAATCATGCTTAGGCTATGTGTTGGTGTTGTAAAAAAAACCAGTGGTTGTGATACCTGTTGAACCTTCCTGCTTATTGTTACTTGTACTCAGTCGTAATATTACTTGCATATTATACCTCAGTCTTTGTTATTCCCTGTTGATACATTATATCATTCTGTTTTGGGCTGATTCCCCTTTATTACGGAGGGCCATGAAACTATAGAGGTTGATGACTGAGTGGGGCCGAGACCCTGTTTGTGAGGTATTGATACCATAGCACGTGAGTTGTTCGTGCGGATCATGATGTTTATACTATAGCACGTGAGTTGTCCGTGTATATTCTGATATGATACTGTAGCATGTGAGTTGTCCATGTGGATCTTGATATGATACTATAGCACGTGAGTTGTCCGTGCGGACTATAGCGTTTGGGCTGTAGAAGCCCCCCGGAGTCTGTACACCCCCAGTGAGCGAAGGTACCTATTGAGTATGAATATTGAGGGCTGAGAGTCGAGTGTTGAGATATTGAGAGAGCTTGAGGGACTGTTTCCCTAAGAGGTTGCACTTGTTTCATTTGTTGCTGCACTTAGATGATTTATGTCATTGTTCTAAAACTTCTCGAAAATATTGTATCCGATTTTGCCTGAACTTGGTAATGTGTAACTGGCTTGACTTAAATTGCCGGAATTAAACATGTCTACTTTTATTGTTGAAATTACTGAAATGAACTGTATTTGTATAGCTCGTCACTACATTTTAGTTCCTTAATTATTATTGTTACATACTGAGTTGGTGTACTCACGCTACACCTTGAACTTCGTGTGCAGATCCAGGTGTTTTCGGTCACGGAGGACGTTGATCTCGTGCGTGGTTGAGTATCGGAGATTCACATGGTAGCTGTCGGCGTTCGCAGTCCTTGTCTCTCCTTCCTTGTTATCTTTTCTTTTCTGTATTGGTATTTTGACACAGAATCTTGTAGTCACTGTTTCTTAGACTGGTTGTTTAGATTCTCATGGCTTGGTGACACCCGATGTTTCGGGCTATTTTTCCGCACTGTATTTTGAGATTAACTCCTGTTTTTATGAAAACGGTGTCATGTAAAAGCTTTTGACTTATCTTTTGTGAAACATTGGAAGTATTTTTGAGAATCGGCTTGCCTAGTACCATCGATATGCACCATCACGACATGTTAGGATTTTAGGTCGTGACACTTGGTATCAAAGCACTAGGTTCTAAGTCGAGTCCAAGGAAGTCTATGGAGTCGTGTCAAGTAAAGTCCCTGTTATCAATGTGTTGCCGGCCACACTGATATCGGGGAGGCTACAATGACATCTAGGTAGTTTCACTTTCTTCATAATCTAGATCGTGCGCTTGTGCCTGAAGTGAGAGTACGGATTCTCTATTGTATTGATTACTTGTTGAGGAAGATATAGAAGTGACGAGAATAAAGCTCAAGGTTCAGGTTATAATACAAGATGTTTGGGTTGATAGCCAGAAAGTGTTAGATTTGTTCAAAATGGAAGGATAAGTTGAGAATAGATTGGCACTGATACAGTCAACGCGTATGACTTTGGTGAATAAGAATTATCAGTCGAATACTAATAAATCATCAGTCGAATACTAAGAAATCATAAAAGAAAATAAGGTGATGATGTCAGCTAGTACTTTCAGGATGGTGTCATGACTTATAAAGAATTTTACTAAAGGATGCGAATAAGGGCACCTATGTTAGACCCTAGATTTCAATTCAAGATTGTTGGTCAAGATGTTGGAGCGACTGTTTACTATGGTAATCACCATTAACGAGTTTAGCAAAGGTACAAAAAAATATTGTAAATGAAGATGTTGCATTTTAAATTAACATGACAAGATATGGAGAGGTGATATGGATCTAACTGATAAGTGAATGTGAATCAGTCAAGTTTGTGATAAACATAGTATGACTCATAAGAAGTATGGCATAGTTAAGATAGTGTCAATAATGACCAAAGACACCTTACCAAAATTTTAAAAAAAAAGACTTCTTGATCAGCCGAAAGGGGAATGTTACAAGACGAGAGAGATGACCCTTAATTATACTAGACATCGGGTTTCCCCTAAGCATGATAGGTTATCGTCATGATGGTGTCATATGTAATATAAGTGACACACAAGAAATAAAGTGACATGTGTAAGCAGTGTTTTAAAAGGCGTGGGCATAAGGCGAAGCGTTTTACATATGCCTCTTCGAGGCGTAAGCCCCATAGGTATTTAATTTTTAATATTTTATAAAATAATATAATTACAGTAAATATTTATAAGCAGTTAAAATTACATAAAAAATAAAGAAAACTATAAATATATGGGGAAAATATCTATATATATAGATGTGCTTCATCCCTACAAAAAACTAGTCAAAACAATCTATTATACGCTACTTAGAAGCTCAAGTAACTTGAGTCGAAAAGAATTAAGTTTTCTACATGGAGGAACAAAAATGATGACTAACCTTCAATTTGAACTTTGAACTTGCTGCTACGAAGGAGAATGGAGTTCTCTTTGTATTTGTAAAAACAAAATTAAATATTCGTTGCTTTTGGGAGATATTAGCAGACTAGCAGACAAGATAAAGAATTGTAAAAGACCATGAATTGGGGCTTCAATCAATAAAAAAGGTCTTGACTTTTAAATTTAATACATTTTAGTTCCTTTTTAAAACTTTTGAGAAATTACCAAGCTGAATTTTGAACATTTGGGTATTATATGAAGGACTTATTCAACAAATTTTATTTTGATTTGAAAAACTCTCTGGGGCTTACGCCTCGCTAAAATAACTCGCCTCAAAGGCCCGGGGGTACGCCTCTTGAGACTTTCTCCCCACACCATCGCCCCAGGGCATTTTTGGTGTGCCTCGCCTCAAGGCTCGCCCCGAAAAAGCCTTTTAAAACACTGTGTGTAAGTACGAGTTGAGGATAGACGAAGCATACCATATGTAAAAGATGGGAATGACAACCTTGAGTACCTCCATATGATGAATGTGGTACAACAAAAACAATTCAATCTCTAATGATGCATACCAAGGCATGCGAGGATAAGTATGTGGACTTAAATGGGTAAGCGTGAAAATATTAAGGCATGAGATGCACAAAAGGCGTAATCTTGGAAGCTATAAGAAGCAATATAGGTTGTTAGAGAAGGAAAAAAATGACGTGGAAAAATAATCTTGAGTTTTTCTAGTCGATGTATGTCTTATTTTATTCTGTTGAAATAATGAAAAATGATCTCAAAGCAACTCTATATGTGCCCCATATTGAAAGAGCAGTCAACTTATGAGTGAACGAATCCTTATGATTTAAGAAGAATAAATATTGAAATGGATCATGGACTAAGTTAAAGTTGCTAGAAAGTTATACATATAATGTGTACGACGTAAGGCTAAAAAAATTTGAAAACGGTTATGGTATGGATTTGGATATTGTAACGACCCGACCAGTCATTTTGAGCATTTACATTCCTTTCAACTATTTGAAGTCTTGAATAACTTCCTACGAGGTATTATGACTTGTGTGAATTGTCGGTTTTGGTTTTAAAGTATTTCGGAGTTAGCTTGGAAGAATGAATTTTATGTTGGAAGCTTAAGTTAAAATAGTTGACCGGATGTTGACTTACGTGCAAACGACCTCGGATCTGAAATTTTATGATTCTAAATAGCTCCGTATGGTGATTTTGGTCTTAGGAGCATGTCCGAAAAAACTTTTGGGCGTCCATAGAGGAATTAGGATTGAAATGTCGAAAGTTGGATTTTTGAAAAGTTTAACCGGAGGGTTTACTTTTTGATATCGGGGTCGAAATTCGATTCTGAAAATTTTAATAGGTCTGTTATGTCATTTAAAACTTATGTGCAAAATATGAGATCAATCAGACGTGATTTGATAGGTTTCGGCGTTGTTTGTAGAAATGGAAAGTTTCAAAGTTCATTAGCCTTGAATCTATGTGTGATTCGTATTTTTAGTGTTGTTGGATGTGATTTGAAGACTAGACTAAGTTCGTATGATGTTTTAGGACTTGTTGGTATATTTGGTTGAGGTCCCAAGGGCCTCGGGTGAGTTTCGGATGGTTAACGAATCAAAAGGTGGACTAAAATAGCTGCTGCAATTTCCTTCTGCTGCAAATTCCATCTCCCAGAATCGAGCCTAGAATAGGGCCATGATCGAGCCTAGGATCGAAGCCACGATCGAAAACAGGGTCGAGGGCCCAGGATCGAAAGCAGGATCGCAGGCCAGGGTCGAGGGCCATGATCGAGGGCCCAGGATCAAAGCCACGATCGAAGGCCAGGGTCGAGGGGCATGATCAAGGGCCAGGATCGAGGGTTAGAATCGAGGCCCAGGATCGAGGAACAGGATCGAGGCAGGATCGAGGCAGAATCGAGGGTTGTCTGGGCAGAATTATAAAGCAGGGGACTTCATCCTATTCGCCATTTTTGACAAATTGGAGCTTGAGGAGAGGCGATTTATGATAGATTTTCAAGGGAAACTTGAGGTAAGTCCCTTGAGATCATTTCTACTCCATAATATTGAATTATCATCAAATAATCCGATTAGAATACATGTTTTTGAGGTGTAAATCGGAGATTTGAACTTAAAATTTTGGAAATAAGATTTGTACATTTGAGGGTCGAGTTGAGGTCGAATTTTGGTAAAATTAGTATGGGTAGACTCGTGGTTGAATGGGCTTTCGAATTTTGTAACTTTTGTTGGATTCCGAGATGTGGGTCCCACGGGCGATGTTTGAGCTAAATTTCGGATTTTTATAAAAAAAAATTAGTATTTTCTTATGGAATTAATTCCAATAAATTTTATTGACTGAAACGAATTATTTGTGACTAGATTCGAGGCATTAAGAGGCCGATTTATGAGGCAAAGGCATAGCAGAGTAAAGAATTTCATATTTTGAGGTAAGTAAAAGTTATAAATCTGGTCGTGAGGGTATGAAACCCCGAATTTTGTGTCATGTGATTATTTTGGAGGTGACGCACATGCTAGGTGACGGGCGTGTGGGCGTGCACCGAAGGGATTGTAACTTGGTCCTTCCCGTGAAACTGTAAAGTCAAATAACCTGTTGTTAGCTATAAGCTATCTTTGTGTTAAAGAAATTTGACTGTAAACCATGTTAAAAATCATGCTTAGGCTATGTGATAGAACTGTTGGGACCCACAGAGGTCGCGTACTTGTTGAATTATTTTCTAATTATTGTCTTGTACTCAGTCATGATTTTACTTTAGCATCATACCTCGGTCTTTCTTGATAATTGTTGATTTACTATGTTATCTTTGTTTGGGCTGATCTTTATGATTTTCGAGAGCCCAGGAGACTAGAGAGGTTGAGGACTAAGTAAGGTCGAGGGCATGTCGGTGAGGTAAGGATATATATGGCACGTGAGTTATCCGTGCAGGATATTATAGCACGTGAGTTGTCCGTTCAGCACGTGAGTATTCCGTGCGGATTATGGCGCTTGGGCTGTAGGAACCCCTCCGGAGTCTGTACATCCCCAGTGAGCGCGGGTACCTATTGAGTGTGAGTGCTGAGGGCTGAGAGTCGAGTGGTTGAGCTGTTGTGATGAGTTGAGTGATTGTTGCCCTGAGAGGTTGTACTTGCTTTTCATTTGTTGTTGCATTTAGTTGTTATCTGTCATTGTTGTAAAATACTCTAAAAGATTTTATATCCGGATTACACGAACTTGAACTATATAAAACTGATTTGACTTAAAATGTTGGATTTGAAAGCATGTTTATTCTTTGCTGGAATTACTGAAAGTGAACTATAACTGTATAGCTCGTCATTATCTTAGGTTCCTTAGTTATTATTGTTACTTGCTGAGTTGGTTGTACTCATACTACACCCTGCACTTTGTGTGCAGATTCAGGTGCTTCTGGACATAGCGGGTGTTGATTCCCTCGTATAGTTGATCTTTCAGAGATTCAGAGGTAATTACCGTATTTTGCAGACCTTGTCTCTCCTTCCCCATCTCCTTGTTTACCGTATTTTGGTCATAGACTATTATAGACCGTATTTTATCCAGACTTGTATTCATATTATATGCTCATGTACTCAGTGACACCAGGTTTTGGGGAGTGTTCGTATCAGTATTTGTAGGATTTTGTATTGTATTTAAATATTAAAATTTTCAAACTTAAAAGAAATTGTGGTTTATTGATATTATCGACTTGCCTAGTAACGAGATAGGCGTCATCACGACAGGTTGGGATTTTGGGTCGTGACAGATATTAAGAAGTTACAAGAATTCTAAGTCTACATGATAACATGTCACAAATTCCTAACATGATATGTATGGACGAGGTCAATGATACCATGAAGAATGGAAAGATATGCAAGTATATATTTATTATATGAAACATGTTGATGTAAATATGTGGTATTAGCTGTAGCCAAGGAGTTCGCATTATGATGAAGATATGAGGTAATAAGACCCTACATGCATGGCATCTTTATCATAAGTATTAGCCTACTAGGTGGGATACCATCAAAATAAAGTTTTATGAAAGGACTTGAGAGCAAAAAATATAATTTCAGAGATATATACTACGGAATCTCATATATATACGGCTTGAGAACATGATGGTGACATAAAGATAGAATGTGTAATTCTTACATTTAGCAATGTGAAGATGGTATATGTTGTGAAAAGTTATATAATGATATGTGGATTTAGCCTAAGGGAGTCACACTTGTTTGGCATATTTAAGCATGAGATGAGAGGCGCAAGGTAGTCATACTTGCTAGAACTGTATTAGAGCATGGATTGAAGGGTGAAATATTAGAAGAGATTTCAACAGTAGAGTGAACATGAAAGAGTGAAATGCTAACTATAAAGATGTCACAAGGGCAAAAAATAATGGCCCTTAGGAATATATGTTACAGCTAGTAGCGACGTGATACTGGGATAAGAAAATGAACAAAGAAAGTTCCTGTGAGTATAACCAATCTATCTTATTTTCAGAATAATGAGCATATCGGCATAATGATGAAATAAAAGCCAATGCACGATGAGAGATTGAAGCGGTAAAATAGAGATTTCTAATTGGGGGATAAATAGCCCGTAAAAGCAGGTGAGCATGTAAATGGTCCGAGAACATTTATCTAAAATTGTAGTTAACTCTCTGAGTGGTAGGTAAGAGTTTCAAAAAAAAATTACTCCTAAGTGGGGGAGCGTCTGAGTAAGCAGATGTCACATTTAAAGTGATGGTTTATAAAAAGAAAAAAAAAGAAAAAAAAGGTTATAGTTACTAAAAACAAGACGAATGAGGTATTACCAGTAACCTTTATGATCAGAAGGGTACAATTATCATGAAGTGCTTGTACGATAATTACAAACTCATTACAAGCAATAGTTACGATGTTCTGCATCAGGGATGTTAAAAGTTATGTCTGATAGTCAAGGATTTAATGGGAAACTCGAATGTATTCCTACAACTTGGGGACATGTGCGATTTGAATTAAATTCAAGTATTGGTAGAGAATAAGGAAGTACTTTGAAATATACATGGGATTGAGTGGAATAAGAGGGTATTTTAATGTGTGCACACTAAGCATGAAATGAAATAGAAAAGGGTAATGTAATGTGCATTCCTAAATGAGAAGAGACTCTTCTATACAAAAATAAAATATGCCAGTAAAAAGCACGGGTTCAAAGAAGAGCACTAATATTAAAAGGGTGCAAGTACCATCGTGATAACGATAGCTCTCGACTGTTGAAAGCTTACAGGCTACGGTAGAATGTCTTTGGTGCGCATGAAAATAAATGCAATCCCAAATTTTTGGTAAAAAAATATCACAAGATACTCAATGGTGTCAAGGAATTGGTAAGAGTTAAGAAATAAAACTGGAACATGGATGTCCGCGAGTAGGTGGCAAACTAGTGTCATGAAATCAAACGAAGTGAGTTGAATTATTTTTAGAGTAAACTTGTTGGTAACAATAGTTATCAAATTATGAATCTAACATGAGCTCTAAAGGTATGAGCGAAAGTGGGGGTATAAAATTATCATATGATGGATAAATCTAAGACAAATATCTTATTAATATTTGGAAGGAATAAAAAAAAATTCCAAAATAGTTTTGATGATTAGAGAATTAAGTCTCAAGTGGGGAAACTTTTCTTGGAAACAGGATTCATAAAAGACAACAGACTAATTTGAAAGTATTGGTTATAAGAAAATTTTGAGACTATGAGTCGGAATGGATAAGTTTACATGTACCAAGTGGGCAATATAACTTTTCTCTCACCAAGCATGAGTTATAGCTCCGAGGAAGGTGAGAATTTAGGCAGCATGGAAATGTGCCATTTTATATTATCCAAAAAAATAAAATTTGTAAAAGTTCCAATCATAGACAAATTTTAGTTTACTTGAAAATACTTTTCAGGTACAAGTTGACGTATTCAAGACGAAAGACTACACATATGTTCTGTAGTGATATGGGTACTATGTCGAGTGGCTATTATTAATATTGAGCAGTATGCAGTATGTAAATACTCAAAGTACAAAAGTATATATTTGATGCACTTATGGTATATGTAAGGTCGTGTGGGGCCTAAAGAGTTCATCATATTCTATATTTCTAGTTGTTGAGATATATTGTTATTGGTGCCCATGTGGGGGATTGTTCTGGACAGGTTAAAGTTTTTGGATAGTCCTAGTTATAGGGAAAACTCTGCCGAAATATTTAAGAATTTGTAAAGATAGTCAAATTTTGAAGGCCATAAGTAAGTTGAGATTTTGGAAAAGAACTACAAGACCCATGTAGTCATAGTGATCTCATAGAATTGCATCTCTGTAACATCGACAGGAAAAGAAAGCAAATGCAGCTTAACAAACTCTTGGAAAATTTTGCCCAGAAGGAAAACAATGTCAAAAATTTCTACTTGAAAGAGCTGGCTCTACATGGGAACCAATTAATCCAGTCTCCAAATATTTAAAGAAAATAGTTGCCACAAATAAGCAACCTTCAGTGGATCGCTAATCCTTGCATTGTTTGTGTGGTATCTTCAGTTATCCTGTTAGCATGAATTGTACTAATTACCCCTGAAATATTTCCCTGTAAAGATTTGACACTCGTCAACATCAATCAACCATAATGACTCAATATAAATGAGAATGGGAGTTAAGGACATCTAGCTAGATGAAGTGGGAGGACAACAAAAATATACTGGCATCAGTTTCTAGGGGTTCCAGAAGAGCAGCAACAGGAATCATGGTAACTAGCCACACCAGCTCTTGGAACCCAGATTGACTATAAAATTGAGTTTAAGAAGAGAATAATTTACCCTCCAGGTTGCAAGTTGTGCTCGAAGCAATTGCCACTGATCTGTCCCAAATACACGCTCTATGCATCGGCTGCACGACACCCATACAAAAGAAAAGGAAAACAGTTATGAATAATGAAGAACAATTAAAGTCTCAATTAACCAGATCTAACATCTCCAAATAAAGCAGAGGCAAAAATGTTAAAGGATGGGGGCCACAGAAAGCACACCTCACAATTACTGCTTGGTTCATTTGATCTATCTTGCAGTCAAGTAACTTAGCTGAAATTGCCTTAACAACCCAATATTCTACCTCAGTATCATCAATCTGCAAAAAAGAGCAAAAGACCAATGGAATGACCAAAATGTGGAGCACAAACACAAACTACAAGATATAGACAATAAAAGTACCTGCAATGTGTCTTTGATCATGGAATAAGGAATTTGACTGGATTCAGTCATCCCGAGATCTACCAACGTCAATAATCTCATCTTCGCTATACAATCTTCATGTAGAAGTCCTGCAACATTAACTAGCAGAATCAGACCAAGAGCAAGAACAGCATCCCAAAACCTAAGGGTTCACCCATAAATATGCCAAAGTTTTAATTAGCAGAAAGGCAAGTACTAACCATAGGTTTTTAATAATTCAGAATTTGCCTCCTGGAAATCCAAGTAATCACTGAGCCTCCCAGTGAGAAAGATCTTTAGAAGCTGATATGCTAGAGCATATTTAGCATCTTTCGCCAATTGGACTAGAGCTGGCATATCTAGCAAGCCACACTGCCATATTAAAAAGCCAAGAGTAAATAATGGCAAAAGAAAAAAATGCAGATTTAATAAGCCATTCTCAATTATGTGTTTTTTTTCATTTTTGATATTTCTTCGATATGATCAAGTTGGTGATCTACTCCATAACTGCTCCCTAAAATTTTTGACACAGGCTATCATTTGCTTCTAATAGCTAGGAGATCGCAAAATTCAAAGTAATTCATCTAAAATAGTAAAATCAAGCCACAATGGGTAAGATGGTGGCTGTTTGTTCCAGTACCTTGCAAAGCACTCAAATTCAACTGTGAGGACACAGGAAATCATGTCATACAATACATGAGCGTGTTCTAATGCACCTAAATCATTACATGCTAGCAATAGACATATCTGATGCCTAAAACAATACATGATAGCAATAGATCATGTGAAAGGCAGCATTGGGCAATCTGGAGTCTAAATGACACAGCAAATTGTTTATATATAAAAATTTAAAAAAAGAAAAGTCTCCTATCCACTCAAGCAATTTGAATTCAGATATTCTGTTGAACATAGAGATACCTGAAACATGTCAGGTGCCTTGATAAATTCAATAATTGCACGAAGAGCTTCTTCCTTTGCCTCATTCATGGCATATGCATCTTCAACCGAGAAAGTTTCCAAATACTTTGTCAGAAACTTGAAAGACTCTTTTGCAGAGCTGCAAATATGAATGTGAGTCAGGAAAGAATACAAAATTGTAAGCGCAGGTTGCTGCAGGAAACACAAGTCCCTCACTCATACCCTTTGGCTTCTTTCAGAATGTTTGAGATCTTAAGGAAGAGCTCCCTCTGATCCTTGACTCCAAGATTCCATTCTTTCAAGAAGCTATCTATCTTTTTGACAGATGGCAGGATATGCTCAGTGACCTTTCCATTAATGGCCAAATTAAGGGCCTTCATGTACACAAAGAAACGGCTATAAGGATTCTCCAACAGGTTGTAGAGATTGAACAAGCTGAAAGGAGATAAGGAACAAAATGTAATGTGACACCATAAAGAAAACTCCAGGAAGAAAAGTAATTAGCTTCAGGATAGATTACAGTTTTATGCGCAGTGCAGGCTTATCATTTGGTTGTTGAGAGAGTTTACTGGATATGAGCTCCGCCATCTCATGAACTTGGTCCAAATTCTCAGCCTTCTTGACAAGGTTGCAGATTATAGTGAAAATGCACTCGAGATCTGAGGTAGAAGCCAATTAGAGCAAATTACATAACTAAGAGAACAAACAAAAAATTTCAGAAAACATAACATCAGAAAGGATGGTTTCAACATGCCAGACAATCAGAGATTGCTTCACATTGATGAAGAAAAAAAAGCCACCTCTAAACAATTTACTCAAAGATATAAGTCAATAAAAACAGTTGCTTCCTGTACATGTGAGTTCTATGCATCTAATTCTACAGTATGTGCTAGATAATTACATAATTGGACTCAAAAATTTATAAAATCTTAATATATTGTCTCTTGTCTTCTCGAGATTTCTGTGTAACTATGGAGGATTCCCAGATTATATATTTTGTTGTTCTTAGTGAGAGTGGTATTGGACCAGCTTGTTTGCACATTGCCTAATCCGACTGCAGCTTCTTACAGCACACAAGCAAACCTGTCGAGTAAATCGACCCACCAAGATTGGAGTAGATGGGCTCACACTGAGTGTTAAAGTTGAGATTTAAACTTTAAATCTCCAGGTAAATACTCCTAAGCATCAACCACTCATACATTCCCATAGAAACTGTTTCGAATTATATCTTTTAATAACAGGTTATGAAAATCACTTGAAGTGCGAAATTTACCTTTCTCGGAAGCTTTCGAAAAAATCAAATCTGCAGAAGTGAGCATCAATGAAGCCAAATCTAACCACCTTCCTTCAATCATGCATTCCTGTGCTTCAACGCACAATCTGTTCACCTGAGGCTCCGCAACCTACCAACATATCTTGTAAATCCATTCAAAACAAATATACAATTACAACAACCAAAGGATCCCAACCAAAAATTCACTCACAAAATCTGTCATTACAGAATTCCACGTAGCAATTATCGAAGCACCCGCATTACAATAGTTAACCATTAGTAAATCAAATCCAGATTGTTTAAAGCAACGGTTTTTAAGTAATGAAACTACACTACAACATGTGAATTATTTGAGAGAGCCCTGTAAAAGCTAAATAACTTGTATATAAGCATAAAATAAATAAATAACAGACACAGACACACGCACACATAGAGTTCGAGTGTTATATGAGATTACCTCTGGACCAGCGTCAGCCCATGACAACTGAGCGGTGAACCGAACAACGGAAAGAGCAGGATCTTCCTCTGAAGTAGGTACGACGGTGCTCATTTTTCCTCTGTTTTTTTGGCCGGATTGCAAAATGGAAATCTCCGCGAAAGCGAAGGAAGTATAGTGACGGAGAGTAGGGAGGGAGAAAACCCTAGCTTGATAAAGTGGAATGTAGTGAAATGGAGAAGGGTATTCCCGTAAAACTAATTTGGTGCATGTTTTCTTCCCCAAAAAAATTAAAATCTTCTTCCTTTTATTTAAGAGGAAAAGAGGAACAATAGAGTTCTAATCGGTTTTTGGTTAAAATCAAAATTAAATCGATTTAATCATTTTTAAAATTTTTAAAATCAAATTGAATTAAATATACGTATAATTTACCCTTTGAGTGTTGTGGTATTGTTTGATTTTCAGTTTTTGACAAATTTAATGGTATTTCTTTCTTTCTTTTCCCCTACAAACATAAAAAAAATCTTTTTTTGCAAGCTTATAATCCTTTATACTCTTTTATTGTGGTGGCTATAATTTTCCTAAATTATGAAGAAAAAAAGTCCCAAATGTAAAAACTTCTTTGAAAGTAACAGAAATAGAAGAAGAGAATGAAAAGGGCTTTGCAGCTTTTTTACATGAATGAGTTTAGATTTATGGTCTTTTTTTTAGAGGTGGATTTAAGGCCCAAAGTCCATTACTTTATTAGAGATAAAATAAATGGTAAAAATAAACTTTTGATTAAAAGTATATAAAATATTTAAAATTATGTAAATTGTTATAAATATACTATATTATGGATGTTCATTTACTCCGTTGTAAATGAGCTTCCTGAAGAAGTTTATCCATATGAGACTCCGCCGTAAATATGTTTATCTATTTAGTACTCTATTGGAAATAAGCTTTCTGAAGAAGCTTATCATTTTGGTACTCCGTTATGGATAAACATAAACCCCGGTAGAAGATTATCTATATCTGGTACAGTAGCAGCTTACACAAAAGCTTGCAGTAGCAGCTTACAGTAGCAACTTACAAGCAGCTTGCAGTAGCAGCTTCTTTTCTTCTATAAATAGAGGAGTTTTCAGTTCATTATGTACAGAAATTTGAAATTTGAATAATATATCAGTTTCTCTCTATACTTGTCTGTATTGTAGTCTTTATTTTATAACGCGTTATCAGCACGAAACTCTGCCATCTCGAGCAAATACTTTGAAAGTATCAGAGGTACGAAGTTTCCTTTTCTAAATAATGTCAAATCTTTCTAAACTTGAATTTGTAGCCCTCGATATATCGAGCAAAAGCTACATGTGCTTGATGCTGAAATTCATCTTGATGTGATGGGTCTGGCAGACACCATCAAGGACAAAAATCAAGCATCAAACCAAGATCGTGCCAAAGCAATGATATTCCTACACCATCACCTTGATGAGGGCCTAAAAATGGAATATCTTACTGTTAAAGATTCAGTCATACTGTGGAATAATTTGAAAGATAGATATGACCACCTGAAGATTGTCGTTCTTCCACATGCACGTTATGATTGGACTCATCTAAGGCTACAAGATTTTAAATCTATTAGTGAGTATAATTCTGCTATGTTCAGAATTATTTCCCAATTGAAACTACATGGTGATAATACTACTGATCATGATATGTTGGAAAAAACTTTCACCACTTTTCATGCCTCGAATATGCTCCTGCAGCAGTAATATCGAGAGATGGGATTCAAAAAGTATTCTGAACTTATCTCACATCTTCTTGTAGCCGAGCAACATAATGGGCTATTAATGAAAAATCATGAAAGCCGGCCTACTGGTTCTTGTCCATTCCCTGAAGTTAATGAGACGAACTTCCACCAAGCTAAGCGTGGAAGAGGACGTGGTCCCAGTCGTGGTCATGGCCGTGGTCGGGGAAGAAACTCTAATCATGGTAATAATAATGCACCAAAGAACCCTCTTCACCACCATCAGTGGAAAAGGAAGGAACAAAAGCATGAAGCGGTGCAAGCAGCAAAGCCAGAAATGCATGCTATAGATGTGGAGGAAAAGGGCACTGGTCACGTACCTGTCGTACGCCAAAGCACCTGGTTGAGCTTTATCAAGCCTCCCTGAAAAAGGCAGAGAAAAATGTTGAAGCAAATTTTATTTCTGAAGATAATTTAGACTTCATGTATTTGGATGTAGCTGATTACTTTGCACTCCCAAAAGGAGAAACAAGTCATATGATCGGTGGTTAATCTGTAGAAATGCAAATAATTTAATTTTGGTTGTTTGTAATAGATAGTATGGTTATGTAATTGTTGAAAAGTTATGCTTTGATAATGATGTTTACTATAACATATTTTATTTATGTCATTTTGAAGAATATGGATAATCCTCAAATTATGTTTGGATCAAAGACCAATCATAAAGATATTTGTGTAATTGATAGTGGAACAACCCATGCCATATTCAAGGATCAGAAATACTTTTCTTATTTGCATAAGGAAAAAGTAAATATTTCAATAATTTCTGGTAATATAAGTTTGATTGAATGCTCTGGAAGAGCCATTATATTTCTGTCTAAGGGAACAAAACTTATAATAGATAATGCATTATTCTCCTCCAAGTCCCGAAGAAACTTGTTGAGTTTTATAAATATCCACCGAAATTTGGTATCATGTTGAGACGACTGATGAAATGAATATGGAATATCTTTGTATTACAAAGAATGTTTCTGGCCAGAAGTGTATTGTAGAAAAGTTACCAACTTTATCTTCTGGCTTATACTATTCAAAGATTAGTACAGTTGAAGCACACTCTATCATAAATCAGAAGTTTATTAATTCAAATATTTTTGTGTTTTTGCATGGCTATTTGGGCCATCCTGGATCAATAATGATGAGACGAATTACTGAAAATTCAAGTGGGCATCCATTAAAGAACCTAAAGATTCTTACAAATAATGAATTTTCTTGTGATGTTTGTTATAAAGGCAAAATGATCACTAGACCATCACCAATGAAGGTTGGCATTGAATCCCCTGCCTTTTTAGAACATATACATGGGGATATATGTAGACTTATTCACCCACCAAGTGGGTTGTTTAGATATTTTATGGTCCTAATAGATACATCTTCAAGATAGTCTCATGTGTGCCTACTATCATCTCGCAACATGGCGTTTGCAAAGCTATTAGCCCAAATAATGCGATTAAGAGCACAATTCCCAGATTATCCTATAAAGGCTATTCGGCTTGATAATGCTGGAGAATTCTCATCTCAAGTTTTTGATGATTACTGTCTATCAGTTGGGATAACAGTTGAACATCATGTAGCTTATGTTCATACTCAAAATGGTCTTGCAGAGTCATTTATTAGGAATATATATCGGGTTTGAATCACCCTCTATTATTCGCTATCTTGAACCATTGACGGGAGATTTATTTACTGCTCGATTTGCAGATTTTCAGTTTGATGAAACAAATTTCCCACAATTAGGGGGAGAGATAAAGGAAATCAAAAGAGAAATTGTGTGGAAAGTTTCATCGTTATCTCATTTTGATCCACGTACCCCTATATGTAATCAGGAGGTCCAGAAGATCATCCATTTACAAAATATAGCAAATCAAATGCCAGACACATTTACTGATTTGAATAGGATAACTAAGTCACATATCTCTGCAGAGAATGTGCCTATCCGAATTGATGTCCCAGCAGGACCATCTACTAGCTTGAGAGCTAGTGAACCTAAAGCACGCCTGAAGCGTGGTAGGCCTTTGGGTTCTAAGGATCGAAATCCTGGAAAAAGAAAATCGACAAATGATAACGATACTATGAAGGGATCTCCTGAAAAAACCCAAGATCTGATTAGTTCTGAGATTCCTGAAGAAATCAATGAACTCGAGACTCAAGTGAGCAAGGAACTTTTAAAAGTTCTACTGGTGATGGGATTAATCTAAATTAGTGGTGGATAATATTTTTGCTTATAATGTTGCACTTAACATTATGCAAGATAGTGAGGATTTTGAACCTCGATCTGTCGAAGAATGTCAACAAAGATCTGATTGGCCAAAATGGCAAGGGGCAATTCAATCAGAATTGAACGCGCTTCCTAAAAGAGAGGTCTTTGGATCAGTAGTCCCAACACCTGCTGGTATAAAACCAGTTGGTCATAAATGGGTTTTTGTGCGAAAAAGAAATGACAAAAATGAAGTTGAAAGGTACAAGGCTCGCCTTGTCGCACAAGGATACTCACAACGACCTGGAGTCGATTATGAAGAAACATATTCACCCATTATGGATGCCATAACATTTCGATATCTTGTCAGTTTAGCCTTACGTAAAAGTCTTGAAATACATTTAATCGATGTGGTTACAGCTTATCTGTACGGGTCACTTGATAATGAGATTTACATGAAAATCTCTAAAGGATTTAAAATGCCTGAAGCATATTCAAAATATCGGGAAATATACTCAATCAGATTACAAAGATCTTTGTACGGTTTAAAGCAATCTGGGCGCATGTGGTATAATCGCCTCAGTGAATATTTGTTGAAAGGGGGTTACATAGCAGACGAAATCTTTATCCATCAATTTGCCTATACAGAAAGGATCTTAAAACGCTTTTACATGGACAAAGCGCACCCATTGAGTACACCAATGGTTGTTCAATCACTTGAAGTGAATAAGGACCCGTTCCGACATCCAGAAGAGGAAGAGGAACTCCTTGGTCCTGAAACGCCATATCTCAGTGTAATTAGTGCACTTATGTATCTTGCTAATGCTACAAGACCTGACATAGCATTTTCTATTAATTTACTAGCAAGATATAGCTCTTCTCCTACAAAGAGACATTGGAATGAGATTAATCATATTTTGCGATATTTAAAGGGAACTCTTGATATGGGTTTATTTTATGCTAACAAAGATAGTGCAGATATTATTGGTTATGCAGATGCAGGTTATTTATCTAATCCCCATAAAGCTCGATCTCAAACCGTGTACGTGTTTACATGTGGAGGTATTGTCATATCATGGCGCTCCACGAAGCAATCTATTGTTGCTACTTCTTCAAATCATGCTGAGATAATAGCTATTCATTAAGCAAGTAGGGAATGCATATGGTTGAGATCAGTGATTCATTTTATTTAAGAAAAATGTGGTTTGGAATGTGATAAAAGATCCATATTTTTATATGAAGACAATGTTGCATGCATAGCCCAATTGAAGGGAGGATTTATAAAAGGAGATAGAACGAAGCACATTTCATCAAAATTATTCTACACACACGATCTTCAGAAAAAAGGTGACATTAATGTGCAACAAATCCGTTCAAGTGACAATCCGACAGATTTATTCACTAAATCTTTGCCAACTTCAACTTTTGAGAAGATGGTATACAAGATTGGAATGCGGAGACTCAAATATTTGAAATAAGATTTTCATGAGGGGGAGTAAAATACGCGATATACTTTTTTTCTTACTAAGGTTTTTCCCACAGGGTTTTCCTTATAAGGTTTTTAATGAGGCAACTAGCAATGCGTATTACTAAATATGTGTACTCTTTTTCCTTCACTAGAATTTTTTTCCCACGGGGTTTTTTCTAGTAAGGTTTTAATGAGGCATATTATCTTTTAACGAACATCCAAAGGGGAGTGTTATAAATATATTATATTATGGATGTTCATTTACTCCGTTGTAAATAAGCTTCCTGAAGAAATTTATCCATATGAGACTCAGCCGTACATATGTTTATCTATTTAGTACTATATTCCTGAAGAAGCTTATCATTTTGGTACTCTGTTATGTATAAACATGACCCCCGGTAGAAAACTATCTATATCTGGTACAGTAGCAGCTTACAAGCAGCTTGCAGTACTAGCTTACACAGCAGCTTGCAGTAGCAGCTTACGCAACAACTTCCTTTCTTCTATAAATAGAGGAGTTTTCAGTTCATCATGTGCAGAAGTTTGAAGTTTGAATAATATATCAGTTTCTCTCTATACTTTTATAACATAAATTACATATATATAATTATACAAATTGTATATATTATTTGTCGGATATTTTTTTTCTTAACGAAACTAAATCAACTAAAAAATCGGTTTGTTTAATCAATTTTTCATTGAACCGTGAACACATATAATCCCAACTTACATTACCTTTCTCTCTATGGCTTATTTTGGTAAATATTGCACGGGGCGCCTATTTGGTCGCCCCCATTTAACTTATACCCACTTTTTAAAAAAGTTTTAACTTGTACCCACGTTTAAATAACTTCAGGCATCTTTCTCCTCCTCTTTCGTCCTTTTCTTCTTCGGGTGACAATGATTTTATATGGTGGTTGTGAATATATTTTAATGTTGTTTATAATGTTTTACAATGGCGAGCCATTATGACGCTTTATTTATTACTATTGCTTAGGTTTTTTCTTCTTTTTCTTAATTGCAAAATGGGTTCATTAGATTTATTGATATTTTGACAAATTGATGATTGGGGTTTGTTCCTGATGATATTTGGAGGTTATGTTTCAAATTTGAGCTCATTTGGAGTAGATTTAGGTATTAAATCGTATATTGAATTGTTATAATTCGAAGAATAATATTCTATTTCTGGGCAATTTGCACTTTAGGTCAAATCACTTCAGGCCTACTTGGCCTAAAGTGCATAAAACGTTAGTTGCACTTCAGACCTTTTGGCCTTAAGTGCATCTGAAGTGTAATTTTTTACTTCAGACTTATTGATCTTAAGTGTAGCAAAACGTTTGTTGCACTTCAGACCTTTTGACCTTAAGTGCATCTGAAGTGCACCTCAGACTTATTGGACTTAAGTGAAGCAAAATGTTTGTTGCACTTTATACCTTTTGGCCTTAAGTGCATCTGAAGTGCAATTTGTCACTTCAGACTTATTGGCCTTAAGTGCATGAAACAATTGATTATACTTCAGACCTATTTGGCCTTAAGTGCATCTGAAGTGCAAATTTTCACTTCAGACTTATTGGCCTTAAGTGAATGAAAACATTTGTTGCACTTCAGACTTTTTGGCCTTAAGTGCATGAAACTATTGGTTACACTTCAGACCTATTTGGCCTTAAGTGCATCTAAAGTGCAAATTTTCACTCAGACTTATTGGCCTTAAGTAAATGAAAACGTTTGTTGCACTTCAAACTTTTTGGCCTTAAGTGCATCTGAAGTGCAAATTTTTACTTCACACTTATTGGCCTTAAGTGCATCTGAAGTGCAATTTTTCATTTCAGACCTATTTGGCCTTAAGTGCATTTGAAGTGCAATTGTTTTACTTCTGACTAATAACTTTAGGCCCGATAAGTCTGAAGTTGATCGTAATGTGGGTACGCATGCAAACGTTTTTGCAAAGTGGGTATAGGTTCAATTGTGACCCCAAAACTGGGTATAGATGCAAAATCCCCCTTATTTTGGTGTTAGCTAATTCGCTACCCGAAATTTAATAATTCTTCTAAGAAGTTTTTCACTTATGATATTCAAACTCGAAACTGTTGGTTACAGGCAGAAAATTCTAACTATTTCACTACACCCTTTGGTGTAACTATCTATAATATTTTACTTTTGTATCCCTTAAATTTCTTACAATTTATCTATTTATCTATATATCTACAACAACAATAATAACAACAAACTCAGCTTAATCTCATACACGGGGTCTAAGAAGAGTAGTGTATACGCAATTTTACTTCTACCCTATAAAGACAGTGGTTATTTTCGATAAACATCTGACTTAAGGAACAATAAAATAAAGCAACAAGCAATAATAATAGTATTGTGATGTGGTAATAGAAGCAAATGACATAATAAATAATCAAAAACCATGAATAAGAGAATACAAGAATAGTATTAGTACTACTGTAAATGTAGGAGAAACTCACAACTACCTATCAACCTACCACCTTAATCCTCGACCTCCACACCTTCCTATCGTGAGTCATGTCCTCGGTAAGGTGAAGCAATGACATGTCATGCCTAAATATAAAGAGTACTTCTCTGGCCTACCCATGCCCTTCCTCAAGTCCGCCATGGTTAACCTCTCACACCTCTTAATCGGCGCATCTATGTCTCTCATCTTCACATGCCCGAACCATCGCAATCTTGATTCCCGCAACTTGTCCTCCACATAGTCCACCCCCACCTTGTCCCTAATAACTTCATTCGTAATCTTGTTTTCCTGGTATGTTCGCACATCCATTTTAACATCCTTATTTCAGCTACTTTCATCTTCTGGACATGAGACTTCTTGACGGGCCAACACTCAGCTTCATACAATATAGTCGGTCTAACCACCATCTTGTAGAACTTGCCTTTAAGTCTAGGCGGCATATTCTTATCACATAAAATCCCTGAAGCTAGCCTCTATCTCATCCAACCCTGCTCTAATGCTATGAGTAACATCCTTGTCAATATCTTCGTTGTCTTGGATTATAGACCCAAGATACTTGAAACTATCTATTTGGGGAATGACTTGAGCATCAGTCTTCACTTCCACTTCTGCTTCATACCTCCCATCAGTGAACTTGCACTCTAAGTATTCAGTTTTCAACCTACTCAACTTGAAATCTTTAGACTCTAGCGTCTGTCTCCAAACTTCCAACCTAGCGCTAATATCAATTTGCGTCTCGTTAATCAGTACTATGTCATCAACAAATAGCTTACCTCATGGTACCCCCCATGTATGTGTCGTGTCACCAAATCCAATGATATGATAAACAAAAATGGGCTAAGGGCCGATCCGTGATGCAACCATATCTCTTACTGGAAAATATTCTAAGTCTTTTCCCACAGTCCTCACCTAAGTCTTACTTCCCTCGTACATGTCCTTAATCATCCTAATATACGTTACCGAGACATTGTTAACCTCCAAACATCTCCATAGCACCTACATCGGGTCTTTGTCATAGGCCTTCTCAAGGCCAATGAACACCATGTGCAAACCCTTTTTTCCTTTGCCTATATTGCTCCACCAATCATCTCACAAGATGAATGGCTTCTGTAGTTGACCGTCCCGGCATAATTTTGAATTGGTTATCAGAAATAGATACACCTGTAGAAGGTCCACCATTTTATATCAAAAGCTTAATGAGTATTTTATAGCAATAACAATAAAACCAGTATATTTCCACAGGTGGGGCCTAGGGAGGGTAGTGTGTATACAGACCTTACCTCTAACTAGTAAAGGTAGAGAGGTTGTTTTTAGTAAACCCTCGGCTCAGAAGAACAAGAAGAAGAATGAGAAGAAAGAGAGGAAGAGAAGGAATGAGGAGAAAAAGCATGAGAAGGAAGGGAAAAAAATAAGTAGTACCAAATAGTAATAATAGGAAAATATGATAACTGAAACGAACTAAACAACATGACGTAATATAAATCTAAGAATATAAAGGGACATGAGTGTTACTAGTGCTACATGTAAGAAAAGGAGAAACTATCAACTACTTACCAGCCTTCTACCATAATTCTCGACATCCACACCTTCCTATTAAGGGTCATGTCCTCAGTAAGGTGGAGCAAAACCATTTCCTACCTAATCACCTATCCCTATTATTTCTTTGGCATACATAGATGTCACGACCCAAACTGATGGGCCGCGACGGGCACCTTGTGCCTTACCTAACCGAGTACCAACGTAACATATTTTTCTTATTATACCGTCATGGGTAAATGGGCCAAAAGGGTCGTCATGATATAATCAGAATAAAATATAATGGAATACTCGACATAGGACGACCTAACATGATATAGAAACTTATACATGTGACATACGGGCCTATAAGGCCGACATGATCATTTGTATACACAAAACATAGGCCGACAAGGCCATACAAGTATCCATATACATGACATCTGTCTACAAGCCTCTACGAGTACATAAATGTCATAAAGTTCAAGATATGACCCCGCCATACTAATCAATACATGTCCAAATCATACTGACTAGATAGGCAACTCCGGACCAAGTGGAGTGTACCATCACCTTCCGCTAAGCTGATAGCCTACTAGGAGGACTCTCAACCTATCTATTGGCCCATGTGGGCATGAAACACAACGTCCCCAGGTAAAAGGAATGTCAGTACAAATAAAGTACCGAATATGTAAGGCATAACAATAATATATAAAAGACATGAAAAAAACATGGAGTAAAGAACTCAACCTGTAATTCTGAATAGCTCTGTGAATCATGAAAAATTTATAATGTCATGCATGTGCATATAAATGACATACCATGCATAGGTATATGTGTACATAACATCATCAAAGCCTATGATGGTCTCTCATCATATCATCTCAGCCACTTTGGGCGAAATCATCAATGTATACCACATGATCAGGTGGTGGTGCATATATAATGCCGTAACATTTTCCCATATCCTATATACATATAATATACGCGTATATAACGCCATCTGGTCATGGGTCAATGTACATATATAAATGAATGCAATGCAAAATGAAGTAAGTAAATAAGATCTCTCAATTAACGAGGAAGAGTGGTCATCACTTCACTCATAAATACACAAAAGTGACAAATTGTTTGGACCAAGTCAAATTAAGGTGGATTGGGGAGAGGCTTGACAAGTCAAACAAGGCCGGAGAAGGAACAGTCAAATGTCCAGCATGCGAAGCTTCTTTTTTGAAAATGGGGACAAGAATGAGTAACATTGTAAATTATTTGACATACAATGTTACTAGTAATTAGATGTACGGATTAACAATAACAACAAATTCAGTATAACCTATTTGTATAACCCAAAATTTAGATCTATATTTTTATACAATTAGATTTATAGAAAAAAAAGTGTTAATCCAAATTAATATTAATATCCAACTAGCAAATCTAGTGTTTTTATGAAGAGTATTAGATGTGTGCTACTAGATAAAAATGTTTTAGAGCAATAAATGGAACAAGGTTCACCCAACAAGGGTAAGATTTTTCACTGAGCTTTCTGACAATGATGAATGATAAGCAATTGAATATTCCGATTATTCTTGGATCGGGAGAGAAAGATAGAGGAAAAGAGTATAAAGGTAAACTTTGAATATATTCAATAAAGAGAGAATCTTCACAGAGAATGTTAATGTTGTTCTTTACAAATATGTTCGATCTCCTTCTAGAACTACATCTCTTCCTATTTATAAGGGTACATGGGTCACAAAACTCTAGATAGTATAATAGAAAGGAATATTCGTTAGAATATTCTCTAGGGAACCTAAATCTTTAAATTAGTCGTTACCGCATGCCGAGGTCGGATGCTCGTCCTCGTATTTTATTAGGCTACCTCGACATCGACGATAATTTGCCTTTTTCTTATGACCTCAACCTTTTGGGGTCAGATTAATACGTCACAATGTCGACGCGTCACAGCCTCCAAAGGCTTTATCTTTATTGACCAGGTCAAATGCATGACATAAAGTTTTTCGCCTATACAATTAGTCCCTCCGCTTGTCGAGGTCATCCTCGTGGATGGGCTCAATAAGCGGATAATAATGGTCGTGGTCATCATAAGAGGCGGATGATGTAGCGCTTTGAAAGTCACATATTTCGAACTCTTAATCTTCCCGGGTAACATACCTTCGGATAAACCTTATCAACTATGTGTTTTCTGAGACCCATGAATAGAAGATATATTAATAAAACACATGGGGAATCAACAATATAGGTACCCCTAGTACTTCTATGAATAAAGGCATTTATAAAAGTTGTGTGTTTGCCTGTTTTATTTGTATCATATGGATCATGCCAAAAGGAAAAAATTAGTAGCCTTAACATACCTTAACTCCATTGAGTCCTTAATACCTTCCAAGAAATTCTTCAAACAACTCAACTAAATCTACCATAGCATAAGAAGATTCAAAATCAGTGTTGAGTAAAGGCTAAGTCCGCAACTTAAACTAGTAGCTCGTTTATGTAAATTTGGGCGACATCTCCCCTGTAACAAGAGCCTCCTCCAATGCCATATACCAACAACAAGGAACATAGAAATCCAGCAATATATAATTATCAATAACAAGACACCATATAACAACAACAAGTCACAACTACTTCACGACGAGCTACAAGCCCAATTGGAATCTGTATACCCCATAACACCCCTTATAAACTTCCTACTTTAACTTACTAGTATCATTAATATGATAATGAAGTCATTCATCGATGATTCCAGCCTTATACCATATATTTATAATAAAGAAAATAATCCACAACTCCAATTATCCTCAATTAACAACTTTATTTGCTAGTTCATGCCTAGTCCATCCATTTAACTTAATAAATGTCAAGATAACCTTAATCACATGCAAGAACACAATATACATACCTCCTACAGTAACTTCAAGTCGAAATACATGTTATATTTAGCTTACAACATCCCTCAATGCCAGTACAACACCATTGAAGTGACTTAAGCTAATATTCACTTCTAATCTCAAGTTTCGTATGCTTCTTTCACCAATTCACTTGATAAACATATAGACATGCATAACAACAGAAACCATATCATAATCAAGTTATTTTTCCCATTTTCCAGCCATTTATAGTTCATGGAAATAACCTTTCCTAAACAGTCCATTAAAACCCATAACATCTCAAATTATTTCAAGTCTCCTCTTGTAGTATTTTGCTCAAATAATGCAACCAACACATAAATAACTTCAAGTGCATGTAGTAGGATTTTATACTCACCTTAAGTAGTAGAAAAAACATGAAATTTCATCCAAGCACAGCCCACAACTATCCTCAATAACACCACAACACTATAGGTGTTGTATTCTCTTCTTGAATCAACTTTTGGTGTTCAAGCTCGTGTGTAAACACTTGTAGTTCGCCTAGAAAATCTAATATATATGAAGGAGGGACTGATTATTACCTTAATAAAAAAGAACAACACGAAAACTAAGGTTACTTACCTTTGAAAAACCCTCCAAAACAGCCATAAGACAAAGAACTACGATCTAGCAAGCACCACGGAATTTCTAGCGTTGGATTCATATTTTCATCTTAGGTTCTCACCCTAGAATCATGGAGGAACCATTGGAGAGCATTTAGGAGGATTTAGGAACTATTTTGGACCATAAAAATGAGTTAAAATGACGGAGAATTGACTTAAATACAAGCTGAAATTTTCCCCCGACTTTGTGGGTCCCATGGGTGCTGCTTGCGCAGTCTCGCGAAAACGTGAATATCTCTTTACTCCGCTATCATATTGATGAACGATTATATGCGTTAGAAACTAGACTCAAAGACCTTCATTTATTTATATAATATGTCCCAACAGACATCATGAAGCTTACCAAATATATTGCTCAAAAAACTTCATTACAAGAAAAATCCTTAGTCGATTTTTCCGCAACTTAAATTCGATTTTTCCCAAATTTTATATTTCATATCCAAACATCATATATAGTTATATCATGACTTTAAACTCATTTAAATTATGATCAACATGTCTCATATTCATCTTAACTTACTTAAAATTTCGGTAAACCTTCCTTATCCTTGTAGAATGATTTCGTCCTTTTTGAGCTTATATTAGATAATCTTATAATGACAGTGACGTCTGAAGTACATGGTGTAATAACATGTCACCTTAGAAATATTTGTCCCCAAATGATAACTCTTAAAGGCTTGCGAAAATGGGATGTAACATCATTAAATAACTTTATATACTTTCAAAGAGGCTCTCATTTTCAAACTTACATCAATTGACTTACGACGTACTTTCACATATAAAAACATGAGGTGTAACATCATTTCCCCCTTTGGAATATTTGTCCTTGAATATTGACTGATGTGCTTATCATTCTTATAACCTATGGCTCTTATGAATACTTTAATATTGTTCTTTGCCATCTAGGCAACTGTTCTATGAATAAATCCAAAGGCCAAGGCATTCCCCCATTTGGGCCTCTTTCTCACGCCACGACTCGTGGTCAGAATTCTTCCAATCTCGTAACTATTTCTACCTTCTATCATGCAGTTTGTACGACTTTGTCCTTGTATGTGCGCCTATGCGACTTTTCTCTCATTTTCCTCCAGCTTTTAGCCAATCTCTAGGCTTACTTTATGAACATATACAGGACTACGACAAGCTATCCCTCTGGGCTTCTATTGGTATACTAAAGTTCTTCGTTTGGTACTTTGTTGAATGTACCATTATTGCTATATTTTGTTTCCTAGCCTTGTTTATCTGTCCTTATGGCTTTAGTGCATCTAGGTAGGTCATACCATACTATAACACTTACTTCGGTTTATTATTACCGAGGTATGCTACCCAAATCTAGGTTACTCTCTTACTGCTTGTCCCATATGTATGAATCTAAGTCCTTTAATGCTTCCTTATTACTGTTTATCTAAAGAATAGCATCATAACATCCTCTTATACTTTGGAATTTTTATCCATCGATTGTTGATTCACCTTAATGTTGATCTATATCTACCATTGATAACTTGAGACCTCTTACATAATACATAGTCCCTAGGGCTCACATCTCATCGGGGAACATCTGAAGTGATTTTTTCTGATCCACCTAGGGACAATACTATACTTCAATAACCGTATTTCATAGCATCCCAACGTGATTCATCATATGGGTTCTAATCCCGTGCAACTCATGAAATCCTTTTTCTCAAAATTGTTACTTAATCAAAGGACTAAACGACATCCTCTTATTTATCATCACTACACTCTTATTCTACTACCAGGGCAGCATTCCATCTCTTCTAACTACTACTAGTCTTAGACTCTTTTGCATTCATTAAGGCTATAATGAGCTTTCTATAACTTACAGAAACCATCAACCCTCTTGTTTTGTTGGGCTTAATCTCGAGGCCTTACCTGTTATCGCCACCTTCTCACTCATATTTTCATATCCTTACTCTTATCTACCTAAAACCTTGTCGCTTTATCATACTTTAGCTTACGACCTTCTACTCGCAATCTTCATTTAAATTGCTAGAACCATAGATTTTCTTACGTGCCTTCTCAATTGCATTTAAACATAAGCAATTACTTTTCCTAGTCGTTCTATCACTTGTTGCATGAATACATGGCTTATCTTATTGCCTACGAATGTTGGAATTTCCTGTACCTCATATGATCTCAAATATCACATTTTAATTTTTTTCTTCTTCCCGTTCATTAGCCACGATAGGTACTACTTTCTTATGGAGTACATACAATGTTGTAGTGAGACAGTTGGTACAAGACCATTTCTTCTTTATGTCATTATGCTTAAGTTGAAGCATTTTTCCTTATTTCCTCAGCTAGTCTTTCTTTGTAGTACTTAAGGGAGACCCTTTGACACCTGTAAAGCTACAAGCTTATTACATCGTATACCCGAAAGAATTTTTGGTGTTCTTACTCGCCTATAATTATCCTTAGTTACTTACCTCTGCGCCCTTGCTCTTGTAAGGTTGCTTCTGAACTGAAATTTTTGATTGTCTTCTCAATGACACCATCTTTTATTTTCGTAACACTTATATGGTACCTTTAACAACCCTAGCTCCTATCTGCATATTTCTCAAGGATCACGATGGCATCACATTTGCGAGACTGAATTCCCTATGTTGGGTTTCACTATGTTTATCTTGCACAATCTGTTGATTTGTCTGTATCTTCTTGTCTAGCCATAACTAGACTCTTCGTGAATCAACTACTAACTACTCGTTGGTCTATTCTCATATCTATATTCCTCGTAATCTCCCTTGGGATATGTCCCTTGTTTAAACTTACCTCTCGTATTGGCTCCTTATGTATCAAGTGTTTATTCGCACTTATTTATCAATAACATCGGGTGCGGAACCCTTACTGCTTCTCCTCGGCATCATGCTTGCATAATGTTCTGGAGTCATATCATATCTGTAGGATCTGAATAAATGCAATCTCATTCTTTTCACCTTTTTACCGTATTTTTCCTTTACTATTCCATAGTTTCCTCTTCATCTTTGGCATTTTCCCCCACATATTCACTGATATCTTACTCGTCTTGCGGTAACCCTTCTATACCAGGGATAATTGAATTTCTTACGCATAAGGGTGACACTTAGTGTAACTGGAATTAGTCCCTTAAGCTTAAGTCTACTCACCGTGCTTGCTTTTGGGAAGCGTATTCTTGAATGACTTTAAAGGTTATTCTTTTGTTGTCCATTCTATTATTATCGGGATGCTATCTCTGAAATTCTCACGATGCCGACTATTATAAAATTCTTCGGTCCCTAATTCATGTTCAATTTATCTTGTTCACCAGCCCATATTGATTTCTATTACTCCGAGGGTCTAACTTTTCCTTCTGGTTATCACGTTGGAGTCACCAACTCATTTCTCAAAATGGGGATATGACTTTATGGCTTATACTCTTTTATTGCCTCAAGGCCTGTCACCTATTGTCTTTTCCTTCACTTGACTATACACTATATCATCCTGTCATATTTTGATTTACCGTTATCACTCATTTATCACATCTTACTCATGATACTTTATTTACTCTCTTCTTATTCTCTGGCTAATATTTTTGTCCATCACTTTATTATGAAAACTTCAACAAAATGTTCTTTCACTTTTAGCTCCCCTTCCTTCATCTCACTGACTCTTCGGGATGCCTAACATTCTCTTTTTTTTTTTACTAGGGGTTGGAGTCATACTAAGGTAAATATTTATCTCTTCTAGGATTCCACTGCCTATCTTCTGAAATTTTTGAACATTCTGGTATTCATATATGACTATACAATTCTAGAGTGCACCATCTGGATGTCTGGCAAGGAGAACTATTACCATATTTTGCACTATCCTTCAGAAATGTTAGCTAATGATAACAATCCATCCACCATTTTTGAGTTACTCTAACCCCAACATGATCCTTATATCCTATCCTTCTATTAAACTATATTTGTTGGCTCCCATAGGACATAATTGAGATGGGTGTGGTAAATTGTATATACCTCTGTTACTGTTAAAGGTAACTCAAAATGCTTATATTTCTCTGTCTGAATTGCAAATACTAATAATCTTCATTAACTAGTTACTCGTGCCCTCATTCATCTTGCTTCTTTTACTTGCCGAAACTTGTACCTACCTTCTGATTCTCTTATTTCTTTTTACCATATGGGTGGATAGATATTCTTGACTTAGGGCTCCTTATCAAGAAGCATACACATCTTAGTATACACATGATCTGCTGAAGACCTCACATTTACTCATCATAAATATGATACAAAATCGAGTTCCTCTTACTCAACTCTTCCACAGCCGCATTCAATCTCTTACCAACTGTCTTTCTGGATGTAGGTATCGTTGTATTACGAATAAAATAATATTTAGGAGTTTGAATTCTTACAACTGGGCTCTACCACACTATCTAGAGTAAGAAGAAGGAGTGACAGTCTTAAATGCCCTGTAGCCTCCTTTTTATAAGTGCGGTGCACAACACACCCATAAATAAGACTCTAATAGACACGGCTTATAGACTCCCTAGAAAAGAACTGCTATGATACCACTTTTGTCACGACCCAAACTAATGGGCCACGACGGGCACCTGGTTCCTTACCCAACCGAGCACCAACATAACATATCTTCCTTATTATACCATCATAGGTAAATGGGCCAGAAGGGCCGTCATGATATAAACAGAGTAAAATATAATGGAATACTCGACATAGGACGACCCAACATGATATAGAAACTTATACATGTGACATACGGGCCTATAAGGCCGATATGATCATTTGTATACTCAAAATATAGGCCGACAAGGCCATACCAGTATCCATATACATGACATTTGTTTACAAGCCTCTACGAGTACATAAATGTCATAAAGTTGGAGACATGGCCCCGGCATACCAATCATACATGTCCAAATTAAACTGACCAGATAGGAATCTCCGGAGCAAGTGGAGTGCACCAACACCTTCTGCTGAGATGGTAGCCTACTAGGAGGACTCTCAACCTATCTATCAGGACCTGCGGGCATGAAACGTAACGTCCCCAAGCAAAAGGGACGTCGGTACAAATAAAGTACCGAGTATGTAAGGCATGACAGTAGTATATAAAATACATAAAAGAAATATGGAGTAAAGAACTCAACCTGTAATTCTGAATAGCTCTGTGAATCATGAAATATTTACAATGGCATGCATGTGCATATAAATGTCATACCATGCATAGGTATATGCGTACATAACATCATCAAAGCCTATGGGGACTCGCGTCATATCATCTCAGCTACTGTGGGCAGAATCATCAATGTATACCAGTTGATCAGGTGGTGGTATATATATAATGTTGTAACCTTTTCCCATATACATTTAATATACGTGTATATAACGTCATCTGGTCATGGGTCAATGTACATATATAAATGAATATAATACAAAATGAAGTAATTCAATAATATCTCTCAGAATGTCATAAGATCAATATACCTTCAGATAAACCTCATCAACTACGTATTTTTCGGAGACCCAAGAACAGAAGATATAATAATAAGACACATGGGGAATCAACAATATAGGTACCCTTAGTGCTTCTATCAATAGAGACATTTATAAAAGTGGTATTTTTGCCTGTTTCGTTTGTATCGTATGAATCATGCCAAAAGGAAAGAATTAATAACCTTAACATATCTTAACTCCATTGAGTCCTTAATACCTTTCAAGTAATATTTCAAAAAAACTCAACTCAATCTACCATAGCATAAGGAGATTCAAAATCAGTGTTGAGTAAAGGCTAAGTCCGCAACTTAAACTAGTAGCTCGTTTATGTAAATTTGGGCGGCATCTCCCCTGTAACAAGAGCCTCCTCCAATGCCATATACCAACAACAAGGAACATAGAAATCCAGCAATATATAATTATCAATAACAAGATACCATATAACAACAACAAGTCACAACTACTTCACGACGAGCTACAGGCCCAATTGGAATCTGTATACCCCATAACACCCCTTATAAACTTCCTACTTTAACTTACTAGTATCATTAACATGATAATGAAGTTATTCATCGATGATTCCAGCCTTATACCATATATGTATAATAAAGAAAATAATCCACAACTCCAATTATCCTCAATTAACAACTTTATTTGCTAGTTCATGTCTACGTTCATCTTTTGCACATGATAGGTTTTGACTGGCCAGTATTGAACCCCATACAACATAGTAGGTTGGACCACCACTTTGGAAAATTTACCCTTAAGTCTTGGCGGTATTTAATGAGTATATTACCTTTCACTTATATACTACACATTTAAAAGTATGCACTACACATTGGGTAAGCTTGACGAGAGCCCAAATTCAGACATAGGTATGAAGTTAGGCTTTAGCGGAGAAAATTCAAGTACGGCTATTTGTGCAGTTGTCCTTAACTTCAGAACTCATATATGAATTGAAATGTGTTCAAATTCAAACGTGTAATATGGCAAAAATTTTATGACATTTTTCATGACATAATACCCATTATAACAAAATTTGTGGATCATGATATTTTCCATGACATAATATCCATTATCAGGCCAAGGATTTCTTGCTATAAATTGAGGAGCTTCTCCTCATTTGCAAACACGCAAATTCAAGAGCTTTTCACTCTTGTCTTTCTTTCTCCTCCTTTATTTCATTATAGAGTATTTTGTAAGAGAGTGAGTGTTGGAAAATACTTGTGTGAACCCTTTCTTTGGAGTGATCTTGTAAGGTTATTCTCTCGGATATTTGGGATTAATTAGAGTATTTACTCTAATTTTGTACTCTCTTTTGTACTTTTGTTGGTATAGTAAAATTGCTCCTCTCTGCTTGTGGACGTAGGTCACCTTGACCGAATCACGTTAAATTTGTGTCTTCTTTATCTTCTTTAATTACCGTTATTATCAACTTACATTGTCTTTGTTATTGTCATTATAACATTGTTTGGCTAAATTTCTCACTATCCGGTAACCCAATCCTAAAAAATTGGTATCAGAGCCAGATTTAACCGGGTTAGTTTAAATAGCCAAAATGACTCTAACAAAGTCTTATGTTGAGAAATTTGACCGAAGTACAAACTTCGAAATGCGGCAATGAAAGATGGAAGCTATCCTAATTTAGGATGGCATAGATTTGACACTGCAAGGAAAGGAGAAGATGCCGAATAAAATGACAGACGAGGAGTTTGCCGTCATAGACAAAAGGGCAAAAGCAAGTATTATTTTAAACCTTTCAAATGAGGTTTTGCGTGAAGTTGCAGCAGAAAGCTCAGCCAAAGGCATATGGTAAAAACTTAAAACCCTATATATGAAAAAAAAAATAGTAGAAAACAGGCCTTACCTAAAGCAAAAACTCTACACTTTTCGTATGGCTGAAGGTACCTCTATACTTACACATCTTGATACTTTTGATTCTCTTCTTATGGATTTAAGTAACATAGATGCTGAAATCAAAGATGAGGATCAAGTTGAGTTATTGCTTGTTTCCTTACCCCAATCGTTTAAACATATAAGAGATAATATGCTTTATGGAAAGGATAATATCTCTTATAAAGATATCAAATCTATTTTGAAATCAAAAGAACAAATAGATAGAGATATTACTGGGGAAACTAGTGGGAACCAATGGGAAGGCTTATTTATAAGAGGTAGATCCAATAACAAAGATTCAAGTAGTGAGAAACCTAAATCAAGGTCAAAATCTAGATACAGAAATGTCATGTGCAAATATTGTCATAAGAAATGTCACATTATTTCTGAATGCTTTAAATTGAAAAACAAAGAAAAGCATACAGAAAATAAAAATGAGCACAAAAATACTGACACTGCCGAAGCAAGTGTAGTTGCTGATGAGACTGAGGGAATTATTTTTTTAGTAACTAATAATAGTTTCAAATCTAACAATGAGTGGATTTTAGATTCGGGTTGTTCTTATCATATGTGTACCAGTCGGGATTTATTTACCACATATGAATCAATTGGAGGTGGAGTTGTCTTGATGGGCAACAATGCTGCCTGCAAAGTTATTGGAAAAGGTACAGTCCGAATCAAAATGCACGATAGTGTGGTGAGAACTCTCACCGATGTTAGACATGTTCCTGACTTGAAGAAAAATCTCATCTATTTGGACACTCTAGAATCTCTTGGGTGCAAGTACACATGTGAAGGTGGAGTTCTGAAAATTTCTCATGGTGCTCTTATGATCATGAAAGCACGCAGATCTGGTACGTTGTATACTCTTTTGGGATCTATGGTTACAGGTGCTGCTGCAGTTTCAATATCAGATAAATCAGATTCTGATATCACCAAATTGTGGCATATGCGATTAGGGCATATGAGTGAAAAACGTCTTTCCATCCTCAGCAAAAGAGGTCTCTTGTGTGGCCAAAGTACCGGAAATATGGAGTTCTGTGAACATTGTGTGTTCGGAAAGCAGAAAAGAGTCAGCTTTAAATCTCCAGCAATTCATAGAACAAAAGGTACTTTGGATTACATTCATTCAGATCTTTGGGGTCCTTCACGTACCCTAACAAAAGGTGGTGCTAGATATATGTTAACTTTCATTGATGATTATTCAAGAAAAGTTTGGATTTATTTCCTGAAAAATAAAAGTGATGTTTTCTTAAATTTCAAACAATGGAAAGTTTTGATTGAGAAGCAAACAGGAAAACAGGTTAAGCGGCTTAGAACAAATAATGGCTTAGAATTTTGTAATGATGAATTCAATGAATTTTGCAAGAATGAAGGAATTGCTCGACATCGTACTGTGAGAATGACACCTCAGTAAAATGGTGTGGCAGAAAGGATGAATAGAACTCTTTTGGAAATGGCTCGTTGTATGATTTCAAATGCTGGGTTGACAAACGCCTTTTGGGCAGAAGCTATCTCTACAGCTTGTTATATTGTCAACCGAGCTCCTTCTGCACCTTTGAACTTTAAAACTCTAGAGGAAATGTGGTCAGGTACTCCTGCTAATTATTCTGATTTTAAGATATTTGGTTGCCATGCATATGATGGAAAATTAGAGCCAAGGGCTAAAATGTGCATTTTCCTTGGGTATGCATCTGGGGTGAAAGGATACCGACTATGGTATCCTGATCCCACAACACCAAAATTTATAATTAGCAGAGATGTAACCTTTGATGAATACTCTATGTTACATTCTAGAAAAGAGTCTTCTAGTTCTTGTAATACAGATAAAGGAAAGAGTACACAGAACCGGGTAGAGATTGAGATTGGCATTCCTTCTGAGCCAATCTTATCAACTTTGGAGCAAAATACAGTTGAAACTTCTGAAATTGAGACAAAAGCTGAAATTCCTAAAGTTGAGACTCCTGAAGTTGAACCAGAAGAAGATGAGTATTATATAGCCAAACATAGACCAAGAAGAGAAGGTAAACAACCATTAAGGTTTGGAGATTATGTTGCATTTGCTTTTTCAGTTGCACAGGAAACTAAAAAAATTGGAGAACCATCAAAATATTCAGAAGCAGTTTCTGGTGCTGACTCAGCCAAGTGGCTGATTGCAATGAATGAAGAAATTGACTCTCTCCACAAGAATGGTACTTGGTCTCTTGTGAAGTCGCCATCAGGAAAAAGAATTGTTGGTTGCAAATAGGTCTTCAAGAAAAAGGATGGCATTCCAGGGGTTGAAGATGCGAGGTATAAGGCACGATTAGTTGCAAGGGCTATAGTCAGGTACAAGGAGTTGATTTTAATGATATTTTCTCACATATCATTAAACATAGCTCTATTCATGTCTTGCTTGCCTTCGTTGCCATGTATGATTTGGAATTAGAACAACTTGATGTTAAGATAGTTTTCTTACATGGCGAACTTGAGGAACAAATATGCATGCATCAACCCGAAGGATTTGAAATTGAAGGAAAAGAAAATCATGTTTGCTTGTTGAAGAAATCCTTGTACATATTAAAGCAGTCTCCAAGACAATGGTATAAAATGTTTGATTCCTTTATATTGGGTCATGGTTATTCGAGGAGCATGTATGATAGTTGTGTTTACTTTCGAAAGTTAAATGATGGTTCATTCGTGTACCTATTATTATATATTGATGACATGCTCATTGCTGTTAAGGATTTAACAGAAATTCACAATTTGAAAAGTGAATTTGAGATGAAAGATTTGGGAGCAGCTAAGAAAATCATTGGCATGGAGATCAAAAGAGATCGAAAAGCCAACAGGTTATTTCTGACCTAGAAGAAGTACTTGGAGAGGTTTGGCATGAAAGATGCTAAACCAGTTAGTACCCCTCTTGCTGCTCATTTTAAGTTATCAGCTGCTCAGTCCCCACAGTCAGAGGAAAAAGAGAGGTACATGACACATGTTCCTTATTCAAGTACAATCGGCAGTATTATGTATGCAATGGTTTGTACACGTCCAGACATTTCACAAGCAGCGAGCGTGGTAAGCCGGTATATGACTTGCCCTAGTAAAGCACATTGGCATGCTGTGAAATGGATTCTCAGATACTTGCGAGGTACTTCAAATACATGTTTGGAGTTTGGGAGAAATACTAACACCTTGGTTGGTTTTGTAGACTCAAATTATGCAGGTGATCTTGACAAAAGAAGATCACTGACAGGTTATGTATTTTGCATAGGTGGTTGCGCTATTAGCTGGAAAGCTACATTACAACACGTAGTAGCTTTATCTACTATCGAAGCAGAATATATGACAATGACCGAGGCGATCAAAGAAGCTTTATGGTTGAAGGGTCTATTTGCGGAACTCAGTTTACACCAAGGTGGTATTACCATTTTCTGTGATAGTCAAAGTGCCATTCACTTGACTAAAGATCAAATGTATCATGAGATGACGAAGCACACTGATATAAAGTATCATTTCATCCGAGAAACCATTGTTGAAGGAAAAGTCTCTGTTCAGAAGATTAACACTAGAGACAATCCTGCTGACATGTTCACAAAACCTCTTCCAGTGTCCAAGTTCAAGCTTTGTCTGAACTTGATTGGCATTTATGAAGAATGATTTTGCCCATTGAGGCTTTTACGGAGAAGGTGGATCAAATTTACTATATATAAGCCGAAATTAGGACAAGGTGGAGATTTATAATATGGCCAAATTTTTATGAAATTTGTCATGACATAATATCCATTATAACAAAATTTGTGGATCGTGACATTTGCCATGACATAATATCCACTATTAGGCCAAGGATTTCTTGCTATAAATAGAAGAGCTTCTTCTCATTTGCAAACACACAAATTTAAGAGCTTTTCACTCTTGTCTTTCTTTCTCCTCCTTTATTGCATTATAGAGTATTTTGTAAGAGAGTGAGTGTTGGGAAATACTTGTGTGAACCCTTTCTTTGGAGTGATCTTGTGAGGTTATTCTCTTGGGGTATTTGGGATTAATTAGAGTATTTACTCTAATTTTGTACTCTCTTTTGTACTCTTGTTGGTATAGTAAAATTGCTCTTCTCCGCTTGTGGACGTAGGTCACCTTGACCGAGCCACGTTAAATTTGTGTCTTCTTTATCTTCTTTAATTGACGTTATTATCAACTTGCATTGTCTTTGTTATTGTCATTATAACGTTGTTTGGCTAAATTCTGCACTATCCGATAACCCGATCCTAACAAAACGTGAGGTCTAAAGTTAGAAATTTTACCTGGGATTGCAACTTTAGACTCGCACGTCAGAGATGATTAAACTTTATGTGCATTTTATTCAACGAGATTTATAGCTTTGAATGATTTCAAAATTGCAGTATTTTTATTAATTGTACCTATTATTTAAAAATTCGAAATCAACTTATCTTTTACCTCTACAATTTCAAGATGAATAATTTTATGCTTGAAGGAATAGGAACGAGACAGAAGATAGAATGTATTCTACCTAAGTTGTAATTAAATATTGTTCTTTCATTTCATCTTCTACTATTCCCTAATTACATGATAAAATCAATGATAAATTAGTGAAATTTAATCAAAATCGAGTTAAAAACTCTTACCCCAACAATCCTGTCACGATCCAAAATCCATTATAGGTCGTGATGGCGTCTAACGCCGCCGTTAGGCAAGCCAACGATGATTTGTCAATTTATTTACCCATTTTATTACTTTATTGTTATTAATTGTACCTAATGTTTAGAAATTGGAAATCAACTTATCTTTTACCTCTACAATTTCAAGATGAATAATTTTATGCTTGAAGGAATAGGAACGAGACAGAAGATAGAATGTATTCTACCTAAGTTGTAATTAAATATTGTACTTTCATTTCATCTTCTATTATTAATGACTATTATTTAATATTTAATTATTTTGAGAATTTATCTCTACACAGTATTTTATTCAATCTTTTTAAAAATTTCTTTATTCCCCCAAAATAAGTCTTCAACCATTAACACTCTATCAGATGTACTATTTTCTATTTGATGTTTACAATTGTTCATTATTGTTAACTTCTCTTGATTTCTCTTAGGAAACTTTTTTTTTTCAAATTGCCCAATCCGGTCATTCGATGGAGTAACTACGCGTTTGGTAAAATTAAAAGTGTTTATAAGTTAAGTGCTTATAAGCCAAAAAATAAGCCAAAAGCCATAAGTTGATCTCCCACAATTTATCAAATTTCAGCTTATAAGCACTTTAGGTTTGACCAAAATATTTACTATTCTATCCCTAAAATACTTCTTTTTAAAACAAAACTCCTCGTATAGTTTTACTCTATCCCAGTTCTTCAAAACCTAAACAGTCGTTGCCTCTGCAATTTTCCGGTCGTGCCTCTGCAACAGTAGAGGGGTTGATCTTATTTCTTCCTCTGTTACGTGGAATTCCCTTCTTTCGTTGTTCTCTGCTCGTGGGTTGTCCATTGGTGACTTTGATTCTTGCGCTCTCATTGTTGAAGGAAAGCTCTCTAAATATCTCCAGTCGTGCCTCTGCAACTATCATAAATATCTTGTGGTAACGAAATTCACTTGTCTTCTTAAGGCTGCTTTGTTTCAACAGTACTGATTGTTGTGGTAATGCTACTGGATATTGACAGTAATAAGGCTACTTTGTTTCAACAGTGATTGCTATGTTAAATAGGACATACAGTTGTGTTATATTTTTAAGCAACTTTGAAAAATCATACATATAGTCAAAGATGATGATTAAATACAATCAAATCGGATATCATTAATGTTAAGATCAACAATTATTTTGAAAAATACAAAAGGTAATTTGTAAACTTTTATTGCCACCTAAATTACATACTAGCAAGAATGAAGTAAGGCCTCTTTTTGTATCCTCTAAGTGGGAAGAGTATCAGTTAAAAGGCCCCAAAGAGGCTTCACAATCCAAGAAAGTTGAATTTATTTTGTAATACGTATTAACTTCTTGTATATTTATTTTTCTCATGACTTCTTGTTTAGAGTTGAGTATATTCTGATTAATGTTATAAAGAGGTAGGCAACACGTATCCCCTCATTCATATATTTTGTTTTGGATATTAATGTTCGAAGTAGGGCTCAAACCCTAACCACGGGCACCTAGACGTTGATTCCAGAAATTAAAGAACCTTTCTTGGTTGACTTTGATTTCAACATTTTGGATTCTAAATAAACATATGTATGGTCGACTTGATCCTGAACTGCATTGACGAAGACCAACAAACATATTTTGGATGTAATACGAAAGATACCTAGTTGTACATAAAGTTTCTTGCTTGTGAAATCTATTTACGGTCACAATACATGAAGAGAAAGAAGAAGCCGAGTAGGAACATAAATTTATTGGAAGCTACAACCCTCTGAATTTAAAATATAACAAAATATGATTTCTCTTATTTTGTTAGTCACTTGAAGTTTAAGATATTTGGTCTCATTATAATATTGAAGATTTTTTCTACTTCAAAATTATATGACATACAAAAATAAGAAGGTGTTCTTTTGAACTTTGTTGATTTTGAGTTGTGCATAAATATTATTACATGTGTACGTTTATAGTTAAATCTTGTAATCTCTTCAGATTGTTAACATTCAATTATGGGGGAACGACATAATGCTAAGTGGGATGAATATATACATATTAAATTCATTGAATTGTGTGAGCAAGAAGTTAGAAAAGAAAATAGGCCAAACACTTACTTGTCTAAAGATGGATGGAAGAATATGGTAAATGAGTTCAATAAGAAGACGGGACTACAATATACTAGAAAACAAATGAAAAATCATTGGGATCACATGAAAGCATAGTGAACTTTTTTTAAGGAGTTGATGAGAGGTGACACAGGTTTAGGATGGGATCCCACAAGAAAAATAATTATTGTAGATGATGATTGGTGAGAGCAAAAAATTAAGGTACATTGCCCTTTTCTATAATTATTTCATAACTTTTTTAATTGTTAGTTTCATTTGTTTGCTGTCACGACCCAATTTTTCCCTCCGTATGACGTCGTGACGACACCTAATCTCTATGACTAGGTAAGCCTAACATTTGCGGAATATTGAAATAAAAAATATATAAATTTAACAACTAACTGTATACCATGCCACTTGGCATGTATAATAACCAACTCCTCAATATACTACACAGCATTCCCAAAACCCGGAACATCGTGAATCACAAACTACATAAGGAAAATCTAGTATTTTTATACATTAGAATCTATCAAAAGAAAATACAGAAGATAATGGACATGGAAAAGAGTAGAAGGGGACTCCGAGGTCTGCGGACACGGCAGATATACCTTGAAGTCTCCAAAGTTGTCCCGGCTCACTGATAGTGCGACTGATAAGGAGTACCTGGGTCTGCACATGAAAAATATGTGCAGAAGAGGGCGTGAGTACACCACAACGGTACCCAGTAAGTGCCAAGTCTAACCTCGGTCAAGTAGTGACGAGATCAGGTCAGGGCCCTGCTAGTATATATATAATAAACTAGGACATAATGAAATATTACAGTAAAAATAAGTATTGAAATTTAACAAGAATGAAATCATAGCAAGTTAACAGCTCAATACACAAAAATACAACATGGGATATACCGGAATACCGTTCCGTAGTCCCAAAGTAAATATGCAGAGCATGGGATCTACCGTAGTCCCAAAGTAAATATGCAAAGCAGGGGGGATCTACCGGAATACCGTTCTGTAGTCCCAAAGTAAATATGCAGAGTAGGGGGATCTACCGGAATACCGTTCCATAGTCCCAAAGTAAATATTCAGTGCAAACAATAAAAATACAAGTACATCACAAAATCTTACGATTTAGACTAAGTACCAGTCAAGGAAGAAGCGAAAAATTCACTAAGCATGCTGCATAGAGTTCACATAAGCAATTAAGACACGTAGACATGTTGTTCTAGACTAAACATGATAAATTCATATGCTAGTGTAGTTCATTTAAAGGAATACATGTATTTTACTAAATGAAAACGGGGTTTTTTGCAATAATAGCTCGTGTACGCACTCGTCACCTCACGTACGCAGACACTCATATAACAAAAATACCAAATCCTAAGGGAGTTCCCCCACACAAGGTTAGGCAAGCCACTTACCTCGAACCAAGCTCAACCAATTGGTAAGAATGCCTTTTATACGAATATCTGACTCTGAATGGCCCAAATCTAGCAAAAAACAATTACATATCATGAATACAACCATAATAGACTCATCTAATTAATGAAATCAATATTTTAACAAAGATTTCGAAATTCGCCCTAAAAGGTCGACCTAGGCCTGCATCTCGAAATCGGGCAAAAATTATAAAATCCGAAAGCCCATTCACTCACGAGCCCAACCATACCAAATTTATCAAAATCCGACCTCAAATGATCACTCAAAACCCCAAATCAAACTCTTCAAATCCCTAGCCTCCAACTCCCAATTTTCACCTTAAATACACATTAACTATGTAGAAAAATAAATGGGGAAGTAAGATTATTGATCAAAAATAAGGACAAGGGACTTACCTCAAGAAACCCCTCAAAATACTCCCAAGAAATTGCCAAACCCGAGTTCAAAATGAGCAAAAATCGCTAACCTTTGCATTTAAGTGTTCTGTCCAGAAATCTCGCACCTGCGGACTCTCTGTCGCATATGTGATGCCGCACCTGCGAAAATGCCATCGCAGGTGCAGATTCCACTTAGAATCCCAGGTTCCGCTCCTGCGGCTATGCGACCGCATCTGCGATTATCGCAGGTGCGGAAATGCATCGCACATGCGGCTTCCCCTCGCACCTGCGCCCAACTGCCTGCATCTGCGACTCTCACAGGTGCGGGAAGATTTTCGTACATGCAGTTCCTGCCCAGCTCCTTCTTGGCCGCATTTGCGGCTCCTCCTTCGCACATGCGATCCCGCACCTGCGGTCTCCCCTCTGCAGGTGCGAAAATACCAGAAGCCAGAAAATCTTCACCAACTAGCCTAAGTCCAAATTCAATCCGTTAAGCATCCGAAACACACCCGAGGTCCCTGGGACCTCAAACAAATATACCAACAAATCCTAAAATACAATACAAACTTAGTTGATCCCTTAAATCACATCAAGCAATACTAAAAATATGAATCACCCTCCGATTCAATTTTAATGAACTTAAAACTTTAAACTTCTACAACCGATGCCGAAACCTATCAAATCACGTCCGATTGACCTCAAATTTTGCACACAAGTTATACTCAACATTATGGACCTACTCTAACTTTTGAAATTGGAATCCGACCCTGATATCAAAATTTTCACTACCGGTCTAAAATCTCCAAAAATTCAACTTTCGCCATTTCAAGACTAATTGGGCTACGAGCCTCTAAAACACAATCCGGACACGCCCCTAAGCCCAAAATTATCCAACGGAGCTAACGAAATTGACGAAACTCTATTCAAGAGTCGTCTTCATATAGTTCCAACTACGGTCAAAATCCTAAGTCTTAAACTCCCATTTTATGGACTAAGTATTCCGAAACACTCCTAAAATAAAAATGAAGCCTCCCGACAAGTCACAATAGCATAAATAGATGGGGAAAATAATAAATAGGAGATCAGGGCTATTACTTTCAAAACGACCGGTCGGGTCGTTACATTTGCTTAGAGTAATTTTAAATTCTTTTTCACATGAGAATTCTAAATACAAAAAAATTAGGAACAAAGATCTTTCGCTGATATGGTTCCGTTACGATGCTTTATTTACTGATATCATTGCCACCGGAGAGAGAGCGCGTGCAGCAAATCAAGAACAAGAGTCGGAAGTTGAGTTAGATCAAGATGATGATGGAACAAATAATTTTTATGATAATGACATAGAACAATGGAATGAGAAAGGAGCGATGAAAGTCATAACTTGCAGAATATGGATTCAATTACGTTTTCTGAGCCATCACTTAGAAAGCAAAAGTCAATAGATGGCAGTGGCAGTAGCAGTCAAGTGAAAAAGTGCAAGATAAAAAATAATTCATTATCGCTAAAAGATGAGATACACTCCCTAATTGAGTTCATGTCTAACAGAAGCACATCTATATCTTCAGAGCCCACCATTGAGAAGTGCATGGACATTTTAGATATTCTTGGTATTCTTGGAGGGAGTGATATTTTAATTGTGCTGTGAACTTATTGATACAGAAAGAGATGCGACATGTATTTTTGAAGTTGTCTACTGATGAAGCTAGGAGATCTTGATTGGAGTACAACCACCGACGATCCTTCGTGCCGAATAATCCATCTAATCCAATCTAATAAGTTGTTGATGATGCCTTACCCATATTACATTAGCATTAGACATTTTAACTTGCCCTTTAAAGTATGTGAAGAAGGTTATATTTTCTTAATGTTTTCTTTCCTGTTTAGACATAATGGTGGTTTAATCATTTCTTATTTAGACATTACGTGTTTTATTTTAATAGATGACTATACTATCAACTTTGAAGTTAGCATTTGCCATTTTTAATTTGTAAGAGTTTGTATGTCTGTTTCATTTCAGTTTAATAGAATGCTGGAATAATGACTTATTAAATGGCGAAAATGAAGAAGAGGAAACTCAAGAAAATAAGGAATAGATGGCACTATGTCGAATAGCATGTAAGAGTATATTGATATATTATGAGAAATACATTTACAAGGAACCATGTCGTACATCTAAATGCACTGGGAATATATTTATCTAAGAGATATTACATGGAAATGAGACTCGGTGTTATAAAAATTTCCGATTGAGGAAGTCAGTGTTTCTTGATTTAAGCAAAGATCTAACTGGTAAATATGGTCTTAAACCCACGCGTGGGATGTCTGTCTATGAGGAGTTAGGTATGTTCTTGATGATTTGTGCACATGGTGTCGGAAATCGATGGGTACAAGAGATTTCTCAACATTCAAGAGAAACAATTCATAGACATTTTCATAGTGTTCTAAAGGCCATTGGTAAGCTTGCAAGAGACATAATTCAACCACATCCAAGTTATAATGATGGTGCAGGAGATCACAAGTCATGTAATCAACGATATCTTCCTTTTTTAAAAGTAAGTGACATTACTTAATAATTATATTATTATATTTTTACATTTTAACTCAAAAAATTATCTAGTGTAAACTTATATTTAGTTTATGCATGTATATATTTTTAGGATTGTATTGGAGCACTTGATGGCACACATGTGAAAGCAAGATTGTCTCAAGGTTAAGAGACACCATATATTGGGCGTAAAGGTTATCCTACTCAAAATATTCTTGTTGTTGTCGACTTTAATATGTGTTTTACATTTGCATGGGCTGGGTGGAAAGGAGTAGCTCATGATAACCGTATATTTGGTGAGGCACTTCGTAGACCCGAACTGAATTTTTCACATCCATTCGAGGATAAATATTATCTTGTTGATGCAGGATATTCACACATAAAGGGATATATGGCTCCATATAAAGGGGATAATGTGAGATACCACCTTGCAGAATTTCGTCGAGGTGCGACACGACACTTGCGAGCACCAAATGGACATAAAGAAATGTTCAATTATTTGCATTCTTCTTGTAGAAACATATTAGAGCGAGCATTTGGGGTATGAAAGGTAATGTGGTCTATTTTGCGAGATATGTTTTTTTTATTTATCATATTGGCACTCAAAGAGATATCGTATTGGCTACAATGGCGATTCACAATTACATTAGAAAGAAATGTAAGGTGGACAATGCATTCCAAGAAGCTGAGAATGAAAGATATGTGCCACGTGTTGATCATGATGTTGGAAAATCCACAAGAGTCAACGTTGCAAATGAAGAAAATGTAGAAAATCAAGGAGATAATAATATTTGGATGGAAATTCGTGATCTGATTTCTCAAGATATTTATGATAGTTGAATGTTTTAATCTTATTTATTACAAACAATACATATTAAGTGCTTGTTTCTTCTCTACAAACACTGTGTGCATTATTTAACGTTTTTTTCTTAACTTTTGTTAATTTATACTCCACCCCTTTTAATTTATGATTGTATACTTATTATAGCATAAATTATATTTATAAAAAAGACATTATCTAATTATTTTTATAATTAAAATAACATGATAAATAGGTAGAATTTATGTAGAATCTAAAATTTTGAAGAAACTAACGTTTTTAGTAGTGTAAATTATTATAAGGTCATTTAAGTTATTTTAACATAAAAAGAGCTTATCATCACTTTTTAATCAAACAGTTTCAGCTGCTTATTATTAATTTCAACACTTTTATCCAAACACGTAACTGCTTATTTTTTAAATCAACTTCAGCACTTAAAAATGCTTTTCAACACCTAATGCTTATCAGCTACTCTAAATCAGCTAAGCCAAACAGGCTCTAAGACTAAGAAAACAAAAATAATAGTTTTTGCTAGCAACAAGAAATTTTATTTTAGAATTTAAATATCGTGGATCCTTATGTCGGCCTTATTTGCCACGACAAGAACTCAAAGGTAAAGAATAAAACTTAACATTATACGATAGGAATTTATTTGATAAAATTAATTAAATGGATCCAAAGTTAACTTTATTTTTGTTATTTTTATTTTATAACTCAATTATAAAATTGTAAATATAATTTAATTTTTTTAAAAAAAAATTGTTTTCATTTATATGGGTACACGCGCGATGCGCGTACCCCAAGACTAGTTTACATCTATATTTATCTATATCTATCTATATATATATATATCTATATTATATTAAAAATACAAAAGCCCTTAGCGAAATGTCGTTCGCCTTTTTATCCTTTTAAAATAAAGTTCACATTAGATAAAAATAGTCATTTAATTATTTTTTTAATATTTAAGAATAGTCATTTAATTATTTTCTCAATATATAGGCATTAAAAATTAAAATAAATTTTATGTATTAAATTTTCCTTATTTGCATTATGTGATATACCATATTTGTAAAAGAAAAGAACACCAAACATATTCAAAATAGGAAACCTACGCCTTAGAGTTCCTACTTCTAGGAGTCTTTATTCTTTATTATAAAAAGTTAATTAATAATAGCAATATTACTAATTCCACCATATTATCCCCACAAAATTAATATGCAAGGGGCGCAACCACAATTATTCAGTGTTTGTATCAATCGAGCAGGTTTGTCTAATTGCACTAATGTGTATAGTTCTAAATTTTCTTATTCATATGACGAATGTTTGATGTAAGTTTCTTATCTGCTTCCAGTGGCGGAGGTAGAGTAGAAGCTACGAGTTCGGTCGAACCCAGTAAATTTGGTCCAAACCATGTAATTGTCTTAAAAATTTCATTGAATATGTATAAATTATTAATTTTGAACTCAGTAACTTAAAAAATTTAAAATTTTGAACCCATAAATTTTAAATTATGACTTCGCCTCTGTATGCTTCCCTATCTTATTGATTTTAAACACTTATCTTGACGCCCCCATCTACTTCTATCAAGATTAAGTTTCCCAAAACCTAACGTTCTTGGATTCTTTAATCTTTGGAAGCATGGTTATTTGGCTCCAACTTAGTTTTTGGTTTCAAACTTCCAGTGATAGCGACATGAACTCTATGTTGTAATATTTAGGATTTTGAAAATTTTAATATTTAGGATTTAAAATTAAATTTTCTTTTTAAAAAAATCCTTCCAAAGATTTAACAATTTATAATTAACTAAGATTTTATAGACAAATTTGTATTAGTGGAATTTCATTGAATAATTGTGTTTGCAAAAGAATCTTTTTTCTAAATAAATTTCAATTTGAATAGAAGTAAATGTATTGGACAGTCTTCGTCTCACAAGTAAAGCATATGTTGACAGTGATGAGGAAGGGACAGCGAAGAATCTGAAGATGATTTTCATTAATGATACCAAATTTTACTCTGATTCGAACGAAAAAGAAAAAAATATTTTCCACCAATATCACCTTATTTATTTACATATTATGAAAGACCAAGATAAAGTACTGACAAGTTTGAGAAGAGAGATGAAATATGGTGGAAAATTTAAGCATAAATTTTAGGAAGAGAGGTTGCAAATTGAACGATGAAATAATCATTAAATGATAATTAATACTTATGCGATTAAATAAGGAAGCTTATATAAAAATTATAGATATATATGTAATATAGAGTCCTAAAATGAAGACACACTCATTTTTTGTCATAATAATAAGATTAATGAACATAATCCAAAGGAATCAAATTAACAATAAATTTTTGACCATTTAACACAGCTAAATATGAAATAAACTATCCACTTTAAAAACTATTTTTCATTTCAAATTTGATCTTTATCCAAAAAATTATTTTCCAGTAGTCCATAAAAGACGTGTTAATTACTATGATGAATATCATATAAAATTCTTCGTTTTCTGTTGCGTGATTTTTGTTAAAAGAATGATCAAAGTAATGAGGCTCAAATTAGATATAAGTTCGTGCATTTTTATAATCTTTATTTGAGTTGAATAAATTATGTCATTAGCCTTGTTATGAACATTTTTTTTTTTACATTCGGGAGAAACAAACACAAATCAAGAAAAAGATTTGCCTAAATTTCAATGTTAAAAGAAATTAGAATTTAGTGAGATTTAAACATAAGCCAACATGCAAGATATTAAAATACAATAAGTTTTACCCGTAAAACGTAACTGTGGTTTTTTGTCGAGATAGTTCTTACTAAAATTAGAATATTTAAATTAAATTCATTAGTTTTAAATATAATATTTTATAGATTTATATTCATGTAATTTTCTAAAATATTATAGTCATTTAGGTAGGGTACACTCGCAATGCGTGTACCACAAAACTAATAATTTTATAAACCTAGATTACTCTTTAAGCATGGGTCCTAAAAATGGCTATTTGTACACTTGTCACCTAAGTTAAGACCTCGTATCTCAATGAATTGCGTTCAAATTCAGAAGTGAGGTTTGAAGGTAAAAATTACATGGAGCGTCATATTTGATCGCTCATTTTTAATTTATACCCATTTTTTTTTTCTGTTTGAACCTGTAATCATTTTTTAAAATTAAAAACGTTTTAAAAAGATGATTTTGTCCTTCTTTAATAAAAGATTATTGACAAAACTGTAGACTACACGGCAAAACTTCAGTATGTTTTGGTATGAAATTTTAGCAAATGAACTAAATAACTTCATCATGCATTAAAAAAAATAATTAAAAAATTACATACTGCAAGACAAAAACTTAAGCAGGTTCAGTCTGAAGTTTTAGCAAATGAACTAAAAAAAACTTCAGCTTGTTTAGATTGGAGTTTCGGATAAAACTCATGACAAAACTGTAGACTTCATGACAAAATTTCAACATGTTTTGGTATGAAATTTTAGCAAATGAACTAAATAACTTCAGCATGCATTAGCAAAAACTCATTAGAAAATTACATATTGCAAGACAAAAACTTAAGCATGTTTAATCTGAAGTTTTAGCAAATGAACTAAAAAAAACTTCAGCTTGTTTAGATTGGAGTTTCGGATAAAACTCATGACAAAACTGTAGACTTCATGACAAAATTTCAACATGTTTTGGTATGAAATTTTAGCAAATGAACTAAATAACTTCAGCATGCATTAGCAAAAACTCATTAGAAAATTACATATTGCAAGACAAAAACTTAAGCATGTTTAATCTGAAGTTTTAGCAAATGAACTAAATAACTTAAGCATGTTTAGTCTGAAATTTTAGCAAATGAGCTAAAAAACTTAAGCATGTTTAGTCTAAAGTTTTAGCAAATGAACTAAATAACTTCAGCAAGTTTAGTCTCAAGTTTTAGCAAATGAACTAAATAATTTCAACATGCATTAGCAAAAACTCATTAGAAAATTACATTCTGCAAGACAAAAACTTAAGCATGTTTAGTCTGAAATTTTAGCAAAAGAACTAAATAACTTAAGCATATTTAGTCTGAAGTTTTAGCAAATAAACTAAATAACTTAAGTATGTTTAGTCTGAAGTTTTAGCAAATGAACTAAATAACTTAAGCATGTTTAGTCTGAAGTTTTAGCAAATGATCTAAAAAACTTAAGCATGTTTAGTCTGAAATTTTAGCAAATGAACTAAATAACTTCAGCATGTTTAGACTGAAGTTTCGGATAAAACTCGTGACAAAACTGTAGACTGCAGGATAAATAACTTCAGCATGCATTAACATGAAGTTTTAGCTTCAATGTGAAACAACTTCATGCTTTATTAGCATGAAGTTTTAGCTTCAACATGAAACAACTTCATGCTATATTAGCATGAAGTTTTAGCTTCAAGGTGAGAGGAGATGAGGATATCTCACACGATTAATGTGTGATGCATGTTTTATATCTTTTGTCAGGGGTGTAATTGTCATATTATTACTGATTTTTTGTCAGCTGGCTACCAAATCAATAATTTTTAAAAATAGGGTACAAGTTAAAATGTGACAAATATAGGGTACGACTACAAATGCTCCGGTTTGAAGTTAGAAACTTTTGACCCGCGATTTTAATTTTAAAGTCGCATGTCGGAAGTTGATTAAGTGATGATTAAACTTTAAATTTTTTGTAAACTCGGACTACTCTTTAAACACGGTGTCCTAGAAATGGCTATTTGTGCACTTGTCCCCATTTAAGCCACTTTCCAATTTACAGGCCTGAATAAAAGATCCATCCGTTGACATAGAATCCAGCCCAGATTTCTTCTGGCAGTTATGGGCCTATGGCGCACGAATTCCATATTTGGACCCAAAATTGAGATTCCTGCCCGTCATTCTAAAACGACAGCACTGTCGATTGCGCCACCATCACTCTTCCTCGGCCGCGAAATTCTTGTGATCTCCTTCTCCGGCGAACTTCTTGCGATCTTCTTCTCCGGCAAATATAGTTTGTACGCTCCTCTATTTTCTATTCTCATTCTATATCTCCATTCTTTTCTAACTTCCAGCTACATGTTTCTCATGTGACCAAAAAACCCTACTTTCTGTTTCATATGATTTGTAATACTAGAATAGAAATTGTATGGTTTGAGTTGCTTCATGTTAGCTCCAGCTGTACTAAATAAAGGCTCAAAATTTGATATCTGTAGCTCTTTGTTTTGCCTGCATGTTAATTTGCATTCTCATTTGTTTTCATGTGACAATTGCTACAAAGTTGTGACCTTTTATTGATCTGCTCCTAAATATTTGTAATCAATTTTATGAATATTACTCTCACGAAAGGTCAAAGTGAACAAGGCCTTAAAATATGAATTGTTAAAATTTATATTCTAACGTTTGCTAAATCCTTCAAATGTTGACTGCCAGTTTATATGTCGGTATTTGACTGGTGTCTAAATGTTGATTTGGCTTTTACATTATATTTGTGATAGTGGAAAAAATATTGAAGTATTGGTTGAAAAGTTAGGTTAGATAGAGTAAACATCACGCCACATTTACTTTCAGTACTTGAATGTTGTGAATGAGTATCATATAATTTGGACAGAGGGAATTATCACCAACCATTTATAATTTGTGTCTTGAAGTAAAAGGGGGTTGAGGGCATTGGATGGACATTTACCTGTCTTTCCAATTACCCACACCACATATTTCAAAGTTCCACCTTTTATTATTGAAGTTATCAAGATCAACTGATCTAAGGTACCACTTAAATCCCGAAACAGACTGACCAATCAAAATTTGCACCTAAGATAGAAGTTCATGCAATTAGTGCATGAAGTGTCACATATCCCTTTTTCTTGAGCTCAGGGTCAAACATGTGCAGGGTTACCGTACGTCGATTTTCCATTTCGAAATTTACATATCTCCTTTTTATAATTTTTTTTTTCATAACTTGTGGTTTGTGGCTCCCGATTAATACTCAATATCTAATCAATCAACTGCTCTCATTGTCAATCCACCTTATGTGTAATGCGCTTGAATGAAAGTTGGAGGTCTTTAAATAACTGACTCACTCTGGCTTGTTGTTGTTAGTGATCCACCAGGTGCTCTCATTAAAAGTTTCTGCATATCTAAATGGACGCAAGTTCAACTGAAGCTTCTGTTACGAAGAGTGCAGAATTGTTATTAAAGAGGAAAAGAAAAAGGGCAAGGAAGAAGGCTAACAGAAAAGAAAGACAGCAAAGGTTGGATGAAATGCTGCAAAATCTGGATGCTCCTAGAAATGAAGAAAGTTCCATTGAAGACATGGCTAGTTTAGAGAATTTTAGCGCACAATTGCTTCCTCTAGGACATCTAAAAATACAAACGGAATCGGCCACAACTCTTTTGGAAAAGAGTGCTGGTAGGAAAAAGAGAAGGAAGAAGAGAAGTGTGATGAAAGCGATAAACCAAAAGGGTGAGCCATGTAGCATGGTTCAGACCGATGTTCCCTCAAATCCAAGCCTGTTGGATAGTAAGCATGGAGAAGTAGAAAATGGCCTACTCAATCCAAACATTTCAACTCATGACTCCGTATCTTCCGAGAGGAAAGCAACTGAGGCATTGTGTATGGCTGATGTAAACTTGTCTCTTTCTGCTCCTTCATCTGATTTAGTGAATGAACAGGACGAGCCAGAGTTGCCTAATCGTGGCGGCATTGCGTTATCATCAAATGTACTGAATGTTTTCAGTGACAATTTTCATGCTAATATATCAGAAGGGGGGCTTGACTCTCTGACGGGAGTCCGGAAAAAGGAAGTGAACACAGTTGCTCGAAAAAAAAAACATGATTATTTTGCTGAGCGAGCTAAAAGAGATAATGCTAAGGTTGCAAATGATGCAATTGAAGGAGAAGTTTCATTATTTGAAGCTGGAAGAATTTCGGCGGAAAGCTGTAGTGAAAGGACTCAACTCACCGACAATTCAGGGTTAATCATGCATTTTCATTCAGCTCCCGTTAGGCCAGGTGATTTCCGCATGATTGGAGGTCCTCGTTTGAGGAGAAAGCTTCTCATCCTTGATGTTAATGGGCTACTTGCAGATGTAGTCAATCCACCGCCAAAAGATTGTAATCCTGATGCATGTTTCTCAAGACGGGCAAGTGAGACTTGATAATTTGCTTTTTATTTTATTCTGTTATCGATCTTTCAATCTTACTTCATTCACAAGATGAACAACGCATTGTTCTTACATAGAAGTACTTGTCACTTTTGTTTGCAGTATTCAAGAGACCCTACTGTGATGATTTTCTGAAATTTTGCTTTGAAAGATTTGACGTGGGCATCTGGTCTTCTAGATCCAAGTAATCGTCGATTTTAAGTGCTTATTTGAATTTCTGTCATCTTCCTGACTTGACCTTTTGTATTTTAGCCCGTTAATGATATAAGTTTTTCTAATGCATTTTATGGTTCACTTGAGCATTGGAATATATGTTTGTGCAGGAAGATCATTGTGAAGGTGGTTGATTATTTGTTGGGAAACATGAAGCACAAGTTGTTATTTTGTTGGGTAAGCGTTCTTCCTTCCACAAATAGTTCCATATCCCTCCTCCTAGTTGCACCCTTAAACAAAAGAGAAGCAAGAATAAGGAGTATGGTTTTTCCTACCATTTTCTTTCTTTGCTTGGGGGAAACATCAATTTCCTATGTGATCTTTTGGCCATTTTCTACACTGATGCATAAGGAATTCTTTGTGGTCAACCAGATTGTCAGGACTCTGATGGGTCATTGTGATTTTAAAAAGCCTTCACGAACATGGGAAAAACAGTATCAACTGCATGAACACATGGGCTGTCTTTCCCAACTTTGGACCTGTTTTTTCCCTTTTTGGAAAAGAAAAAAGGGGAGGGAAAATTATATTTGACTTCCTTCTCGTGACTATATTGACCCTACTTCATTTGTATTGCCCGTCTACGCACTTTGCCGGTTACGTTGCTTGACCATGCCCTTGTCTTGGAAAGGATATCCAATTGTGAAAGAAGCCACCTTTATTGTAAGGTAGGAGAGGAGGTTGCTGGTGAAAATTTACCTTCCTATGTTGTGTTAACTTTCTTAACTAAAGTTTAGTTCATTCTTTTCTTCCCTCTCAGCCCCACCATTAAGAAAGGTAAAAGAAAAGACAAAGAAGAAAATATGAGATTGCAGTCACAGGTTGATGCTTCTCTGTGACCATTGATGTGTGTGTGTCTGTTTAGATAGTTTGGTATATTTCATTTATTGTTATTTCCTTCCCTCTTAGAAGAATAAGCAGTTTCTATTTACTAAATTTCGCAGGATATGTCGCATAGCACTCAGACAATGTTCAAGACACTTGATAACAAGCATAAGCCCTTGGTTTGCAAGGAGCTGAGCAAGGTGTGGGACAGATATGATCCGAATCTACCCTGGGAAAGAGGGGATTATGATGAATCAAATACTTTACTATTGGATGATTCTCCGTACAAGGCCTTGCTAAATCCTGTAAGCTTGACACCACCCTCTTTTTGGCCTCAAGACTGACCCTCAAATGACCCCTTCTGACTTGGTATTTCTTCTCGTGATTGTAACTACTTTATGCATGATCTTCCTCAGGCGCACACTGCAATATTTCCTCATTCTTACAACTTCAAGGTCGAGAATGATGATTCACTAGGTGAGACCCCTATGTCTGGCACTGCTTAATACTTGATAATTGTTTTCCTTTTCATGTTTGATGTGCACCTTTTAGTGGCTATTTGAACTGATTCCCACCATCTGACTAGTGTGAGCCGCAGTGGGTTTGGACACACTTGTCGCTTGATTTCTTTCCTTGCTTGATGATGTTAGGTGTGATGCATATGAGCAACACACGAAGTTAGATTAACATAGATGGACATATGCAAGCAACAATCTGCTAGTGGTGATTCATTTGCTATGATTACTTGTAATACTAAAAGCCATTACTCTTAAAGCGGTGAAGCGGGGGTTATCGCTTCATTGGTGAAGCCATGTGCTTCAAAGAAGTGTGTGCTTGCAAAGTTATCCAAATGGAGAGCAACGATTCTTTTTGATCAGCAAAAGATAATTACTAAAAAAATGTTAGGCAAGTGTTTGCATAATTTGTTACTTTGGTGTAAGAGTAGTCTAATTGATAGTATTCATCAGACATGACCAGAAGGTGTGAATGTTGAAAATTAAGGTAGAGGGTTAGGACAGGTAGCCGAGCGTTATCCTTGTCGGTAACAGTAGCTTTAGTACGTGATTTAGTGTTATTTGTGTATTTTCGTATCTCTTGACTTCTGTGATTACTTGTTATTGCTTTTGTGTCGGCTTTCTGATTGCAGTACCTAGTGTATTCAGCTCGGTATTTTTTCTTCGGTTTTCTAATTGGTACTTGTTGTTGTTGCCCTTTCCCTTTACCTATCCTAAGCCGAGGGTCTTCCGGAAACAACCTCTCTGCCTTCTTGAAGGTAGGGGTAATATCTGCGTACACACTACCCTCTCCAGACCCTACTTGTGGTATTACACTGGGTTTGTTGTTGTTGTTTGTTGTTGATCACTACTTGGACTTCCTGGTGTTGTTAGGAAAATGTTGTAATTAACTGCATGGATATTCCTTGCATTGTTTTGTTTCTTTTTGGTACCATCTTGGTACTCAGTACCTTATCAAGAAAAAAAGATGTTAGGCTGTACCAAGATGGTACTGAAGCATTACAAAAGGTGTAAATAGCGGTGGTTTCTTTGGATCTCAACTTTGAGGAGTTGGAATAATATTGGTATTATGGTATATTGGATGCTGAAATTAGTTAGACCAAATACATAGATGGTCCCTTAAAATTTACTTTTGAGATGGTCCCTTAAAGTTGTCACTACTTTTCATTCAGATACCTCAATTGAGGCCTTTATCTATTGAGCACACCTGAGTTTGGCAGATATGTGCTATTAGGCCATCAACTAACAATTAATAAAAAAACTAGGAGCGTAAGAGCAAACGCGATTACGTGGGAAAAAGAAACCAATAACACGACACCTAGCTTTAACCCAAATTAAAAAAAATGGAACCAAGAGAAACAGAACAACCCAGTGGAACCATTTTTTTTAGGCCCATTGGAACCATTTTGATACATCATTAGTGATCACAACAAGCCACCAGCTATCTTCTTCACTTTGCATCTCCACCACCACCTCTGTGCGACCTACTCCATCCACCACCATCTACCACCTTTTGTTTCTTTTACAGACCTTTCCACAATTACCTAACATGCATTCATTTTCAAACCTCCAATATTCTTCCAGCATTCATTTTCAAACCTCCAATATTCTTCCTCCTGAGCAGCCTGTCACTGCTAGAGTGGCAGCCAGTCAACAGCTTGCCATTCTTTAAATCTCCACCTTCTCCTGTATCTCAATAAGATCCATTTCAACTCCTTGATTTCACTCGAAAATACCATCGTTGCTGCGCACAGACCACAACTGTGCACTATCTCATCTCTGTATTATTATGTCTTACCAGTTTCTTATAGCGAGGTTGTCTTTGTTTCCAAGAAGTTGAAGAGTTACGTTTACAAAGTTAATAGCTTTCGGTTAATTTTTGCAATTAGGAGCTCTTTTGAGTTATGGGGGTTTCATAGGACATAGGTTTTTCAAAGAAGCACCAAATGGTACGAAACAAAGAAGTGTAGGTAATTGTTGGAACTACTATTCTACCTCCTTTGAGATCAATTTCTACGAAACAAAAAGAGGAGTCTGAACATGATGAAAAGTGTTCAACAACTCTAACAGCGAGAGATCCAAGGATACCATAAAGATTGGAAGACAAATCTGCGCCACCATTGCCGATGTCTTTTTAAGCTCCTTTTTGAAGCCATGATCAGACTACATAAATGGGTCTCACTATCTGTTTCCTTTTGTGTGGATTTTGGTGTCTATTCGATCTTCAAAGTGAATAGAAGGTGGGAGGAGCAAAGAGAGAAATATTTATAGAAAATACACTGTATTTTGGTGACCTTGTCAGCAATTTAGTAAACTTACGTGCCCACTACCAAGTGTAAAATGCCCAATATGTCATGTCAACACTTAAGATTCAGTAGACACATATCTGGCAAGTTGAAGTGTTCAATAGGTAAAGACCTCAGTTGAAGTGTAAATGAAAAGTGGTGTCAACTTTAAGGGATGGTCTATGTATTTGGCCAATTAGTTGCTCAATTGCAATTTATTATAGTACTAAATTCATGTATGTTTGGCAATTTTTTATTTTTCATATATTGTGCGCTTCTCGTGTCTCACTTCAAGCATCATGGACCTATACACCTTTTGCTTTTAAAAACACCGATAATTGCTAATGAGTTTTTCTTAGAAACTTGTACTATATGTTGGTATAAAATTATGGAGATTATGAATCTTGAAAAGTTGCACAATGTTGTAGGCCCTGGAGGTGATTTGCGAATTTATTTGGAAGAGTTATTAAAAGCCGAACATGTACAGAAGTACGTAGAACAACATCCATTTGGTCAGCGGGCAATCGATGATACAAGCTCAGATTGGAAATTTTACTCTGATGTTCTTTGCAGTCTGCTTGGTCAATCAAGCTAGAATTCTTGATATGCTCTTGTATAATTTGCATGTGAGAGACATATTGTGATTCCAGACACCATATGAACAGAGGCTTGCTTTCAGACTTTTGACAATTTTGAAAACAGATAAACTGGTCCGAGCTGTGTAGTAATCACAATAATGTGGAATGTGGTGGCTGAAATTTCTTTGTACTCATCAACGGTCTTCCCTTTGAAGGAGTTGATTGATTATTTGCCTGTTATTTTTGAACTGTATCATGTTAACATTCTTGATTTTCTTCCTCCCTCCTTTTTTGGGGAACGTTTAGTTGCTTAGGCTTCTTTCTCCTGTTGATTATGTAATATTATCTGCTTACTTTCATGATCCATCTGTCTGCTTTCAGGGTGATGATGTTTTTGCAGTTTAGGCTTTCCTTTAGCAGCTTGTTTGGATAGTTGTTACCCATTGTATTATATTGTGTTGTTATTTTATATTCAATAGTTATTTTGGTTGTTACTTAAATATTATTATATTGTATTGTTAAAATCTGTTTTTACGTAACGATGAAAAGAGTCAATTTATATAATTAGTTTTACGTGTAAGCCGTGTCTATTAATAATAAAATTGTATGTAACAAGAATAAATTACGTATAATAGCAGTTGGCGTTTGAATAGATACAACATGCATTTAATTCTACTGATGCAATAGGTGAATTCAAGATTGTCTAAACGCGCAAACATGAACAATTTAATTAGTCAAGTTAGTTATATAGCATTTGTATATATTGTATTATATGATATAAAAGCATACACTAATGCTTGTATTATGGCAGACTATTAATATCTCTTGAGGTGCGATTTTTTCTGAACTCTGCATGAATGTGGAATAACTTATGCACCGGACTGCCCCTATGAGATAAAAGCATGTTATGTTATTATATCTTTTTACAAAAGATGTTCTTGGTGTATGTTATCTAGCTATTTTTTACCTTATCACCCCTTTTAATCTAGTTGATGGACCTCAGGAGGTTTATTTAAATAGCCTGTTAATTTGATATGTCCAAACTCATGCACGTGTCCCATGTTTATTGTGTTTCAAAAGGACTGAACCAATAGAATAAATATTATATAAGCTAAAGCAGTTAAAGTAGCCTATAATTCAAATATATTGATATTTCGAAAAACCTTAATCTCAGAGCTCAACGAGTTAAAAAAGAAAAATCGTAGCTACACTTTAACAAAGGCATATAACTTTCAAAACGTAATAAAGTCTTTTGGTGTGCAATACAATTATATTTTTAGCTTAATTTTCAAATTGTAAGTGATAACAAAAAAATAGACTGCACATTAAAGTGATTCTATAGTGATTATTTTTTATGAGATAAGGGGAATTGTTTACCTGAATCGATGAAACTGTTTACTATTCCTAAATAAATTATTTAAAAATAATAAAGGTAATCAAGTTTATCTCATACAAAATATGAGCAACTTGAATTGTTATGCAATTAGTAATTATCACTACAAAGCATTGTTTTTTCCCATTATAAAGCATAATTAAAAATTAATTTTGAATTAATAAGGTCTTTAATTGATATGAGTTAGAATGCCAAACTAATTTATTCAAACAACCTATTCAAAATTTGTAAATAAGTTAATTTTACACTGATAATCGTATATGTGATATTGTAAATAAAAATCAGAAATTTTAATTTGGAATTGTTTATCAAGAATGCATGAACTTCTATTATCACATAACTTCAAGAATAGATACATGCATGCGAGAAAGTGTAGCTCAAATCACAAGCAAAATATATTACATGTGCATACGTTGATACTGTAAGAGTTTCTGATAAAGAATATAGCATAATGGCTTCCTTTATAAAACTGGTCAGCTCCTCGTTATTCTATCAAATATTTGAGAGAAACTATGCCAATTGATTTACAAAATAACCAATAAATTTAAAAAATCTAAGTATCTAACCCTATACCTAAAGAAATACATAACATAAAGAATGTAAACAAAGAAAAACCTAAAGACTGAGAGTCCTGAACCTAAAGGAAAGTCACACGTCAGTAAAGAATTCTAATCCTAAACAAAGAAAAACCTAATCCTAAACCCTAATACAGGATTTTTTTTATATAAAAATATTATTAATGATTATAATTATAATTATATCCAATATAAAAGGTACCTATGAAGGGTAAAAAAGTGAATAACTTTTTGATATAAATATGAAAAACGAAGTCTGCTTTCACATTATGTAATTAAAGTTTATCCCAAAAAGGTGTTAACCTTTAACAAAGGATTTTTCTTTTTTGAGTTAAAAGGCATGGTATTAGGAACAACATTAGCAAACCGCAATTAAGGCGAAGTTAACAAAATAATATAAAAGGGATAAAGTTGATCAATGTACTAAATTGAATGGCAACCGAAAACATCAGAGACCTGGGCTTAACTCCAGAGCCACAACCAATCCACTATTCCACAAATTGACACAACTGGATTCGAGGGCGGTAGTGCCCAAATTCTCCTCAAAATGTTCTGATTTCCTCTTTTTTCGATCCTTCTTAGAGTCTACATCATATCTTTTGGCATTGACTATTACCGTCAGACCTCTTTATAACAAAATTCCTATATAACAACTATTCACTATAAAAGTCAAGTTTTTCTCAGAATCGATTTATTAAGTTATATTTACTTCTCTATTAACAGCAACAACTAAATTTATAGCAGAACGTTCTTCGTAAAATTACACTTCTATAACATCCATATATAATCTTTAAGATTACGAATAATCATTTTAAAAATATGCACTAATATTTTCCATTAAACAAAATTTCTATCTAGTATAAGATTTAAGATTTGAAGATTTGCACGTAATATATTTTCCATTGAATAAATTCCAAAAAATATTTAGATAGAAAATTAACTTTTAAGTTCTTAGATTGTTTTCAAGGAAATACCTTTTTGCTGAAAATTTAGACACAAATCTTTCCCAATTCAAGCATTATATCGCTAGTAAGAGAATGAAATCTACGAAACAAGCTACAATTACAAAGTTCTTCTATCATCTTGAAAACAATTATTTGTTTAGGTAACTTTAAAATGTCTGCCTTAGAGTTTAAATCTTTATACTTTTAGTTATGAATGTGAATACCTAATTTTTGCACTATTTTAATACCTCCTAAAGTCATTAGTGTATTGTTATTTTAATTATTTTTTCATTTTTTGTGTCTTTAATTGCATATTTCCTATCATAAAAATACCACAATTTTTTTTTCCATTTGTGCATTTTAGGAATTAACTAAGTATTCAATTAGTGAATTAATTTAGATAATTGATCATTTGAATAAGTTATTTAATTAATTAATTTATTTGTGTAAATTTAGTTTATGAAGTTTGATTAAGGGAATTAGGCCAAATTTGAAAGAGAAAGTGACCAAGAGTGCAAGATAAGGGGCTGCCACTGAAAGGGTCTGAAACGACGTAATTTTGCCTCAAAACTACGTCGTTTCATTAAGTGACCCAAGATCAAATCTCACCCCTTGATCTAATGGTCCATATTTGATCTCTCAAGAGTTATTTAAAGCCTAAAAAATGTAAAAATTGCCCTCATTTCCCCCATAATTCTTTTCTTCTTCCTCTCTCTTCTCTCTCCCATATCCACCCCCACCACCGCTGCCACCGCCGGAAATCGCCCACCGGTGGCGGACCACCTCCAAACACCCCCAAATTCACACCATGTAATCTCCACAACCTCCTCTTTCCATATCTCCAAACCAAATCCTTCAAAATCCCCTCAAACTCCTTGAATTTTAGATCTAGAAAACTTTAGCCGCCATTTTTAACCCAAATTCTTGAAGTTTCGGCCACTACCACCCCCACAATACCTACATCAACGGATAACGCTCATCAAGACCTATCTATTGATGTCAATTTTATCCCGAAAATCCGGCAACTAAAAATCCGGCTAAATTCCGGCGACCACCCCGAACGCCCTCATTTGTTATACCCCTATTCTTGTTTCCTTTGTCTATTTTTTCTAATTGTATTGTAGTTAGTTTATGTCTAGCATAATTTATGATTTTAATTTTAATTTTATTATTATTATTTATATTATTTATATTTTTATTATTAGTTGTGTTTAATCTATGTTAGCTTAGTCGTTCATAGTTATTAATCACTGATAATTAGTTATTCATTAGCTTTGAAATAGCTATTCGCTTAGTCATGATAGTTTATAATAAAAGTTTCAAGTGCTTAATGAATTTGTTTTTATTGAATTTGAGTATTTGAATTTTGTGTTGATAAAAGCTGAAATTAAAGAAGGAATAGTACACGTTTGGTTGTTTTTACTGTGCAAACACTTTGGTACAAAACTCAAAATTCATTGTGTGGTGACAAATACAATAATTTTTTTACAACTATTGAACAGTGTTTAGCACACAAAGTCAGTCTTTTGGACAGGCTTTTGGTGATCCAAAATATGTCCAAAAAATCTGACTTTATTTGCCTATTTAAAGGGCTGATCTTCTCCTATAAAGGGGGCTCACACTCTATCTTACACTTACACACATCTTGGAGAGTTGATTAAAGACATATATCTTTGAGAAAAATCAGCAGCTTAATACATATAGCAAGCTGAAATTTCAGAGCTTTGTGAGTATTATTTGAGTGCAAAAACTTTGAGAAAAATAGAAAAACCCCTTAGGCAATTTGTGAAGTTGATAGCTACCAGTTTCAAGCATCTTTGTCATAGTTTTTTGGGTTGTCTTAACACTTGAGTTGCTGCTCTTTCTACTGTATTCGCTGGTGAATGTTTTGTTGTTGCACTGCTGTATTTTATTATTCTACAAACCAGGTAACTTTTAAATTCTTATATTGCAGATTCTTGATGATAATAAGAAGGATTTGATCCCGATTTGGTTGATGGAACATGTTAGATCTGATTTAGTTTCAAGATGAATGTTATATTAGTGTTATTATCATATAAATCTGTTAAATATTAGTTAAATTATCGTTTTCTTCTTTATATATGTGATTGAAATTGCATTATGTTAAGTTTACTTAGTTTAAGGAAAAGATAAAGACCCCACTTTTAACCATGTTTGTTTAGTTTGGGATCTTTTCTGTGAGTTACTTTCACGGTTCATGTATAATTATCTAAGAAAGACTTCTAGTTTCAAATATTTTGATACTTTGAATTATAGTCAACATAATGTTATAATATAGCTCTTCTCTTTAGCATTAAAGTATTACCGTGTTTTGTAGTTTTTATATTTAGTCGTGATTTTTTATGTTGCTAATGTGTGTAGTTTGATTAGTGCCATATTGGTGTAGATGAGTAGAAATATTATGTTAGTCCTTTAGAAATAGTTGGTTAAGAAGATAAAAGATAATAATTAGCATGTAAGTTTTTTTTATGAAAAATAATTTTTGTTTGGACATCAATGTAAGAAGCAATTTGGGCTTAGAAGAATACTAGTTATTTTGTGTTGTCTTGGTCATCGAGGCTCTTAAGCAACATGGGCCAAATAAGCTAAAATCTATAGGTCCAATGACAATAGAAAGTAAGATGGGCATTCTTTTTAAAATCAATAATTTGTCTTTTGTTAAATAAAATAAGTGGTCCAATACCATGAAAGTTTAACATAAGCTTACTCGGGTTTAATGTCTTGCATTAGTTAGAAATTATTTTTAATAATAATATCATTTTTTTTCTGTCGAACAAGTAATAAATAAATAAAAAGCGCTTTTTAATTAATTTAGACGCTAGGCAATTAGTAGGCATGCTTTAACTTCATGGAATCACTTGCGTAACGTGATGTTTAACATTCAATAATTTAATTCAATAATGTCATACCATACTTGTTAGTTTTAGTTAATTTTTAATTTAATAAATCCATTGCTATACTCGCGGATTGGTTTGCATAGCGCGATAGTTAACTTTTAATAATTTTTAAAATTATTTTCTTCGAATGTAGTAATTTTTTCCAAAAGTAATAACGTACTAATAATCCTCGTCATGACTGCGGATTCGCTTGCGTAGCGCGGTTATGACAAAAATCAATAAAATTCATCTCGGCCACACATTCGTTTGCGTGGTGCGGTTAGGACAATTTTATTCAAATCTTTTCTTTAATAATTTTAATAATTAAAAGTGGATAGGTAAAACATGAAAATCCAAATAAAACACAGTTTATCCAAAATAAATTCAAGCCAAGTTTAAGTCAATAAAGCGCCCGTGCTAGAACCACGGGACTCGGGGAATGCCTTACACCTTCTCCCCGGTCAACAGAATTTCTTACTCGGACTTTGTTTTCGCAGACCAATTAATAATAGATTCAAACCTTTCTTTGATTAGGGATTCAAATAAAAGGTGACTTGGAACGCCGAAAAATCAATTCCAAGTGGCGACTCTGTAAATAAAATAATCTCTATTCAAATTTGTCACTTAAATTGGAAAAACTCTTTAACCCACAATCCATAAAATAACATACATATATCTTTTTGGGGTAGAAAATAGGTGTGATCGCTCTGGCGACTCTGCTGGGAAATTCAAGAATTCGAACTTGTACATTGACTTTTTTTTGGCTTTATTAATTTTGTATATACTGTGATTTATTTGGGCCTAATGCGCTACTTGTCTGCTTTTTACCGCTTTGATATTGTTGAATTGTACATATAAATTATCTTCTCACACACCCTCTCTGAGTCTTCTTGAAATTAAAATTGGGCATTTGCTTGACATAGCCTTCTTTCTTTGAGATATCCGAGGTGTTTGTCACCCGATGAAGGATTCTAGTAACACATGTTTTAGGCGGAGAGCACCACTAGCTAAGCCGGAAAGCAATGCTACCGGTACGCTGACCCTCCTCTGCTCGAGTTGTCCGCTAGAGTAAGCCAATCTAGGCACCTTCTCCACCAGGATTTAAACCTAGAAGAACAAACCTCATGCTGGATATCCCTAGTAGGTTCGCTTTGTTTGCATCACGTGCATTTGACTTTGTCTAGGATATGTGTACCCAAAAAAATTAAAAAACCATCGTGATGCATTTTACGTGCTACTTGTACATTTATTTATTTCGGTTTGCATGTTAACCGACTTCTAGAATAGGGAAAAAAAATCAATAAAACCCAAGAATGAGGTAGGAGAGAGAAAATCACCCGTTTCAGAAAATTCTGGTATCTAAAATATCTCGAAACTCTGCCAAAATTTTGAAAAACAAAACGAAGAAGAAAAAAAAGGCGTTTTCAAAATATGTCATATTTTTCTGTTGCGTCAAAACCCACCGAACTACGCAGGTCTGATTCTCACCGGATGTGAGATACGTAGGCAAACCTCATCAGTTTCGGCCCCCAATTTTTCAGAAATCCAAAAAAATATTTTCCTTTAATTTCTTCTTTAGAAGTCTTTCTTTGAGACGTCAAATCCACAAATATTTTTTTCTTTTAAAAAAAAAGTCTTTCTCCCAAAATTTAAAAATAAATTCAAAATCCATGTTGAATTTACAAAAAAAAATAAAAATCCAAAATATTTTTTTTTTAAAAAGTCGTTCTTTCGAAGATTCCAAAAAAAAAAACAATAACAAAACAAAAAAAAAACGAAATCAAAAAAACAAAAAAAATTCTTTAGAAGTTTTCTTTCAACAAAACAAAATCCAAAATATTTTCTTTGCTAGGAGGTTTCGTGGGGTTAATTATATATGAGTAAAAAAAGAGTTAGTTTATTTACTTTATTACTGATCCTTCATGAACTACGCAAGATCTGATTCATGTTCCCACATGATACGTAGGCAATCCATATCAGGTTCGATCGAATGATTTTGAATAAAAAAAAAGTAAAAAAAAAAAAGAAAAAGAAAAAAGAAGAAAGAGCAAAAACATATGTTCATTCTAACATGTTTGTTGTTTTAAAATAAAAGCTAGTTAAAGGTGGTCGGTTTGTCGGTTTGCAATGGAGAATCATGAAAACAATATAGGATCACTCTATCGTCTTCTCAACCAAGGGAATAAGCATCACTATTGTTGATTCGACTAAGGTCACAAAAAGGCAAGTGCACAGTTTGGTGGTGAAAAGAAGAGAAAAATGTTAGTTGACTTTTACCAAGTTTGAGCAATAGGGCATGCTTTGTGTGAGACGATAAACGATATATGATGTTAGAGACATGAGAATTCTTCCAAGTCTTTTGGCAAATTGGTTGCTATGAAATTTCTCATGCCGCCAGTCCTGAAATCCGATAGCCAATATTGGGGAACGGTTTGACCAAAAAGTTAAAATTTGAATGTTGATTCCAAAGCAATCTTATTTAATTCAGTAGTAATGCTGATGTGCAAATGCGTAGCTAATATGTCAAGCTTGGTAATTGGAAAGTCACTCCTTTCCTTGTCGGAAAGGAGTCTTGGTAACTTATTTTGTCATAATTTTTATCATTTGGATTACTTCGAGGTTGTGATCCAGATGTTGTTTGTTTGTCATGTCATCAAACTTCTCTATCCTTTAATCAATAAAATACAACTTTTCGTTGTGTGTCATTTTATCCATTGTTTTTAATTCTTCTTGCATATATAGTTCCTTTCACACCAATTTCAGTGACATGACATGCATGCGGAGTTTTCGGCTAGATTTTAAAAGGCATGTCAAGTCTTGAATTAAATCAAGGAAAAACATTATGAAGATAAGGAAAATGCTAAAACACTTTGATGATAAGCCTGTGTCAAGTTCACGAGGAACCAAAATAGTTATATCCGTAGAGGTTAAATATCTTCATCTCAATCTATCATGAAAATCCGGCTTAAGGATATTTGAATGGGTTAAAGTTTTGTTGGACTAATCAATAAAAAAGGTGTTTGCCACGGCGTGCCATAATCTAATCATATCGGGGAAGATGGCCCAAATCTCCATAGAAGGTACATTACAAGGAGTTTTAAATGGATTAGCTGATACTGAATTGCATCATTTCACATTAAGACAAAAACCAAGAAAAGGTGGCTCCAAATTGTCAACAGTCATTTGTTGCAAACAAGATATTAACGATGGAGCTATACGACTAACAAAACTAAGAAGAGAGTCATGTCCATCAATGTTGAACCTGAGAAGAGATAGAATGTTTGGCATTCTTGAGGCTGAGAGGCCCTTTTTCTGCTACCCAAACACTTTATATCCTTCGTCACCTCTTTTGAGCCTGCTTTATTTTCTTTGACCCCCTCTTTTGGAATCAAGTATAGAGTCTAAAAAAAAATTAAATATCCATGCCACCAGAAAATAGGAGCTAGGACAATTTGATTATACAAAAAAAAAGGGAAAAGAGAAAGAAAAAAAAAAGAAAAAAAAGAAAGATGAAAAGAAAAACAACAAAGAAATATTTCATGTTAGTTTGAACTATGTTTGACTTGATTCCTTTAAAGGATACGTAGGCGGCTCTACACTAGGGTTCAGTCTAACCTAATTAAAAAATAGGCAGATTTTTTTTTAAATGTTTTTATGAAGAGTCGATTCCAAGAGTTGTAAATATACAACCCTATCATCTTGAGTCTATTTTGAGCCTTAATGTGACCCTTTCATTCTAACCCTCTCCAAAAACCTTCTAAATAAAGATGTTCCAATTAGTCTTTAAAAATACTAAGGGAAGCACACAATAAGCAACAGTTGTCACACGACATAGAACAATGTCAAGTTGCTCGCACAAAAAGGCGGAAAAAAAAATGAATGAAAATGAGAGAGTCTTATTGGTGAAAACTCTCATGGGCACTATAAGGTGATGGTAAGTAGAGATAAATAAATGAGAGAGGCTGGTTAGTGAAAACCTTTCGGGGCACTACTAGTCGAATGTGAGCTGTGATTTGATGCAAATGATTGGTAGAAAGAGGCCAACTTCAAAGACGAAAAGGAACACCAAGAAGAAATGGTAGATTGGTTAGATAGATTCGGCCGCTCAGTCCAAAATGCACGTCATGATCATTAAAGTTGGCTACCATATTCAAATGAGCCTTTTTTTTTCTTTTTCTTTCTTTCCCCCTAAAGTGGCATTTTCAGTTAAATATTATTCCTTCTCACTTTTACATTGCGTCTTTGTGTCCATTTGCATTATTATTTTGAGTCAGTCTTTGTTAAAACAAACAAGAAATGATTTCCAAATCTGTTACCAGCTTTCTGACTATCTATCGTAGCACATCAAAGATGACATACCCAGAGAACAACATACATAATACGTTGTTGAAGTTATAAAAGATCCGAAGGTTAATGCAAACGAAAGTTCCAAAGAGAAAACTTTGTTGGTCTATTTGATTAGAAATCCAACAAAGAAAGGACCACAATATTGGTCACCATTTCCCGGAAGTGTAAACAAATGATGTGGGGAATACACTGCATTGACAAAGGTACAAATCCAACAGTGATTTCCTCTGATAAGCCGAACAAAGTGTTTCGAAGAAATAAAAAAGGTCGCTAAGAAATACTTTCTTCATGGGCAAAGCTGATAGCACCACAGACATAAACTGATACCGGGCGTAAGATAATCAAAATTGATTTTAAAAATAAAAAAAACCCACCAAAGGGTGTGTGACATCCGGGTACGAAACAGTCGGGGCCAACGATAGAAAGCCAAGGTTTCAAAAAGCAATACAGATTATCCGAGCAACTCAGTACCACGTATAAAGAATCAGTTCTTATTCAGAAGGTCACCGCGAATTCAGACTACTCAGGGCATCAAGGCCACAAACCGATCACCACTTTGAAAACTCACAAGTCCTTCTTTGTTTGAAGCAGGAAACAAAGTAGTGTAGAAATGAAGTTCTCAAAGGAAGAATGTCACCAAAGGTAAATTCTTCAAAGTCAGTGCTTTTTCTTTCTAGATATGCGTATAATCACATAATCAACCACTGCAATTTCCAGCATAAGGTACATCAGTCCTTAGTTGAGGTTCCATTTTGACATAGGGCACACCATTCCTAGTCGCATGTTTAGTATAGGGTACGCCAATCCCTAGCTGTATTTTCCAACCTAAGGTACACTAATCCTTAGTGAGGTTCCACTTTAATACAAGGTATCATATCCCTGGTTACTTTCTCTCTAAGTGATACAAGGCGTCATCCCTTGGTTACATTCTCTCAGCGATACGGGGTGCCAATCCCTAGCCATATTCTCTCTTAGTAGTTCAACCTCACTCGTAGGAGACGCACTTCCTAGTTTGGGCGCCAAACCTTGATTATATTCCCCTTTAGTGATACAAGGCGCCAACCCCTGGTTACATTCTTTGTTAGTGATACAGGGCGCCAACCCCTGGTTACATTCTTTCTCAGTGATACAGGGCGCCAACCCCTGGTTACATTCCCTCCAAGACTTTCAACCTCACTCGTTGGAGATTCACTTTCTAGTTTGAGTCATTCTAATATGAGACGCAATTCCTACTATGAACCATCAATCCTAGGAGACGCACTTCCTAGTCCAAGACTTTCAACCTCACTCGTAGGAGACGCACTTCCTACTATGAACCATCAATCCTAGGAGACGCACTTCCTAGTCCAAGCCATTCAACCTCACTCGTAGGAGACGCACTTCCTAGTCCAAGCCATTCAACCTCACTCGTAGGAGACGCATTTCCTAGTTTGGGCGTCAACCCTTGATTATATTCCCCTTAGTGATACAGGGCGCCAACCCCTGGTTACATTCTTTCTTAGTGATACAAGGCGCCAACCCCTGGTTACATTCCCTCCAAGTCTTTCAACCTCACTCGTAGGAGACATACTTCCTAGTTTGAGTTATTTTAATAGGAGACGCACTTCTTAATCTTAACCATCAATCCTAGGAGACGCACTTCCTAGTCCAAACCATTCAACCTCACTCATAGGAGACGCACTTCCTAGTTTGCGTCATTCTAATAGGAGACGCACTTCCTACTCCGAACCATCAATCCTAGGAGACAGACTTCCTAGTCCAAGACTTTCAACCTCACTCGTAGTAGACACACTTCCTAGTTTGAGTCATTCCAATAGGAGACACACTTCCTACTCTGAACCATTAATCCTAGAAGATACATTCCCTCCAAGTCTTTCAACCTCACTCGTAGGAGACACACTTCCTAGTTTGAGTCATTTCAATAGGAGACGCACTTCCTACTCTGAACCATCAATCCTAGGAGACGCACTTCCTAGTCCAAGACTTTCAACCTCACCCGTAGGAGACACACTTCCTAGTTTGAGTCATTCCAATAGGAGACGCACTTCCTACTCTGAACCATCAATCCTAGGAGACGCATTTCCTAGTCCAAGCCCTTCAACCTCACTTGTAGGAGATGCACTTCCTAGTTTGAGTCATTCCATTAAGAGACGCATTTCCTAATCTGAACATAGGAGACGCATTTCCTAGTCCAAGCCTTTCAACCTCACTCGTAGGAGACACACTTCCTAGTTTGAGTCATTCCAATAGGAGACACACTTCTTAATCTGAACCACCAATCCTAGGAGATGCATTTCCTAGTCCAAGACTTTCAACCTCACTCGTAGGAGACGCACTTCCTAGTTTGAGTCATTCCAATAGGAGACGCACTTCCTAATCTGAACCATCAATCCTAGGAGACACTTCCTAATCCGAATCTTTCAACCTCATTCGTAGGAGACACGCTTCCTAGTTTGACTTATTCCAATAGGAGATGCACTTCCTAAATCCATACCTTTATTCCTAGGAGACACACTTCCTAGTTCGAGTCTTTCAACCTCACTCGTAAGAGACACACTCCTAGCTTGAGTCAACCGTGTTCATTCTAATAGGAGACGCACTTCCTAATATGAGTCATCAATCCAAGGAGACGTAATTCCTAGTTCGAGTCCTTCAATCTCACAGTCATTCCAATGCTATCCATGGGAGATGAACCTCCTAAGTCTAAGTTTTATCAATTTTACACCTAAGATAAGAACATACTTTTCAGAGCCTTTAGTTTCATTTTTGTATCTTTCAAATAAAATAAGTTGATCGGCAGCTTTACCCAATAACTCACAAAATTTTCTCAGTGCCAAACTGGGGCAAACAATTTTGTTCGTTTTGTTCGTCTTTGATGGCTTTGCAGGCCCTGTCGTAGAGCACATGTTGTGAAGATTAAAACTTGCAGTTTTAGTTTCTCATCAGAAGAAAGAAATCTTTCGATCACAAGATAGTTGGAGTTAACTTTGATAATGTGTCACTGACCCAGCATCTCAAGATTCATCTTCTCAAATTCGAATCAAGAAGGCGAGTTACTGAGATTGAGTCATAATATTTTCTTCAAAGAGCATCAAGATCCAATCTAAGGTCAACACAAGCGAGCAAGTCAAGAATCAAGATTTGACTCCAAGAGGCACATAGATAGGAATTTTATAACTCTTAGTTTGTAGACATATGTAGTTCTTTTCTCTTTTTCTTTTGATGTAAGAAGCAAGTAACGGTAACAGCAACAACAACAGCAACAACAACAACAACAACAACAACAACAGTCTTAACTCCAGTGTCTGGTAGTCTCAACTACCAAATTTTTCCAGAACTACACTGACCTGATTCCTTTATATCTGAGGATATGTAGCCAACCTCGGAAGCAAGGTTCAGTCACCCTTTTTCAGAAAATACTTTCATTGGAGTATTATGTGAGTAAACATTAGCCATGGACTTCACTTTTCTTTGCACGAAAACTCTTCATGTTCTCGAGCAAAGAGGGGCAGCTGTGAATACCTAATTTTTGCACTATTTTAATACCTCCTAAAGTCATTAGTGTATTGTTATTTTAATTATTTTTCATTTTTTGTGTCTTTAATTTCATATTTTCTATCATAAAAATACCAACAAAAAAAGTTCTTTCTTCATTTGTGCATTTTAGGAATTAACTAAGTGGTCAATTGGTGAATTAATCTAGTTAATTGATCATTTGAATAAGTTATTTAATTAATTTATTTATTTGTGCAAATTTAGTTTAATAAGTTTGATTAAGGGATAAAAGTTGAAAGTAAAGAAGGAGTAGTACAAGTTTGGTTGTTTTTACTGTGCAAACACTTTGGAGTACAAAACTCAAAAGTCATTGTGTGGTAACAAATACAATAATTTTTTACAACTTTTGAACAGTGTTTAGCACACAAAGTCAGTCTTTTGGACATACTTTTGGTGAACCAAAATATGTCCAAAACATTTGACTTTATTTGCCTATTTAAAGGGCTGCTCTTCTCCTATAAAGGGGCCTCACACTCAATATTACACTTACACAGATCTTGAAGAGTTGATTAAAGACATATATCTTTGAGAAAAATCAGCAGCTTAATACATATAGCAAGCTGAAATTTCAGAGCTTTGTGAGTATTATTTGAGTGCAAAAACTTTGAGAAAAATAGAAAGATCCCTTAGGAAATTTGTGAAGTTGATAGATACCAGTTTCAAGCATCTTTGTTGAGTTTTCTGGGTTGTCTTAACACTTGAGTTGTTGTTGTTTCTACTGTATTCGCTGCTGAATTTTTTTTGCTGCACTACTGTATTTTATTATTCTACAAACCAGGAAACTTTCAAATTCTTATATTGCAGATTCTTGATGATAATAAGAAGGATTTGATCTCTGTTTGGTTGATGGAACATGTTAGATCTGATTTTGTTTCAAGATGAATGTTATATTAGTGTTATCATCATGTAAATCTGTTAAAAATTAGTTAAATTATCGTTTTCTTCTTTATATATGTGATTGAAATTGCATTATGTTAAGTTTACTTAGTTTAAGAAAAAGATAAAGACCCCACTTTTAACCATGTTTGTTTAGTTTGGGATCTTTTATGTGAGTTACTTTCATGGTTCATGTATAATTATCTAAGAAAGACTTCTAGCTTCAAATATTTTGATGCTTTGAATTATAGTCAACATAATGTTATAATATAGCTCTTCTCTTTAGCATTAAAGTATTACCGTATTTTGTAATTTTTATATTTAGTCGTGATTTTTTATGTTGATAATGGGTGTAGTTTGATTAGTTCCATGTTGGTGTAGATGAGTAGAAATATTATGTTAGTCCTTTAGAAATAGTTGGTTAAGAAGATAAAAGATAATAATTAGCATATAAGTTTCTTTTATGAAAAATAATTTTTGTTTGAACATCAATGTAAGAAGCAATTTGGGCTTAGAAGAATACTCGTTATTTTGTGTTGTTTTGGTCATCGAGGCTCTTAAGCAACATGGGCCAAATAAGCTAAAATCTGTATGCTCAATGACAATAGAAAGTAAGATGGACATTTTCTTTAAAATCAATAATTTGTCTGTTGTTAAATAAAACAAGTGGCCCAATACCATAAAAGTTTAATATAAGCTTGCCCGGGTTTAATATCTTGCATTAGTTAGAAATTATTTTTAATAATAATATCTTTTTTTTTCGGTCGAACAAGTAATAAATAAAAAAGAAGCGCTTTTTAATTAATTTAGACGCTATGCAATTAGTAGGCGTGCTTTAACTTTATGGAATCGCTTGCGTAACGTGATGTTTAAAATTCAATAATTTAATTCAATAATGTCATACCATACTCGTTAGGTTTAGTTAATTTTTAATTTAATAAATCCATTGCTAAACTCGCGGATTGGTTTGCGTAGCACGATAGTTAACTTTTAATAATTTTCAAAATTATTTTCTTCGAATGTAGTAATTTTCTCCAAAAGTAATAACGTACTAATAATCCTCGTCATGACTGCGGATTCGCTTGCGTAGCGCTGTTATGACAAAAATTAATAAAATTCATCTCGGTCACACATTCGTTTGCGTGGTGCGGTTAGGACAATTTTATTCAAATATTTTCTTTAATAATTTTAATAATTAAAAGTGGATAGGTAAAACATGAAAATCCAAATAAAACACAGTTTATCCAAAATAAATTCAAGCCAAGTTTAAGTCAATAAAGGGACCGTGCTAGAACCACGGGACTCGGGGAATGCCTTACATCTTCTCCCCGGTCAACAGAATTCCTTACTCGGACTTTGTTTTCGTTGACCAATTAATAATAGAGTCAAACCTTCCTTTGATTTGGGATTCAAATAAAAGGTGACTTGGAACACCGAAAAATCAATTCCAAGTGATGACTCTTTAAATAAAATAATCTTTATTCAAATTTGTCACTTCAATTGGAAAAACTCTTTATTCCACAATTCATAAAATAACATACATATATCTTTTTGGGGTAGAAAAGGGGTGTGACAATGAATTTATTAATAACGTATTAGCTTTCTTCCATACTTAACTAGTGAAGTATGCATATCTTTTGAAATTTTATATTTTAATAATTGTCTTATGTTTTATATGTAACATTAATGGAAAATAATTAATTTCTGGATAATTTTTATCTATAACAGCCAAAAACTATTTAAATGTTAGATGTTATAGGTGTATAACAATCATTCACTATAAAAGCCTAGAAATATCGGAACAAACGAGGCTGTTATAGAAAGAGTTGGTTGTACTACTAAAAATTATTTTGTTACATGTATTTAAAAAGTACTATTGTTATCTTTTAACTAAATACATTATTGGTTTCTATATGAAGAGTTATTCTTGTCATTTGGTTGTTTTAAAACCATGTATTAGCAATTCTACATTCTTATTTCATATTTTATCATACATAAAATAATAAATAGTAGTATATAAATTCCCCCGCAGCCTACGCGAGTACATTGGTTATGCGAAAGAAAAATTAGAACCAAACATTGTATAAATAATGCAAAATTTTATGTCCAAAAGAAAAATGAAATCAAACATTGTATTAACAATGTTAAATTTTATGTTAGAGATCATTTCTTCCTAATTACGAGGACCACTTTATCATTTTGAAAAAGGTGGTAATCGATTAATTGCAACTAGTTATATTTAGCGTCTAAAAAATAACTTTTATATATATAAAAGTCAGTTTTCTAACTTATTTTCTGTAAGTCATGCGCTTAATAAAAATGTGTGCACTTTCGTTGCCATATCATCCCTCAAAGGTGTATTAGCCCGTAACAAACAAGTCTAGAGGTAATAAAATCCTCCTAAAAGTATAAGTGTGTAATATAGAAAGGTATATTCTCAAAATGTTTCAACTATATATGTATACACAAATTGCATCCGTTTGTGGTGGAGTAATAGATATAGTGAGCTTGCGATTTTAAAATTTAAAGGACCAAGATTGCAAACGCAGCTGGTTTAATTTTAACCCCCAGGGGCCAGGGGAAAAAGCAAACGAAAAAGTAGTGTTGATTGGATAGGTCATAGGGCAAAGCAAGGCGCTGCTTCATTTCCAAATGAGTAGCTTAATTATACACCGACGACAATGTATTTCAAAGACTATGTATTTGTATTAAGAAATTTATTAAATATGTATAAATATTTTACTGCGAGCCCAATAATTAAAATGAGTTATGGTTCGATAGCAAGTTCAGAACTCAAATCCCAGCATTGTGACTACAGTTAATGTTCCAAATAGAAGTTCATGAACCACGACTTCTTGAAATTTGATGCATTTGGCATTTGGAAGTGATACCAGTGATTGGCACAAATACAGCTCAAAGGGTATGTTATGTAGGTGAACTTCGTAAACACAGTACGCTGCAAGTAGAACACTACCTTTTTTCTTTTAACATTTTATTCGAGTAAGTTGACCTCTGATGAGAATTTAGGATACCTTGCTTTTCGCCAACACAAGTATACTTACTTACCTCACTCTTATCATAATCATCAAAGAAAATGCTACAAATTTCTTTTGATGTGCTGTATTGACTTGGTGATAGACGCATTGGCACATTGAATGACATGGTGCATGTTATTTGCAGATGGCATAATACTGATTGACAAGACGCGAGACGATTTTGACGCGAGACGATTTTAACGCGAGGCTAGAGGTTTGAAGACAGACCCTGAAATCTAAAGATTTCAAGTTGAGCAGGACCAAGACAGAATACGTAGAATGCAAGTTCAGTAAACGTGACTCATGAAGCAGACGTGGATGTGAGGCTTGATACACAAATCATCACCAAGCGAGCGAGAGAGTTTCAAGTACCTTTGATGGTAGGCTAGAAACCCGTATTTTAGCCGTAGTATTGTACTCTTATTCTGCATTTTACGTGTGTTTGAACTTAAATGACAATAAATTATACTTAGTACGTGTTTTATGCCTTGCAGAAAGTGATTCCGAGCTAAAAAGTTAATTTGGAGTTGAATCGATCAATTTGGAGTTTTGAAGTCTGAGTAAAAACCCAATAAGTTAAGTCGGGATCGTGTTCAGAGGTCGTGTACCAAGTCTAGATGTCAAAAGAGGATGAAACAATTTTACTCTGAGAAAATAACACTGTCGCGCCGCAGGGCGGGACGCGGCAGTGAAAAAGTTGCCTGACAGGGAAAATACATGCCCGCTGATAATCTCCACAAGCGCGGCGCGGGTGTACAAACATCGCAGAGTAGTTTTCTACTTCGGCTTGGAAAGGGTAACTTCGTCCGGGTTTGTTTCTACACGGTATCAATACACCCAAAAAATATGATTTTGAGGGAGAACGTTTTTTAGAGGAACTTTTGACGAAGGGAGAGCACAGAGCCGCCGTGGAGGCCGGGTTTCATCTTTTCTTCCACCAAACTTTGTATTTTTTATGTTTCTTTGTATGATTTGTTGTTTGGCTATCATGTCTATGTGGAGCTAAACTTCACGTTCTAGGGTTGTTGTTCTTTCATGACTATTGTTATTCGGATATTGATTTTGCTTTCTTGATTCATCATATTGGTTTATTTATTCAATCTTGCACTTAATTATTTAATTGATTGATCACCAATTGAATACTATCTATAAATCTAGAATTGAACTCGAAAGTGGGAATTCTAGATAGCATATAGGATTGAGTAGAGCAAGTTTTTGAACCTGGGCATCCGAGAATGAATTCGCGGTTAGGATAGACATATACCTAATTGCCTTGTTTGGTTGATTTACAGGAATTATAAATGCGTTCTTGTTAGTTCTAATTTCATAGACATATATGCGTTAGGTTAGTTTGAATAGGCGAGTAAGAACTCGACAGATTCTTATGAGCAATATTAACCCTGGTAACCAATAAACTAGATAAATTAGTTAGTCAATTCAATTGAAGAATACAATAGGAATGTTAGATAACCCATAACCCTAGATCGTTTTCATCACATTGATAACATAAAAATATGTTCTTCCTCTATTCAAAGTTCATTATGTGTTTTTCTTTATTTTAATTAGTTTAGAATCAAATACTTCTAGTTTTAATTCTTGTTTAGATAGTTAGGATAGTCTAATTTAGTTAATAGTTAATCACAAGTCCTCGTGGGTTCGACATCCGACTTTTAGTCACTTTATTACTTGATGACCGCGTATACTTGTGTGTGCGTTTGGCCGCAATAAATTTTTGGCGTCATTGCCGGGGACTTAGAATTAGCTATTTCTCTAGATAAAACATTTATATTTTATCTATTCAAGTTTTTTTATATTTTTAGTTTAGTTAGTATTTTTTATTTATTTTAACATGCCATCTTGGAATGAAAATTGTTCGAATGATGGTTACTCTTATTTTAATGATCTTTGTCTATACTGTGGAGGACCCCATTGGTGGAAACATTGCGAGAATATTTTCGGGACCGAGTTGTGCGCACAATCTCAATCCTTCGAGTGGAATATTTGTAATATATGTGGTGATCAAGGTGATCATTGGGATGATTTTCCTAATTCTTTTTATCCTTCTATGAGCCCATATTATGATCTTTCTAACAATGTTTGTGAGTTTGATAGGGGCAATGAAGTGCATGATATGGAATGTGATGCATATATTAAGGATATTTTGAGGCAAGTAGCAGAGCAGCTTGATGAACTCAAAAAAGATATGAAAAGAATGAGGGCAACAATCACAAGAATGAAGACCAAACTGGAAGAATTGAATGAAGAGAACGAGTACCAGCAAGAGAAAAAAATTGAAAAAGAAGAGATTTTGAGCCAAACTTGGTTAGTGGAACAAGCTGAAAAATTGAAAATATATGAGGCTCAACGTGAGGAAATTACAAATGAGATGGGATACTTTATAGAAGGAAAAACTGAACTGGGACAAGAGATCGATAAATTTAGCATTGCTATTCACGACTTAGAGGCTCAATTGAATGCAAAGGTTGATGCCTCTAACGCTCAACAAAATAATAATGAGTTGTGTGAAGCTGAAAATGAGCTTATACGTCAAATTGAGGAGCTAAAAGTGGAGAGACAATCATTCGAGCATATTTTTGTTGTTAATGCCCATGTTGAGAAAAGTACACTAGAGCCATGTGAGGAAGCAAATAATGTTATATTTGATGACTCTTGTGCATGTAAATATGAGGATGTAAAGAGTAATACAATTCTAGAGTTAGGATTTGGTCCTCATTCCATACATTTTTCAACATTGTGTTTAGATGATGACATGGAAATTGAGTCATCTGAGCCTTTGGAAGAGCCAATGGACGAGGAACGGAGTGCTTACATTCTTGAATTCGTCGTGCCAGAGAGACAGAATTATGTACCTCATCTGAAGGCCAAGAAGTGTAAAATGCGATATTGGTTGCTTGGCCCAATTAAATTTGTCTCACCGCCCCGGGAGCATAACAGAAAGATTGAAACCAAATTAAGAGCTCAATTCATAAGTTCGAGGTGGAGGCAAAAAAGTGGTTCACGTCGTGCCGCGATATTAAATTAGGCGCTTGTTGGGAGGCAACCCATCTTTACTGCTTTCTTTTAGTTTTGATTCTTTTTTCTTATTGTATTATTTTTATAGTATTTATTTTTATTTTGTAAGATTATGAGCATAGGAAGAAAATCCACTAGAAGTGTGCAAAAGCGAGACAGATGATTGGAGCTAGTGTGAGGTATCCGCACAAAGGACCATCCTTGGGAGAAGTCTGAGTACCCCGTGAGCTACTAGTGCTTCGGCCTTTGGCCTTTCTCGGAGTTTCTTGTCCACCCTTTTTTTTTTACTTGATTTGTGTATTGGGGACACTGCACTCTTTTAAGTGTGGGGTAAGAGAATTCCTTTAGATCATTAGTAGTATTATATTAGTATGTTAATTTCTTATTTTTTTTAGTTTCGTATTTTTGTTTTTTATAGTAGTGTAATATTTTAGGTGATTAATTTTATAATTAAAAAATTGAAAAATATTAGACTTTTCCCGACGATGGATCTACTAGACAATTTTTTTGAGGGATTAAAGTCTAAACAAAAAAAAGTAGAAAATAGAAAAAGTCCAAAAATACGTCTTTTAATTTCTTGAGGTAGTAATAATCCCCTATGATTTTTTTTGTGACTCGGTTCTTTTTCATGTGATGTAGTTTGAACCAGGTAATATTTTTTCTTTTAGAATAGATTAGGAATTTAGGGAATAAAAGGAGGAAGAATGATGAACTTAGGCGACCTTGACTTGTTTGATAATAGCATATTTAGGCTTTGACATGTGTAGTATCTTCCCTATGATTTGAAATTATTGATGATGTCTTGCTTAGTTGGAAAGCATATTTTGTGACGCCTATGTCTCGTTTACTTGACCTATGTTCACTTTGTGCTTAATGCTTAATATCTCGTGGCTCCGTAAATACTTGCATTGTTTGAGAGTCGGAATGGGACCGTCCTTAGTGAGTCATGTGCCATATGTGGTGAGGTTTTTGTGTAGTCCATATTTTTGTGATTGAGTCTAGAACTTGCCCGGTATGTGAGTTGAAGCGAAATTATAGGTGATGCTCGGTTTGAAAAATGGTTTTAGGCTTTCTTTGATCTTTTCGAGCTTTATTGCTATCACAAATAAAATCTATCCCTATTTAACCATTTTGAGCCTATAGACTTTTATTTGGCACCCACATTACAAGCCTATACCATTTTTGTTCTTAATTGACATTGCTTTGATCCTTTTACCTCTTAAAGCACTTTAATTGTAAAATGAGCGCTAAAAGAAGTAAGAAGGGACTAAGTGTGGGGTGACTTTTGAGTGGAATTAATGAAAGAAAGAAAGGTGCACTTATTTTGTAAAATAATACACCACTAGCGGAAATTGAAAAAATAAAAAAGAAAAATCTGAAAAAAGAGAAGGAAAAATATAGGTGAATAAATTGTTGTTTTGTTCTTGCTAGTGGGGTACAAATTAAAGTAGTGCTTAAAGAAAGAGGGAATATTATTGGGGGTGATTGTAGTTGTGAAATTAAAGTGGATTGAGGAATTTGCGCTTAAGTTATCATGTGATGTGTTAAAGTGCTTAGGAGGTTGAGTCACTATTTCTAAATATATTCTACCCATCCCTTAGCCCACATTACAACCACAAAAAAGTCCTAATTGATTTTAGCTCGAGTGAGCTTACACTAGTAGAGATTTACATTAAAGGTAAGCTTGTGGTACCAATTACATGCATGTGACTTCTTTTGTGAGAGTGAGCGATTTTCTTTGATATATGTGAGTCCTTAAAATATATTTGACTATTTGATTCGAATGTGTGGATTGAACTTGCTCTCTTGTTCTTGTTGTGAGGGCACATGGTCTCATGAGGTATAGGTAACATTATTAGACTTCTCTACGATGTTGAGTGTTCAATCCATGAGTACATTGTGCCATTTAGTTAGTTTTTGAGGGTGGGAATGTTATGAGCATGTTGTTTTTTCTTGGAATACTTGTAAAGTATAGCATAAAGTGAAGGGAAGTGTGTGTTGAATGCGTGTGCTAGAGCTTATTTGTTGCTATCAACCATGGTCATAGGTATAGTGTGCTTTGAAGAGTAGGAGCGTAATTTAGTTTAGTCTATTATAGTTGTGTTTTGTTCGAGGACGAACAAAGGTTTAAGTGTGGGGTGCTGATGGTAGGCTAGAAACTTGTGTTTTAGCCGTAGTATTGCACTCTAATTACTGCATTTTTACGTGTGTTTGAGCTTAAATGACAGTGAATTATACTTAGTACGTGTTTTATGCCTTGCAGGAAGTGATTTCAAGCTAAAAAGTTAATTTGGAGCTGAATCGATCAATTTGGAGCTTTGAAGTCTAAGTAAAAGCCCAATAAGTTAAGCCGGGATCGTGTTCGGAGGTTGTGTACCAAGTCTGGATGTCAAAAGAGGATGAAACAATTTTACTCTAAGAAAATAACACTGTCGCGCCGCATGGGGCGCTGCAGGGTGCGACGCGGCAGTGAAAAACTTGCCTGACAGAAAAAATACATGCCCGCTAATAATCTCCACAAGCGCGGCGCGCGGTGCGGCGTGGCGCGCAGTGCGGCATGGCGCGCGGTGCGGCGCGACGCAGGTGTACAAAAATCGCAGAGTAGTTTCCTACTTCGGCTTGGAAAGGGTAACTTCGTCCGGGTTTGTTTCTACACGGTAATAATACACCAAAAAAATATGATTTTGAGGGAGAACGTTTTTTAGAGGAACTTTTGACGAAGAGAGAGCACAGAGCCGCCGTGGAGGGCGGGTTTCATCTTTTCTTCCACCAAACTTTGTAATTTTTATGTTTTTTTGTATGATTTGTTGTTTGGCTATCATGTCTATGTGGAGCTAAACTTCACGTTCTAGGGTTGTTGTTCTTTCATGACTATTGTTATTCGGATATTGATTTTGCTTTCTTGATTCATCATATTGGTTTATTTATTCAATCTTGCACTTAATTATTTAATTGATTGATCACCAATTGAATACTATCTATAAATCTAGAATTGAACTCGAAAGTGGGAATTCTAGATAGCATATAGGATTGAGTATAGCAAGTTCTTGAACCTGGGCATCCGAGAACGGATTCGCGGTTAGGATAGACATATACCTAATTGCCTTGTTTGGTTGATTTACAGGAATTATAAATGCGTTCTTGTTAGTTCTAATTTCATAGACATATATGCGTTAGGTTAGTTTGAATAGGCGAGTAAGAACTCAACAGATTCTTATGAGCAATATTAACCCTGGTAACCAATAAACTAGATAAATTAGTTAGTCAATTCAATTGAAGAATACAATAGGAATGTTAGATAACCCATAACCCTAGATCGTTTTCATCACATTGATAACATAAAAATCTGTTCTTCCTCTATTCAAAGTTCATTATGTGTTTTTCTTTATTTTAATTAGTTTAGAATCAAATACTTCTAGTTTTAATTCTTGTTTAGATAGTTAGGATAGTCTAATTTAGTTAATAGTTAATCACAAGTCCTCGTGGGTTCGACATCCGACTTTTAGTCACTTTATTACTTGACGACCGCGTATACTTGCGTGTGCGTTTGGCCGCAACAACCTTCGGTCAGTAATCCAAGGAAATTGAGAGATTGATGATGATCCTATTAGAGCGGGGTGGATGAAATGAAGGCGTGCATCCAGCGTTTTGTGTGATAAAAATGTGCCGCTAAAACTTAAAGGTAAATTCTACAAATTGGTGGTTAGATCGACTTTGTTGTGTCAGACAGAATATTGGTTAGTCAAGAAATTAATCTCATGTCCAAAAAATAAAAGTATCAGAAATGAGGATGTTGAGATGAATGTACGGGCATACAAGGATAGATAAGATTAGAAATGAAGTTATTCGGGACAAGGTGGGAGTGCCCCTCGTAGAGGACAAGACGCGGGAAATAAGGCTAGGATGGTTCGGGCATGTGAAGTGGAGAGGCACGGATGCCCTAGTCAAGAGGTGTGAGCGGTTGGCCTTGGAGGGTCTAAGGAGAGGTAAAGGTCGGCCAAAAAAATATTGGAGAAAGGTGATTATGCAAAACATGACACTGCTCCAACTTACCGAAGACATGACCCTTGATAGAAGGGCATGGAGGCCAAGAATTATAGTAGAAGGTTAGTAGGTAATCAATCGTTTTTTTCTTGCATACCAGTAGTATTAGTAGTCTTGAATTTTCTTATTCGTAAATTTCTATTACTACATATTGTTTCTTTCGCTTCGATTTTCTTATTATTGGCATCAACTACTTGTTGTTAATGCTTCTTTTTTCATTTTTACTTGAGCTGAAGGTCTATTGGAAACAGTCTCCTTACCTTCTCAGGTAAGGTTGCGTACACACTATCCTCCTCGGACCCTATTTGTGGGATTACACGTGATTTTTTGTTGTTGTTGTGGTGGTGGTGTACATATCGACTGTATGGCATCACCAATTCGTGAATATAGCAAATGAGGAGCAGATATTGTAGCAAGGCTACCGGAATCTTGCAAGCACTTATTTATTTGGGCGGCAAAAAAATTAATGATTCCAGCACCCGAATTCCTAGCATTTTTTCCACCTTTAACTGGTAAATACAGCAAGTAGCATCAACCGGAAAACATATTGGCGAAGCCAGAATTTCATTTACATCTTTCGATGTCAATGCACATTGACATAAGACGTTCGAATATGTCGTCAAGTGCAAACCAGACAACCTAAACAGCATTGCAGGCTCATTAAAATTTGATAGCCAACTTTATTGAAATTTCCAAATGGTAAACATTTAGTGCTAGAACCATAAACACAGTCAAGAAAAGAACGCAGCAGCCGAGTCTCTGACTAATTTAACAAGACACTTCCGACATATGCTCAGAGAACACAACATTATTCACTTCACGAAAGTCTCATTGTAAAACCAAATTGTTTCAAGAGGCATATTGAAAAACGACAAGAGCCCATAATATCATCAGGTGCATTATTGGCAGCAGGAGGACTTTGCCATGACTAGAGATCCTGGTAAAAAGGGAATTCCAGTAGTCAAGAATCATACACAATAATCTCCCTGAAGCTGAGAAAAGGAATTGCTTAGCTAATGAAGCAGAAAACAGATAAATTGACCAAATAAAACAGAAAGATCTTAGAACTAAAGAGATGGTATTTTTCCACCTAACTAAAATTGAGGCACAGTGCACTGTGCACCTTACACTGTCCTCTCATAACTTACATTTGAGCGGTCATTGACTAATAATTTTGAGCATATGAATTCAACTTTTCTCTGATTAGTTCAGATTATGGAAGCTATTTCCTACTTGGAAAGCACCTCTTAGCAGAGAATTAAAACCAAAAAGCATCTCTCTCGAGATCAATTTTCTACAAGTATATATTCCTATTATGTCATGAAATATGGTGGACCAATAAGGGGTATAGACTTATAAGTCTTGACAGAAGGTCATGCACACACCTTGTTGTGAGCTGGTCTAAAGTGGCATGGATAGTTGAACATGCAACACACTTTTTGGCCTCTCAGCCCTTTCTGTAAACTGGCATGCAACACACTATTTGGTCTTTCAGTGCTTTGTGCAGACTGGCTTGAGAATAAATTTAGCATTTAGTTAATTTCTCAGCCCAGCATCAAATAAAAGTCACAACCCCATCCCAGAAACCGTTTATAGTTCTCAGAAGGCTGCTATCCTAAATCAACTGCAAGTCTGCAATCTTCCCATTAACTTTCAGAAGCAGACCATCAGTGCATAGTTCAACAACATACTTGGACCCATTTCCCATTTTAACCTTAAAAAAAATGATATGTTATGCAATTTATTCATTCCCTTGTTTTATTGACAAGTCAAAAGTTTGTGTTAGTTCAACAAACTTGGCATAAATAAAGTGATGACAATGTAGAAAGGGATTAGAGAAATTCAGGTAGTACGCCTAAGTCATCAGATATTCCTTTTGCACCAACAAGCTGATACATTTGAACATTTCTACTTTAGGGAGTTCGCCAATACAGTTTCATTGTCGGAGCATCTAAAGTTATTTTCCTTCCTAACTAAATAAGAAGTGTTCTGGAATTGTATGCCACATCCTTCTTATATTACCTGCATCTGTCAGTCATCCCTCCTGACCATCACTACAAGTATAACAGCCTCCCCTCGGTGAGCGGGTAACACCTGCTTGGTGTTAAAATGCAAAGAAATATGTAGCATAGCTAGTCTCAATGTAACAGTGCAAAATAAGCGACCCGAGCTAAGTTAACTGGATCCACGTGTTCCTAGCCAGACCTAAATCACCAGCCAAGCCTCCTCGAATTCATGACTATAATTAGGCTGTCCATTATTACATTTCTATAGCCTAAAGAAATGCCCAATAGAGCAGATCACAAGTTCTTTACATACTTGAACAAGTAGATTTTTTGGTGTGCAACTTCCGCAATTGTAGCATCCATAGGCTTTCCTATAATCCGGGCATAAAAACAACACAGATAAATCAATAGTTCAAATCACACACTATTACAATCCATTTTCTCATAATTACCTCCATTCCCACCGTTTAGCTGGCATGAGTTTAGTTGGGTTGTGCATTCCATCTTTCCTAGCACACATACAGCATCTGTTGCAAAAACATAAAATTTAATAAATAGATAGAAAAGCATGTTCTTTTTCTGAAGTCGAACATGCGTCATGTTGCGCTCCAACTGAAGCAAGCTGCCTTAAGAGGTGCATTGTTTCTCCCAATTATCTTCAGGTCCAGTCATTGTTAGAACTCGTATCTGCTCGTAATGTGTAGACCTGACAGGAAGAGATAAACCCTTTTTTGCACCAAAGCTCAAGGAGTCAAGTTAAGAAAGCAGATCTTTAACCACCTTTAGCTCCTTAGTGAAGAGACCAAACTGCCGATATCAAATTTTGACAGTTTCTACTAAATGTTAGCTCCCATCCACATACATTTTGCATTGTAATATAATGAACAGTCCTTTTACTCTTTTGGGGATAAATGATATAGTGACATCAGTCCATAATAAAAAAAATGATATAAAAAACATCAGTCATAATGGCAAGTTAAATAAATAAAGGAACTCCTCTTTAAGGGGAATATGTCCAACCAAGATCACAACATAATTTTAATATCCTGCCATTTTCCACTTTAAAGCATATCCTGACAGAGAATTCATACATAATTTCCTTATCCGCTGAAATTGGATTGAAGACATACTATTGACATGAATCAGTCTTCTAAAACTCCTTTGATCTATAGGATATATCTTCACAACCATATATAAACCAGGCTTCTGCAATGTATTTCCATGTCTCTTACCTAGAAACTTCTCCTTTCTATCCTTTGATAACCTTCTCCCACTTCACCAAATGAAAGTTGTTTTTCTCCCTTACCTTCACACAACCCTTCCTAATTTCATCCAGCTTCTTCTCAGTTGCAGCTGGTATTTGAAAAAGAAACATTGGATAGGTAGGTATGCTGTCAAGTATAATGTTATTACGGGCTAGTGTGCCTCCCATATACAAATATTGTCTTTTTCAATTTGAAAATTGTTTCCTCAAACTTCTCTATTGCAATAGTCCATGGGGAGATGGATTTAAGTCTAACCCCCAGAAGTAAGCTTGCAGATGCAGTAGAAGATTCACCAATTATATGACCAAGAATCCTTGCCCATGATTGCATATTCTGAACTTCAATGACCAGATATAAGAAACTTTCAATAAACTAATATGCAACCCAGATACAGCCCCAGAAAACAACAGAATGAGTCTGAGAAGCATCAGTCGCTTCTCTGCTGCATCTGAAAAACATCAATGTGTTGTCAGCAATAAAAGAATGTGTGAAATGCTGTCTTGATCACTATCATGCCCAAACTCTTAAACCATAGACTTATCTCCTCCCAAAAGTAAATTCAGCATATTGCTGAGGTCTTCGATAACCAAAATATAAAGGAAGTGTGACAAAAGCTCCCCTTGCCTCCATCCCCTTTGAGAAGGAAGAACCTAAGGGGGTCAGTTATAAAAATTGAAAATTTGAGTGTGGTAATTCCATAACCTATGTCATCCAGAAGAAAATACTTACATGGATAAAAGCTTTTTCAACATCCAGTTTAATGAGGAGCCAAATTTGCCATGTTCCATTCTTCCCAAGCATTTGTTGACAACTGAAACAGCATCTGTGATTTGGCTTCCTTTAACAAAAGCCATCCAAGTGTCAAACACCAATTTGCTAATAACAGTCTTCGGGCCGTAATTAGCAGCTTTCTAATGATTTTATATATGCTGCTCTCAACTTATCAAAAACGTATGCACTGCTCTCAGGTTAGTTGATCTGAAATCTCTCAATTGTCCTATACCACATTTTTGGTGTCAAAGCAACAAAGGAAGTTGAAACACCTTTATACATCTCATACAGAAACATACGAAATTGACTGAGAGCATTAAACGCATCCTCTAATCATCCCCCAACATTCTTGAAAGAGGCTATGATGACACCATCAAGTAACCTTAATTAACTCCTTCACAGCCGTTAACAATTTTAGCTACCTCCTCCTCAGTATTTGCAGCATATACCTCTCTTCCTCAATAGGGACTCGCAGAATCTCATACTTAAAAGAGGGTCTGAGAGACTCCTGTACAAGTTTTGGTAACAATTCAATATGACCTTTTTAAATTTCTTCTAGATCCTTCATCACTTGCTTTAGCTAGTCGATGTTACTACATTTTCTATTAGCCTTTGTCATCTTTTGAAAAATGGTGTTGTCGCCACCTATTTTGCGATATAGGAAAACAGAGTTTCATCTTCATGAAATTGCTTCTGCTCTAGTAACTTTCTAGAAATTCTTTGAGCAATTCTTTTTTCTGTGCAAGCCCTTCATCTGTTAGGACTCTTTATGATCTGATTGAAACTGTTCATTTTCTACATAATCTGGGACTTTGCTCCACGCTGGAAAAAATATTCAAATTCAATTCTCTTAATCTCTTCTTTTGGAGATTTTACCTTTTGAGCCATATGAAATTTGGTTTTCCTTTTACTTCACAAACATGGCTCCTGCTTTTTACCATGTTTGTGAAGCCATCTACTTCAACTACATGTTTCCAAAGTTAAAGTAACTGGCCCTTATTTCCCCCCGTCCATATTGAGAAATTTTAAACAAGACAGTTTATCTGGTTTTGAATCAAAAATATTTATGCATGATGGATTGCTTGATAATTCTAAATGCATTGTCTCATTCGGTAGAGAACAGGAATCCATCAATTCTAGATGCTACCAAATTCTTAACTCATTTTATGTGAATTTTTTACCGTATAAGGAAGATCTTAATTGACCTTTCTTATATTGTTTGAGAAGCTGGAAATTCTAGCGTTATTCTACTTTCCTCTGAAAATTTGGTCAACTCAAAAACTTCCCCTATGAACCATGAGAATCCCCAAAGTTCTCTCACAGCTAGAATTTCAGACCATAATCTTCTCATACCTCAGACTTAGAGCATGCAGCCAGTGAAAACCCAGTGGAAATTGTGATAGGTCTAGAACTGGTAACGAAGGGTCGCCAGTTACGGAGTCTTGGCCAACCCACCATCTACAGTAGAATCAAAATCAAAATAGTAATGTGAAAGAGTAAAACCCATGAAGCAAAATATATCTAGGGTGCCATTAAGCTTGCACATTTATCCCAATGGTAGATTTTTGACTTGAAGAACTACCTTAGGATAAGCAGAAAAATCCAAGTTGTCCCAACCTCACTAGCCATATCATGCGACCTGCACACCATTAGTACCTACATTTGGTTTTGATGAGCCAGATATCTTTGCTAGGCTTGGGATCAGAGTGGGGACCTAGTCGTGGATTGCAATATGAAAGGATGATGAAATAAAGGTAACCCCTGAGGACAATGTAATATATCGAAGATTTAGGATATCTTCTGCTATCTCTATTGGTCTACAAACTTCCCATTTTTCACTGCTAAATCATTCCTTAAATTGGCAAAATCTCACTTCATCCTTCAATGAAGAATGTAACTAGTAACAAGGTATTTTGACCTATTAGAATACCAACCAATATCAGGTATCTTTCTCCACTTCTTAGTTTAATACCAACCATGCATTACCAGTTAAAGACTATTACTAATAATCGGTCTAGCAAGAAGTTCTAACTTCACAAAATGAATACACGGACTAAAAACCAATGCATAATCATCCCATTGTGTGTTTGGAACGTCAAGAATCTTTTTTCCCTGGAATTCATCTGAATTCCTATTTCATATTACTTGCTTCAATCACCACCTATACATTGCTATCCACCTTTAATATAAAAAATATCACTGTTTACCCGAAAAATGGATAGAGTTGAATTTATACGCAGTTCTGAGGATATGTGGCGTAACTTAACACAAAATGTAAGGATAAATAGAAATGTAAATATAAATTGCCGAGAATGCGAAATAGATAAGGTTGTCAGGAACAATGAATCTTAGGATTCAACAAATAGAATCAATCTAAGAAATCTGAAAGAACGATTCTTTACTGTAGAAGAATATAACGTTTTTATTACAATGTAAGCCTTAGAAAAACTTGTTTTACAAAAATGGTAACCAAACCCTTTTATAGTGGAGGAATTTGGCTCTAAGCATAATAAAATAAATATTTAGTGGGAGACCCATAATAAGTCAGTTTTTCCGCAATTTCTGCCAAGATTCTCTCTAGTGGGATTGCAACGGCTTTTGTGTGCGAGCTCGATCTTGCTTAGAACCCTCGATTTTGGTTTGAGCTTGATTTCGACTCGAGCTCTTGATCTTGGTTCGAGCCCGATCCTGGCTCGAGCCCTCGAATTGATTCGAGGTCAATGTTGGTTGGTCTCTGGATTATCAGCATGATAGATCTACTCTGCATCATGGTTCGATTTCGATTCGAGCTTGATAATGATATCGAACTCGACACGGATCGGCCTCCTCGAGTTCGAGGTTAGTTTGTTCCACCTTCGGGATCTTACTTCGATAGATCATCGTTCGAACTCGATCGGACGTGCTAAGGCCGAAATCTATTTCGACCGTATACAGATAGTCCCCTCGTTTCTTAGAAAGAATGTGGCGAGAAACGATATGATTTTTTAACGGCTCGATCATATTACAACCTGACGTTTCCATCGGGTTCGACCATGACGCATCTGGTAGTTGTCCCGTCGGTTTAGTCTTTCAAGGCATTTAATGCATGTCAGGCGGTGGTCGGCCACCGCTGATACTGAACCGCCATCGCATGAACCTATAAATAACCCTTTCTTTTATCTTTTACCACTTTTACATCTTCTATCTTCAAAATTTCCCAAGTTCTTCTTCGTACTCTCCAACTTACCAGTAAATCTGTGATTTCTTTCTGCAAAAGCCCCTCCTCAATTTTACCAAATCTTTGTCATTTTTCTCTATTCCTTGCTTCTGAACTCGAAAATGGCGAAAACGTCACAAAACCATCCCTCAGAAAGAGAAAACTTCATCTTCACATTGTGCCGCCGATGATACACCGGCAGAACCACTGCCTGAGGAGTGCGTTCCTGGGGCGTGCGTCCTTACTTCTGATTTCAAGGTCGATAAAGGATCATCGGTGCTTGGTCGGTGTGAACCGGTATCGAGGTATATATGTTCGATAACCGAGAATCACCTCCAACAACTAAAGAAAGATTGCAATTGGGATAAAAAAGAAATAATGATTCCTTCTTCTGACGAAGATATCACTTCGCACGTGAGAGGGTTTTTGAATGTGTATTCTTATCCTTTCACGTTGGGTCCCCTCGATTCCGTTATCATTGATTTCTGTCATCAATACCAAATAACCCTAGGCCAGGTCAACCCTTCTTTTTGGCGGATCGTTATCCGATATTTCGTAAGCAAAATCGAGGGGATGTCGTTCACCCTCGACCATCTTATCTGATTATACCGTCCTCGACTTTTTCGAGGAGGGTTAATAAAACTTCAGCGTTGAGCTACCAAGGCTCTGTTCTCGAGTATTGACGAGGACAGGGACCGGGGTTGGATGGGCAGGTTCGTTCGAGTAAGGATTTCGGACCTGATTCCGACTGAAAAGATACCCTTTCCCGAGGAGTGGAATATGAAACGTAAGTGTGATCTTGCTGTTACTTCTACTTTGTTCTTTCATTTATTCTCTCATTGACACTCCTCTTTTTGTGATGTAGCGGTTCCCTAGATGCCCGGAGCAGTTCCCGATCTCAAGAACTGGGTACGAGCCCTTGTTTCGACCTCCACATACGCCGAGCGCTCATGGTGTGATTTGTCAAAGGGTCGGTGGGAGGCCAAAAATCACGGTAAGCTCATTTCTCATATTCTTTGATGATCTGAACGAGGTGGTTTTCAAAATATTTTATTAAGGTTTTCCATATGCAGGTTTGGGTAAAGACGCGGTTTTGAGGCCCTTGTCCAATGAGGAGAAAATTTCGGCCTTTGTCCCAAAGCCGGTGAAGGAAAATAAAAGGAAAAGAGCCTCCGTTCCTGAAGATCCAAAACCGAAGAAGAGGATGGCTCATAAGCCGAACAAGAATGTCATTCCTTTGACTGTGGAATCCGTTCTGCGTCTAAGGGATGAAGATGATGATGATGATGATGAAGAAGAAGAAGAAGAAGAAAACGATGAGTCCGCACTGGCGGTCCAAATGAAGAGAACCATTGATGCCTCATCGGCGGCTGGATCAATGATGCTCCATGAGGCTCCGCCTCGAACTGAGGATATACCGGAGAAAGATTCGGGTAGAGTCCCCGAACTATCGGATATCGAAGACACATCTCATCGGAGTCAACGGGCAGGGGATATGACCGAAGGGGCCCTCGAACCCCTTCGAACCGAGGAGAATGCTCCAGGCGATTCATTTAGGGCAGCAGCAATCGGGTGATTCGGGAAGCTCAAGCTCTGGGAGCTCTCGATCTAGACAGGCCTCACGATGAAGAAGATCCCTTTCGTGACCTGTTTACCGGCATTGAGGACGTTGCCTGTGCTGGTGATGAATCGGATCTTTTTCACGGATTGCTGCAGGCTTTGAATCAGGTGAGCTTTTAAAATTATTTTGTCGGTACTATATTTATGTTCATTATTTCGTTAACTTCGCTTCTTGTTTCTTTGTAGGCAGCGGCAGTTCATCGAGAGCAATGTTCTCGATCCCAAAATTTGCATCGATACGAGGCCGACCTACAACGGGCTATTGATGAGAGGAACTCTCTTAGACTTTCCTTAGGGCAGAGAGAAGAGGAAATAAAAGACCTCCGAGCTGAGCTGGCTAAGGCTTATCGAGATCAGACCGATTTGTCTGAGCAGGTAATGATGCTTTTGAAAGCCTATGGGCTTGACATCGGAATGATAGCTAACATTTCGGTCTCACAGCTGCAGCAAAAAATCGAGATGATCGGGAAGCTTCGTGAGGAGGTCGACGTGATAAGAACGGAGTCTTTGCGGTGGAAAAAAGGTATGGACCGCTTTGCTGCAGAAAAAGAGACTGCTCGAGCCCAGTTATCATCGTCCGAAACCCAACTTCAGAAAATGAAGTAAAGAGGCCTGGTTCAAGCAAGAATAATTGAGGAGCTCGAGGCTTGGTTGGCCTCTGTACTTGCCAAGGCCGAATCTGATGCCGAAAAGGCAAAGGCCGATGCGGATGCGCTCGTGGCCGTCTATCGGGCCAATGCTGAAGCTGCCCAAGTCCAGGTAAGAGAGGCAGCCGAGTCCGCCGATACTCAAGCACATTGGGTCGCCGAACTTGCTAAGTGTCGATCCCGAAGGGAAACTCTTGAGGATATTCATGCTCGTGGTTTCGATCTCGCTGAAGAGATAAAAAGGGGCAAAGAACTCGAAGCCGATGCTGAAGCTCTGGTTTCTGATGGCGATGATGATGACGATAATGACGATGATGATGATGAGAGCAAGAGCGGATCCGAGAACGGGGGGATCCTGATAAAGAAGAGACCGCTCCTGACCGAGAAGTTTAGTTCTTAGCTTTTACGTTGTAATCACACATGCAGATAAATTTGTATATAGATATATCCCCCTTTTTGCCGACTTGTTTTTGTTTTTGTTTCCTGTCTTGTGAGAACTTTATTCACACCTATGAATGTTTTCAAAATGATTTAAACAACTTAATCAAATTTGGACTTCGTAGCCTCTGTAACCGAGCGAGCGCTTACTCAAACTTGGAGCGATGTAGCCCTTACGCTTATTAGTTGAGTCAATGATTCGAGCTTGAAGAAATATAGCCCGTAGGCATAATGGTCGAGTGAGTGCTCGCTCGAACTCGAAATAAAAGTAGCTCGTAGGCTCAGTAGTCGAGTGAATGATTCGAACTCGAAATGTAGCCCGTAGGCGTAATGATCGAGTGAGCATTTGCTCGAACTCGAAATAAAAGTAGCCCGTAGCTTAGTCGAGTGAATGATTCGAACTCGAAGTAATGTAGCTCTTAGGCGTAATGATCGAGTGAGCGTTTTTCTCGAACTCAAAATAAAAGTAGCCCGTAGGTTTAGTCGAGTGAATGATTCGAACTCGAAGTAATGTAGCCCGTAGGCGTAATGGTCGAGTGAGTGTTTGCTCGAACTCGAAATAAAAGTAGCATGTAGGCTTAGTCGAGTGAATGATTCGAACTCGAAGTAATGTATCCCGTAGGCGTAATGGTTGAGTGAGTGTTTGCTCGAACTGGAAATAAAAGTAGCCCGTAGGCTTAGTCGAGTGAATGATTCAAACTCGAAGTAATGTAGCCCGTAGGCGTAATGATCGAGTGAGCGTTTGCTCGAACTCGAAATAAAAGTAGCCCGTAGGCTTAGTCGAGTGAATGATTCAAACTCGAAGTAATGTAGCCCGTAGGCGTAATGGTCAAGTGAGTATTTGCTCGAACTCAAAATAAAAGTAGCTCGTAGGCTTAGTCGAGTGAATGATTCGAACTCGAAGTAATGTAGCCTGTAGGCGTAATGGTCGAGTGAGTGTTTGTTCGAACTGGAAATAAAAGTAGACCGTAGGCTTAGTCGAGTGAATGATTCGAACTCGAAGTAATGTAGCCCGTAGGCGTAATGGTCGGGTGAGTGTTTGCTCGAACTCGAAATAAAAGTAGCCCGTAGGCTTAGTGGTTGAGTTTATCTTAATTCTGATTGCATAATAAATCTCAAAATAGAGGAATTTTCCTTGGATATAAGATGCCGATAAAGAAGAGAACTTTCTTCGCACGTTATTACACGCCTGGGTTCGGGCCAATCTATATGAGCATGGTTCGCTTCGACCATTTGGCTCTTACAATTTTTCCTATTGGAACCCTGTTGTTGTGAAATAACTCTCTTGCGAGGCCTCGGATATTATTGCAAATGCTGCACGATCAATGGTTGCCTCATTAAAAACCTTGCCGAAAAACCCATTTGGGATAAAACCGGTCTAAGGGAAAAAGAGTGCAACGCGTGCTTTCAAGCGAGACATCCATCTTAGCCCTTGTTCGGACTTCAACAGGGGTCAGTTTTGAAATATAAACGAATATGGAAAGGTCGTACCTTAGCAGTAGTACCGTTTTAGATGTGATACATTCTAGCTGTTTGCCGTTTATAATGCCGAGCCTGTACGATCCCTTTCCTATGTTCTCGAGCACCTGATATGGTCCTTCCCAATTCGGTCCTAGTTTTCCTTCGTTCGGATTTCGGGTATTGATGGTAATTTTTCTTTAACACTAAGTCCCCAGGCTTGAAATGGCGGAGCTTGGTTCTTCGATTATAATATCTTTCGATCGCTGTTTTTGGGCGGCCAATTGGACGAGAGCAGTTTCTCGTCTTTCGTCTGATAGTTCGAGGCTGGTATTCATAGCCTCGTTATTTGATTTTTTCATCGCGAATCAGAATCTAGCACTGGGTTCACCAACTTGGACTGGTATCAATGCTTCGGACCCATATACTAAGGAGAATGGGGTCGCCCCCGTACTGGATTTTGACGTCGTCTGATATGCCCAAAGGACTTCGGGCAGGATTTCTCTCCATTTCCCTTTGGAGTCGTTCAACCTCTTCTTTAAGTTTTGAATTACAGTTTTGTTCGTTGATTCGGCCAGTCCATTCCCACTTGGGTGGTATGGCGTCGATAGTATCCTTCTTATCTTGTGGTCTTCGAGGAATCTTGTTACTTTGCTGCCAACGAATTGTTTTTCATTGTCACACACTATTTCGGCGGGTATCCCGAATCGGCATATGATATGATCCCAAATAAAGTCTATAACTTCTTTCTCTCTTATTTTCTCGAACGTCTGCGCTTCAACCCATTTAGAAAAATAGTCAGTCATAAATAAAATGAATTTGGCTTTACCTGGGGTCGATGACAGAGGGCCGACGATATCCATTCCCCACTTCATGAACGGCCATGGGGATAGGACCGAGTGGAGTTGCTCACCGGGTTGGTGGATCATCGGTGCAAACCTTTGACATTTATCACATTTACGAACAAATTCCTTCGCATCTTTGCCCATATCGATCCAATAATACCCTGCTCTGATTATTTTTCGAACTAGTGTATCGGCTCCAGAGTGATTCCCGCAAATACCCTCGTGCACTTCCCGTAGGATGTAATCGGTATCTCCCGGACCCAAGCATACTGCCAACGGTCCATCGAATGTTCTTCGGTATAGCGTTCCGTCCGAAGCCAACGTGAATCGAGCAGCTTTAGTCCGTAGGGTCCTGGAATCTTTAGGGTCCGATGGGAGTTTTCCGCTCTTCAAGTATTCAATATACTTGTTTCTCCAATCCCAGGTTAAGCTTGTAGAATTTATTTCGGCGTGACCTTCTTCGATTACCGATCTCGAAAGTTGAACAACATTCCCCGAGCCCGAGTCATCTACCTCGACCGACGACCCCAAATTCGCAAGCGAATCGCCCTCATTATTCTGTTCCTGTGGTACATGCCGTAAAGTCCATTGTTTGAAATGGTTGCAAAGTGACAAGCAGTTTATCTAAATACCTTTGCATTCTACCTTCTTGAACTTCGAAGGTTTTGTTTACTTGACTCACCACCAGCAAGGAGTCGCAATTGGCTTCAATGACTTCTGCTCCCAAGTTTCTAGCTAGCTCGAAACCTGCAATCATGGCTTCATACTCGGCCCCGTTGTTAGTCAACCTGATAGTTTTAATAGATTGTCTAATAGTGTTACCCGTGGGTGGTTTCAAAACTATGCCCAGCTCGGACCCTTTCACGTTCGAAGCCCCGTCCATAAAAAGGATCCATACCCCCGATGATGTACCTGATTTCAACAGGAGTTCTTTTTCGACTTCGGGTACGAGGATTGGCGTGAAATCGGCCACGAAGTCTGCTAAAATTTGAGACTTGATGGCCGTACGGGGTTGATATTCGATATCGTACCCACTGAGTTTGACGCCCCATTTGGCCAGTCGGCCTGATAACTCGGGTTTGTGCAAAATATTACGAAGCGGGTAAGTGGTTAACACACATATGGGATGACATTGAAAGTACGGCCTTAACTTTCTTGAGGCGCTTATCAGTGCAAGTGCCAATTTTTCTAGGAGCGGATATCTAGTTTCCGCTTCTCCTAAGGTGCGACTCGTATAATAAACGGGGAATTGCGTACTTTGCTCTTCTCGAATTAGGACACCGCTTACGGCGACTTCCGATACTGCCAAGTACAAACAAAGTTTTTCGTCTGTTTTTGGAGTGTGAAGTAGTGGTGGGATTGATAGATATCGCTTTAGTTCCTCTAATGCTTGTTGGCACTCCGGGGTCCAAGCAAAATCGTTCTTCTTTTTTAGTGGAGAGAAAAATTTGTGACTTCGGTCAGATGATCTTGAAACGAACCGGCCTAAGGCTGCAATCCAACCTGTTAGCCTTTGTACGACCTTCATGCTGTCCACAACGACGATGTCCTCGATGGCCTTGATTTTATCGGGGTTAATCTCTATTCCCCGATGTGACACCATGAAGCCGAGTAGCTTGCCCGAACCGACCCCGAAAGCACATTTTTGGGGATTGAGCTTCATGTTGTATTTCCTCAAAATTTAGAACGTTTCCTGCAAATGGGTCAAATGGTCCTTTGCGCGTAGGGATTTAACTAGCATGTCATCAATATAAACTTTCATTGATTTTCCTATTTGTTCTTCAAACATTTTATTTACTAGGCGTTGGTAAGTAGCCCCTGCATTTTTTAGCCCGAAGGGCATCACACTATAATAATACGTTCCATATTTGGTGACAAATGAAGTCTTTTCCTGGTCCTCCGGGTTCATCTGGATTTGATTATACCCGGAATAGGCATCGAGAAAAGTGAGGATCTCGTGGCCGGCCGTGGCATCGATCATGCGATCGATGTTGGGCAGCGGAAAGGAATCTTTGGGGCATGCTTTGTTCAAATCCTTATAATCCACACACATTCTAAGTTTGTTCCCTTTTTAGGGACTACAACTACGTTGGCTAGCCATTCGGGATATTTCACCTCCCGAATGGACCCTACTTTGAGAAGCTTGGTTACCTCGTCCTTTTTGAATGCGTGCTTTCTCTCGGACTGGGGTCTTCTCTTTTACTTCACCAGTATGAACCTGGGGTCCAAACTTAGCCGATGCGTCGTTATGTCCGGCGGGATCCCTGTTATATCTTAAATGGGACCAGGCGAAACAATCGATGTTATCGATAAGAAATTGAACGAGTTTCTTCCTGAGTTCGGGGCTCAACCATGTTCCCAAGTATACCTTTCGCTCGAGCCAGTGCTCGATTAATGTGACTTGCTCTAGTTCCTCGATTTTTGATTTGGTGGCGTCGAAATCATCAGGAATCATGAAAGATCGAGGGACCCTTTGATCATCATCCTCTTCGATTTTCTCGTTGTCTGGCTAGATTGAAGCCGATGTCTGTGATTGCTATTTGGTGTCCCGTTCTCCTTCCGGGCCCGATCCTTTTATCGGCGAAAGTGAGGACATTGGTTTAGCTTCGTCGACGGCGAACACTTCCTTTGCGGCTGGTTGTTCTCCGTACACTGTTTTGACACCTCTCGATGTCGGGAATTTGAGGGCATGGTGTAGGGTCGAAGGTACATCTCTCATGTTGTGGATCCATGGCCTTCCTAAAAGGGCGTTGTATCTCATATCGCCTTCGATCACATGAAACTTTGTTTCCTGGATGGTTTCGGCCACGTTTATTGGTAGGATTATCTCACCTTTGGTGGTTTCACATGCCATATTGAACCCGTTTAGAACCAGAGTTGCGGGTACGATCTGATCCTGTAGGCCGAGCTGCTCTACTACCTTCAATCGGATAATGTTGGCCGAGCTACCTGGATCGATTAACACACGCTTAATTTTAGTTTTATTCATGAGTACGGATATTACCAGTGCGTCATTATGAGGTTGGATGACCCCTTCTGCATCTTCATCATCAAAGGACAAAGTCCCCATGGGTGCGTAATCTTGAGTCCGAGATCGCTTTTCCCTCACCATCGATGTTTTAGTGCGTTTAAGCACTGGTCCCTGAGGGGTATCGATGTCGCCGATGATCATATGGATGACGTGTTGCGGTTCTTCTTGCTCGTTTTGCTTGCTGAAATCCCTGTTTTTAAAATGGTTCTTCGCCCTATCACTCAGAAATTCCTGAAGGTGCCCTTTGTTAAATAAGCGAGTTATTTCCTCTCTTAATTGCTTGCAATCTTCCGTTCTGTGGCCATGGGTACCATGATATTCGCACGTTTGATTGGGATTTCTTCGGGTAGGATCGGTCTGCATGGGTCGAGGCCATTTAGTGTCTTTGATGTGTCCGATGGCTGACACGATAGCGGATGCACCAACGCTGAAGTTATATTCTGATAATCGAGGTGCTTCTATAGGATCGGCATATTTATCGAAGCCGCTCTTACTCATAAGCCCCCGAGAATTTTGCCCTCGATCAATCCTTCAATTGTTCCGAACTGCATTGCATGTTGAACCGTTGTTCACCCGATCTGCGACGTACGGTCGATATCGGTCTCTGTTCGACCTTTGTTCTCTGTCGATCTCCTTTTGGTTTTTAGCAACTGTCTTGTTATGATGAACGGGTCCGTACGGAGCTCCCAACTGATCATCCTCGACCCTAATTTTCGATTGGTATCGGTTGTGTACATTTGCCCAAGTTATCGCTGGATACTCGATCAAATTTTGTTTCAGCCGATGTGATGCTGTCGAACTTAGCTCGTTCAACCCTTGGGTGAAAGCTTATACGGCCCAATCATCTGTGACCGGGGGTAATTCCATGCGTTCCATTTGAAATCGGGATACGAATTCCCTCAGCATTTCATTCTCCCTTTGCTTTACTTTGAAGAGGTCTGATTTCCTTGTTGCAACCTTTATGGCACCAGCATGTGCCTTTACGAACGAATCTGCTAACATGGCAAAAGAATCAATGGAATTCGGCGGTAAATTGTGGTACCAGATCATCGCTCCCTTCGAGAGGGTCTCCCCGAACTTTTTCAACAACACGGATTCGATCTCATCGTCCTCCAAGTCGCTGCCTTTTATGGCACATGTGTAAGAGGTGACATGTTCGTTAGGATCGGTCGTACCGTTATATTTGGGAATTTCGGGCATACGAAATTTTTTGGGGATTGGCTTCGGCGCCGCACTCGACGGAAAAGGCTTTTGTATGAATTTTTTCGAATCAAGCCCCTTTATCATTGGTGGAGCCCCCGGAATTTGATCGACACTGGCATTGTACGTTTCCACCCTCTTGTCGTTGGCTTCGACTCGTTTTGTGAGTTCCTCGAGCAATTTAGTAATTTCGGGAGTAGTCCCCGATTCTTGCTCGTTAGATTTCACTATGGCGGGCTCTGTTCTGGGGTGACTTCTCGAAGTGGATTGGAATCCGGCCTGCTTTGTGCGCGAGTTTGGCTCTGTAGCCGAGCTATCGCTACTTGTTGGGCTTGTAGCATCTCGAAGATCATACGTAAGCTGGCCCCGATTTCCCCTGCGTTTTGGGTGTCTCGGGCTACGGATCGAGTACCGCCCTGAATGCTTCTTTCTGGTTCGGAACGTTGATTCGCCTCCAAAGCTATTTGTGAATTGACATCCAATGGTATTTCGGCTCGAATTTCGGGTACTTCGATTCGAGCCTCGGTGCCATCGTTAATTGGTCTTCTGGCCCCGGGTGCCAAGTTGTTGGTTTCATCTTGAAGGCCGGCTTCGTTATCGATCGGTGAAGCCATTTGATTGGTGGTTATTCGTAGTTGATCCGAAATTCAAGATGTTTTCGGAAATAAGTGCAAAGCACAATGGCGTGTTTTTCAGATTTGTATCAAATAACCACCGTTATCCTCAGCCCCACGGTGGGCGCCAAACTGTTTACCCGAAAAATGGATAGAGTTGAATTTATACGCATTTCCGAGGATATGTGGCGTAACTTAACACAAAATGTGAGGATAAATAGAAATGTAAATATAGATTGCAAAGAATGCGAAATAGATAAGGTTGTCAGAAACAATGAATCTTAGGATTCAACAAATAGAATCAATCTAAGAAATCTGAAAGAACGATTCTTTACTGTAGAAGAATATAGCGTTTTTATTACAATGTAAGCCTGAGAAAAAATTGTTTTACAGAAATGGTAACCAAGCCCTTTTATAGCGGAGGAATTTGGCTCTAAGCATAATAAAATAAACATTCAGTGGGAGACCCATAATAAGTCAGTTTTTCCACAATTTCTGCCAAGATTCTCTCTAGTGGGATTGCAACGGCTTTTGTGTGCGAGCTCGATCTTGCTTAGAACCCTCGATTTTGGTTTGAGCTTGATTTCGACTCGAGCTCTTGTGAGGTCAATATTGGTTGGTCTCTGGATTATCAGTATGGTAGATCTACTCTGCATAATGGTTCGATTTCGATTCGAGCTTGATAATGATATCGAACTCGACACGAATCGGCCTCCCCGAGTTCGAGGTTAGTTTGTTCCACCTTCGGGATCTTACTTCGATAGATTATCGTTCGAACTCGATCGGACGTGCTAAGGACGAAATCTATTTCGACCGTATACAATCCCCAAAAACTTATCCTCATGCTTTATTCTACAATTTGTAGGATTACCATATAAATAGAGGAGGATCCAGATATGAAGTTTATGTGTTCCTACAACGACCTCAACTTAATATACAATAATAACTGGGTTCACACTCAAATATTTATAGATATTTAAATACATATACAGAGTGTGGGCAGAAGCTATTGTATTCACTGAACACACAAACTACAAGTTCGACCCAGCCAAAAAACTGGTCTTCCAACAAAGTTACTTTCATGAAAAATATTTTACAGATAAAAGCCTCAAAACTGATAATCAAATATGAATTTTTTTAGCCAAACAAAATTGAGACTGGAAAAGAAAAAAATAAAACATACCTTATACTTCATTTCTGGTAACCACCACCAATAGCATTATAATCTTCCTCAACCTTAGCAATCAAATACGGCTTCGGAAAATCATTAACATCAAAAGTCTTCTCCTTCATCATCTTCTCCACGTCAGCTTTTTTAAGAATAGTGCGCTTTATAGGAGGACGATTACGCCGCTGATCACGAGAAAAGTACTTGATATCGTAAACGGTTTCGGGATTCGACGTAGGGACGATTGCTTTAGCTTGTGCGGTGGCAGGGGAGAAAATTCTGTACTCTGTAGCTAAAGGTACGGCGGATTTATATTCCGGACTTGATTGTGGTCCTGTGATCTCCCATGGTTTCTTAAGGTAGTGTTTTAGTGTTTGAATCAGTGATTTGCCTGCGGAGGCCATTGTTAGAAGTTTTGTGGTGCGTTTAGAACTGTGAAAATCGCTTGGATTAGGGTAGAAATTGTTCGAATACAACGCTGGAAGTTGCGATTGTGTTGGCAAAGAGTAGGTGGGAAATGCAATTCTAGAAATGGAAGTTCTTCTAGAATGCTCTTCGCTTTTTTTCTTTTCTTTTTTTGTTTTCGTAATTCCTTATTTTTCGAATGAATGTTTTCGGTTAATTTTGGCGGTACCGGGTGTTCAGGATTAGTTCAAGTCGGTTTTATCAAAGAAGAGATTAATTAACCTAAATAACCTAACTACTTAAATTATAATTAGGCGAAAATTTATTATATATGTATAATTTATATATAATACTCCTATGTGTTTAATCATATATAATAAGAGTACAATTTATATATATCGGTAAAAGAAAAATAAACTGTGAATTAGATTTGCTATTTGTGTAACTCAAAAACAAAACAAAACCATAAACCCAATCAAATTGACTTAAAAAATAAAAATAAGAAATCGAACCAAAATGAAATAAAACTTGTTTATTTTATAGATAATTCTGAATTTAAAAATTAAGTTAGACACATTCGTGACCCTTGCGAAATGTAATATCTAATCTAATATAGTTATTAATATGAATGATATACTTTTATTTATTTAAATAAATAAATACTTATTTCTGATGAATATGGTCATTCCCGTCTTCCTTCATTTTCACAAAGCAAGATTTATAAGCGTGTATATATTTTTCAATTTTGATATATTGTTTCATCAACCCTTTAAAATAAATGGAGCATGTAATTATTTAGATTTCATATTTTGTTTTGTATGATAACTTGTAAGAGTAATATGTTTGTGCTTTTAATTATTAAAGCTGGTTAAACAAGTGTATATGAATATAAGTTTTTTGGTAGATTAATGGACAATGTTAATTATCATGTATCACAGATATTTTAATAAATTACAAATTCATCATTTTTGCTGAACATATCTTATCTTATAAAAAAGCTTACCCAGTAACTAATAGATTGAATTAAATTTATATTTCATGTGTCGGTAAAAAGTAAAAAAACTTGACTCGAAATAATAAAAATAGTTGGTATAATTTTTTTTCCTTCTGAAAACCAAACTACAAGTACCTTACATAACATAGCTTATCTATTTGTATTTGTTATTTAAAAAATTGTCTTCTTAATTCAACAAAAAACATTTATAAGTAGTTAAATAAATGATTAGGCATTAGTATTTCATAGTTTAGAGTCATTATGGAGATTCATCATGATTTTATTGCCAATTTTTGACGATTTGTCGCGATTTGCGGTCAAAATTCTGACGATTTATCAGAATTTGGCCATAAATACTAATGATCCATTAGGATTTACATCAAAGCATATTTTGCCAATCAATTTGAAATTTGTCATGATTTATGCTAAAATGTAGCTATTCCTTTGGATTCAACCAAAAATCTTAGGAATTTTTGTAAAATCCATCAATTAAAAATATGAATGCTTCTTCATGATTTCGTTATCTAATGTTGGCTGCAAATCTATTCTTAATGAGGCCAAACTTAAACAGTGGATTGAAAGATCTTACTTTTACAAATCTATTTTTGGACCGCTCATTAATATTTAGACATCATTCTAAGATATAATCGAAAATTTTCACTTTTTAAGGCAAAAAAAAAATTAGTTGAAACAAGAAAAACTCCAGCACGTGGTGCTAGAATTTGAAACTTTTGCAAGTGAAAATACAACACAAATGTTGGAATTCGAAAAAATTCTAGAATTTTAAATATACAGTTTGGACTTCAGAAAAAATTCATGGTTCAATTTCAGTAAAAATTCATTAAATTTGAATCTTTGTTATTTCACTTTTATATGGATACCACCCATTAGATTATGCATCAATTATTTCATGAGGTATCACCATGGAATTACTCGTTAGTTTTTCTAGGTACCACTCATGCATTTACCCATCATAATTTTTTTTTTGTATATATGGAACTATGGTGTTGTTGATATATTACCCATGAGTTCTTTTTTTCTTGAGTTTGAAATGGTGAAAGTGAAACTTTAGAAAAAAAATCTTTAGTACGAAACGGTACAAGTTAAACTCTTTTTGAAATAGGGCAAGTGAAATTCCAAATTGTGCTAGTGGAACTCTAGAAAAACTCCATCACGCCGCTTTAGAGTCAAGAAAGAGATTTTTCCTAAAGTTGAAATGCACATTTTAAACTTCTAGCACATAAGTGTAAATATTTCGAACTCTAGCACAATATGTGTTAATTTTTGTGTGTGTGTGTGTGTTTTAGCTAAGAATATTTGTGTTGAAATTTTATTTACAAGCGGCTAAATGTCGAATAATTTTAAAACAATAGTTAACTGTTAATAGTGGTCCGAAAAGTGGCTATTTGCCAATTGCTTTCCTTAATTAGATATATCGAGGCAAATAAGGAGGGATTTAACTTTCTTATATAATATTTGAAACTTTATTACTCTCCTTACTCAAGTTTCAATTTAATTACATAGGCATATACAATTTACTAATTATATGCACTTTAGGAATTAAATGAGTATCCCTTTTATATTATGAATTGAATAAGGAATCAATTATTTTCCATCCTTATTTTTTCTCCCTCGTGCGCTCTCTCTGTCTCTCTCCGTCACTCTCTGTCTCTCGACCTCTCATTCTCTGTTCTTTTTTCTTCCTCTGATGTCCTCTATTTTTTATCATTTTATGTTGTATATATTTTTAATGGAATTCATCAATGGATTTCAATCGTTTTACTATAGAGTTTTAACTTAGCAATTTCCTTTCATGTTGCACAATCGGTGTTCAAATTGAAATTGCCAATCAATAAATTTTGAAGGTGTTTGACTCTCCACCATTGACAGCCATTAAAAAACTTTGAAGCTTTTGAATTCGAATTTGAGTTTTCAAAAACCATTATTTGTTGGATTGGGTGTTGTTGCAAATAATTGAGAATATTGTTTTGAGTTTATATCTTAATTTTGAGGGTGTTTGGTGAAGATTAGACTTGATTTTTGGCTGAATTTTAGATTGAAACTCGAATAAGAAGAAGACATGCCATACAATATACTTACGAAATTGTAGTAAAGTTGTAGTATAATTGTATATAAATTATATTCTGTTATAGTTAAATATATATTTTTTATTTGAATGTTGTATGAAAGTTGAAAAATAGCTGTATAATGTATGAATCGTTGTATAAAATTTGTATTTAAGTTATCAATACAATCTTTTTACATAAAGTTATTGATATGTATCAAAATTGTATTAAGAGAGAAAGTTTTGACTGAAATTTTAGAGAGGAAGAAACACACACCACATACAAAATATATACAAATCAGATACAAAATATACAAAAAGACATGCTGTATAAAATTTGTATGAAAAAAGTATATTTAAGTTGTATGATATTGTAGATGTATTTTAATTGGATAAAAATAATGTATGAAAGTTGTAAATAAGTGTATACTATATAATTAGTTGTATGAAATTTATTTTTAGTATGTATGTTGTTGTAGATATATTAATTTGTATTAAATTTGTACGAAAATTATTTTTATATTTGTATGTTGTTGTATCATCAAATTGTATAATATTAATTGTAAGTACGATGTTTTCCATTTTAGTGATGATTTAAGTAGTTTTCGTTAATTTGTGATAGATTAGTGTATTGAGTAAGTTAACCAATCAAGAAAAACAAAATACTTTACTAGCCCCACACGATAGTTATTAACCTCGTAAAATCTTTGGACAAATTTCGATACATATCGACAACTTTATGCAAAAAGATAGTATTGATAACTTAAATACAAATTTTATACAACGATTCATACATTATACAACTATTTTTCAACTTTCATACAACATTCAAATAAAAAATATATATAACTACAACAGAATACAATTTACATACAATTATACTACAACTTTACTACAATTTCGTAAGTATATGGTATGTCATGTGTTATTCTTCTTCTTCGAGTTTCAATCAGAAATTTAGCCAAAATCAAGTATAATCTTCACCAAACACCCTCAAAATTGAGATATAAACTCCAAACAATATTCCCAATTGTTTGTAACAACATCCAATCCAAACAAATAATGGTTTTTGAAAACCCAAATTTGAATTCAAAGCTTCAAAACTTTTTAATGGCTGTCAATGGTGGAGACTGGAGAGTCAAACACCTGAATACTAAAAACTCTTTACCGCTCATCGTCCAGGAGGATTTTCATCCAACTCATTTCATCCAACTTTGGACAGTAGTACAATGCTTCAACAGAGCTATTCAATGAAAAAGCCAATCACATTCAAAGAGTTAAATACCAAATTTCGCTTATCACTTGTACATACAAATTCTTGAAATGTTTGGAGATATGGTAAATTTTCTCATCAATATCTTTACCTGTTCTAATATTTATTTCTTTTTTCAATTTTTTCTACATTTCTTGAAAGGGGAACAAGCTGCTGGTCCAAATCTATTAGTAGATTTTATCTCATATGGTTCTCGCGGTCCTCTGTTTGATTTAATTTGGAAAGGAAAATGCTTATTAAAATAGGTGTGGACAGAAAATAGAAAAATAATATAACTAAATCCCATAATTTAAGGTATTAATAATGGATTATATATAATTTGTAAGTAATCTTTGATTAGGGTGGGTAATATACAAAATTAGGATAATTTTGGTAAATAAGTTTCATATATTGTATAAGAGGGAAAAAAATCCCAATAAAGAGGGGTTAAGTTGTATCAACTACCAAATATAAGGGAGTGAGTTGCAATTCCACTGAAATCAAGTCCTTTAGCCGTTCCCGAGCCGCTGCGCTTACCCCGGCCCGTCACAGGTAGCTTTCGCACAATATTCATTCCTGCTTTCGTGCGCTATAACACTATTCTTCTCTCCGAAACCAAACAAATCCTTCACTCTCTCACTCTGCTGTCCCGCACATCGTCAATCCCTCTTTCACTCTCTGCGCCGCCATCTTCTACAACCTCCATTTCGGGTAATTTCTTTTCTCATGTAATTCTTCATTTTTGGTTCTGCAACACTTAATGATCTGTTTAATTAATGCAACTGTTTGAGTTACTTTACTGTTCTTCTCTAATCGAATCACATTAACTTCAATCTTTCCTAGTAGAAACTATTTGGTTTTATTTTTTAATTTATTGTTGTTTTTAACAATCATTTGGGACCGCCTTGTTCCTCGTGATCAGCAGCCATTCGTAATTATGATCATTGTTTCTAAGTTTCTGTTTTTCGGAAATGTCGATTGATTAAATGATTTTTATATATATTTATTTGAATTGTTTGGTTCTGGTTCGAGTGAAGGGCCTTGTATGATGACAACTGAGGACAGATCTGTGGGTTGCGCTTTATGTATCTCACCTGCAATGATTACATGTTCGCGGATTTTACTGCTGCTAGTCATTAAGAGTTGCATTAGTGAAATGAACACCCCCCTCCCCCCAAAATCCAAAAAAAGGTGTGAATTTTTTAGGGTTCTTCCTGCAGGTGCCTTTTGGTTTCACACCAGGTGTCCATTACCTGCTTTGGGGACCGACTAATCCTGATTCGCATCAGGAAGTCCTACTTTGGGGTGATTAGTACTTATCACTCCACTAGTCTGGTTCATTTGCCAGAACTACTTTTATGTTATTTTTTTGGCTTGTAAGCCAATGGCGCTTTTATCTGATATTGTTCTTTATTCCGCTATCTGCTCCTGTCAATACTTGTTTTTTAGGCCTTAATATATATATTTGGATTAGTGGGGCTTAATAAGGCCTATATTAAGACAACTTTTTCCTTTTGCAAGTATATGGATTTTACGACTTCTAGAAACTACTTAATGAGAACCTTCAATATGTAGGTCATAGACAGATTAGTCTTGTAAATGCTGTTACTCTGTCCGGGTGTCCTAATCATCTATTCTCATACAACTGGGAAAGTTATTCCGGAAATGTTTTCATGTTGACTTCCCAGCCCATAGCAATGTTGCTCATATGTTCAGATTCTGACCCAGTGGTCTTGTTTGTTTATCTTTTTTCTTATCTCCGTGAAGTAATATGTATTCTGGTATTTTCTGTGTTAACTATACTGATGTTTGAAGCTGATGTCTTTTTGGTGCAAAAATAATGAAAACAAGGGTGATTTTTAGTGACTATCATCTTGTTGAATTTCTACAGAATGGCCACACAAACTGCAGCTCCACCTTCTGCTCAAGTTGTTGGAAATGCTTTTGTTGAGCAGTATTACCAAATACAGCATCACTCCCCAGAGTTAGTATACCGATTCTACCAGGATTCGAGTGTCTTAAGTCGCCCAGATTCTAATGGCGTGATGACATCCGTGACAACAATGAAAGTGAGTATAAGTAGAATTTACTGCTATGATACGTGATATGCTGGAAAGGTGTTGTGCAAGCACAAATATCAACTAATCCTTATGCATCTGTATGATAGCCAAACATTCTAGCAGCTATTAACGAACATGTTTCTCATCTCCTAAGTCATGCTTATTTTGTGTCTCGAGCTATCTTCTTATATATTCAGCAGCCTGAACAAATAAAACCAATTTTGAAGATGCTTACAAGTCATGATTGTCTAGAGTTGGTGGTTGATGTTGGAGATCTATTCTTGGAGAACCATAATATGCTTTTGCCAACCAACAAGCAAACATATACGATCAGAGAAGAAAAGAGAGTAGTTTAAATTGTTACCCAACTAATCGTGAATTATAATTTCATTTTTTACTTGGGAGCACAATTTGTGATCTGGTATTATATTTTGCACCCTTCAAATGAGCTTTAAGAACTCATACTTCACTATGTTGGACAAGTAAAAATCATACTTCTTTTGGGAAATATGATTTAAGAACTCACAATGTTCAGTGCATAGTAAGTACAGTTTGTTTGGTATTCATTTATTTTGTTTCTCAAATAATTTTCCCTTATACTTGCTCATGACCAAGCGCGCCTTCTGTATGTTTCTGCCCCTTACCTAGATCTCTTCCACTAATAGCAGCAACACAGATATTTGAAATCTTGGACTATTTTGGCCCCTGAAGCTCAGCTATGGTTGCTAATAATTGATACTTAGATCTTTCAGATCTTGATGCTTAATTGCATGCTCCGGTGTGGTCAAGGAGGTTCTTTTCTTTTTAATGAATTGAAATAACCGAGTTCTGTTTGATCTTTCTCGATGTTGTTTATCAAAATGGTAGAGCATTCCGGATTTCTGGATGTTTCTTTTCCCTTTACCTGAGGTGACTATTTGCTCTTGGTCATACCACCACAGAATTATTTTACTTTGCTAAATTCAGAGCGATTGTTTATTCGCTATTGAAAGATATCTTTCTTCCGGATGTGAAAATACATGGATCTGGATAGGAAGGGGTGGAGGTCGAGTATTAGGGTTGTTCCGGGGGCGGGACTGGCCTGTTGTTGTTTCGCTGTGGGTTGTTAGTGGTTTATGTAGTTTCCTCACTATTTTCTATGGTAGTATTGTTGTTTATAGTTATTGCTTTTACATATATTTTTTTATTTCTTACGATGCTGTTAATATTTTTTATCTTCTATTGTTGTCACTGACCTATTGTCTATTGTTTATTTTTCTTCTTCTCGAGCCGAGGGTCTTTCGGAAACAGCCTCTACCCCTCTGGGGTAGGGGTAAGGTCTGCGTACACTCTACCCTTCCCAGATCCCACTTGTGGGATTATATTGGGTTGTTGTTGTTGTTGTTGTTGTGAAAATAGATAGTACCAATTATTTATCTATCAAAAGAAAAGGAGATAATACCAATTATTTTTCGTAAAGTGTGTTTTATTTCATTTTTGATATTTTGAAATGGGAACCTGACAATTGTGGATATACTTGTTCCAAATGCTCACTTTTATGCTGTAGAGATGTGCTTGCTAACAATATGAGAAAAAATGAGTAAACAGCTTTATTTGCTACTGACTTATTTCCAGAACTCAGAAAAACCAAAACAACAATAAGTTATTTTCTGCTATATGTCCAAGTTGTTGGAAAAAGGAAAAAGGGAGACCAATTTCCAGCCATAAAGTCCGAGCAGTCGGTAAGCAAAAGAAATTTGGCGACCTAAATGTCAAAAGGGAGCCTAACTTCTAAATATTTTAGGAATTAAAAACCAAATCTAAAACCACTTTTTGGTCTATTTTCTATTTGTGTGGTTTCCGAGCAGTCGGTAAGCAAAAGAAATTTGGGGACCTAAATGTCAAAAGGGAGCCTAACTTCTAAATGTTTTAGGAATTAAAAACCAGATCTAAAACCACTTTTTGGTCTATTTTCTAATTGTGTGGTTGTGAAACCAAACATTCCATTTAGTTGGTTTCAGTCTGGTTTCGAGAACTTTTTGATAATAATCATGAGCTATGTTTTTTGCTTTTCTGGAAATTGAACCAAGCAATGTAAAACAGTTGATATTAAAGGTTTTAACTTAAGGTTTCATTAGTTGTATAAAAAAATAGAATGCTAATAGATGTGCATTACTGATTGTATAAGACCAGGCATACGGAAAAACTAGTCAGCATGTTTATTTTCTTAGATTGGAAGGTGAAGTATCATCATTTTAGAAGCATGAAAGAGTTTGAATGGGATCTTTAGGCTGTAATACTCGTTATTGTCATTACAGATACTTCTGAAGCTGTGACTTTGTTCCATGGCTGTCCACGCTACAATACCACCGAATATGACTGAGAGGAGCTGTTCCAATCCCAAATTTAAGAGTCCTGTCAGAGCTTAAGAAATGTCGTAAAACCTGTCTGCTCTACAATATATTGTAATACCAAGGTCCTTGGTATCTTATTTTGATGAGTAGGTCCTTGGTATTAAGAGCTGGCAATGAATTTATTTGGGAGAATTCCTTGTTTTAGAAATAGCCTTCCTCAAATATATTGCCTTACATCAGCCCATTCTGTTGGAATTGTCAACCTTTAAGTTCTGATAGAAGTTTGTCTTCCATTTTTAGGGCTTCACTTAAAGGGCTGCTAAATTGCTAACATGAGAAGTAGCGTGGCAGAAGTATATTTCTTGTATTGTTTTTTGTTGCACCTTGTTTATTTGTGTATTTTTAAAATCCTGTTTAGAGGTATTAATTGGAAAAGCATTAGCAAGAATTGCATAGTAAGATGGTAAATTGAATACTATCTGCAATATTTAAAACTTTATCGCTTTTGTTGGAGCAGAATATCAATGATATGATATGTTCATTGGACTACAAGAACTACAAGGCAGAGATAAAGACTGCAGATGCACAGGAGTCCCATAAGGATGGTGTGATTGTTTTGGTAACTGGATGCTTAACTGGAAAGGATAACTTGAGAAGGAAATTCACCCAGACATTTTTCCTTGCTCCGCAGGACAAGGGGTATTTTGTTTTGAATGATGTTTTTAGGTATGTACAAGAAAATGAGACTGATACCATATCAGAAATTATTATTGGAACTGCGGATGTACCTTCAGAGGTTCTGACCCCTGATCCAGGTTGGATTTCTTTCAAAATTTGGTAAGTGTACTTGTTCTTGTTATTTTCTTGAAATCTCTTACCATTTTATTTTGATTCTAGAACCAGCTCAAGTGGTGGATCCTCCAAATCTCGACCAAGCTGGCTCTTATGCTGAAGAAGTTAAGAATGTTGAGGAAGAAGTCCATGACTCTTTGGAAGATGGGAGGCAAGTTGGTGATGAAAGAGAGATTGTGGTGGAAGCTGAGTCCCATTTCAATGAGAACCAGAACCATGCAAATACGGAATCAGAGAATTCTGTTGCCCAAGAGGATGCTCCAAAGAAGTCATATGCATCAATTGTCAGTTCACAAACAAAGAAAGGACCAACCAAAATCTATGTACCTACTAATACTTTCAGAATGGCTCCTGCAAAGGCTGTAAAGCAGCCTGTTGCTGCAGTAGCACAAACTCCAGCTCCTGACGCATCAAATCCTACTGCCCACAATGGAGCTAACGTACCTGAAACTAACGATACTGAAGATGAAGGTATAACATCTTGAAACTTGCCTGAAATATATTTATTCCTTCCATTAGGAAAAATCTTTTGATGGGCACATCTAGATGTAACAAAAAATGGAACAGGGATGCTCATTTTTTATTTTGAGCAAATGAAGGAACATGATAAGTAGACGCGTTGAGTTTGATCCAGATGTTGGGTTGTTTGATTTGCAGTAGTCATGCTTGACTGTTGATTCTACTTCTGTTTCCTCATTGTTTACAGTCTCAAGAGTATATGGTCATCTAATTTACTTAACTTCAATTCTTGTAGCTGAGGGGCACTCCATTTATGTTCGCAATTTGCCTCTAGATGTTACTGTAGCCCAACTTGATGGTGAATTTAAGAAATTTGGACCTATCAAGCAAGGAGGAGTGCAAGTTCGAAGTAATAGGGTTGGTTCAGTACACATTGTATTCATCTTGTTTCACTTACTCCTACAGATATTTAATATATTTCCACTGATTCCCTTTTCTGCAGCAACAAGGATTCTGCTTTGGCTTTGTTGAATTTGAAGATGTGAGCTCCATGCACAGTGCCATACAGGTTTGTGCCCTCTGAAATATCATTGCATAGTCTATCTTCACTAGAATTTAAAATGTATCATCTTCCTAGACTTGTTAGTATGATATGCATGATGGACCCTTGATCACACCAGAGTATGACGTTAGTTCTATTTGGCATATAATGGTTAATGGTTCTATTTTTTATGTTAGTTCTATTTGGCATATAATGGTTAATGACAGGCCAGGTTTTGATGTGTGCTGTTCAGCATATAAGGTTATTTGTCGAAATAACAACTGTTTATTTAAAGGGACCTATCATCAGCTGTCTGAGAAGGTTTATGCTAGTCTGCTAGAGAGCAAAATCAAGACCACATCTTCCAGTCATTAGTGCTATATTGCTTTTTCTGATTAATTAGGTTAACATCTCTGATATATTGCAGGCTTAGAATTAAGCTTTTAATTAACAAACATGACAAACATTAACTACTCCTGCTCGCTACTTGCCCACTTGTCCTTTTTTACTACTTTGACTAAAGCCCAGCTCCCGAGACTCTTCATATAATCCCAAAAATTTCTCCTGCCCTCAGAAGCTTCTACATCCAAAGCATGAGTATTTACAGCAACTGATATATGTACGTGTACGCACATGTATATATTTGTACATATTAATGAATACAACACAGTTTGAAAATTTTAAATGTGTTAGAAAATCAAATTTTTTGGGTTGAACTAGAAGAAGTCGGCTACTGACCATGCTTATTTTAGAAACTGTAACTCGGAACTAGAATGAAAAGTTCTAATGAACCAAAACTTCAAAATGAAATTAATTGAATAGCCTCTAATTGTAAAATGATCAACCCTAGTAGTTTATAGTTTGTATAAGTGGCACTTAACATGTTGGTTAACTGTATTCTGGAACAAGGAAAAAAATCATTGGCTCAGCAAAATAACCTACTAAAGAGTAGACGATCAAGGTGGCATCTAGTATTGAGAAGCAAGTGCTGCCTGGACGAAGATCATGATTCCCCCTATGGTATCTATGAAAATCCATAGGGGAGTTTTTCTTATCACATATATGCAGAGGATTTATGTTTAGTGTACTTCACTTTTGTGAAAGTTGAGCTCTGGGAGGAGCTGTTCACCTGTTGGAGTGGGGAACGTGATGAAGAGTTTCAACTTTTCATTTCCTTCTCATTTTTGGTATATTATCCAGAAGGTTTTGAAATTTATGTGCAACTTATTACAAGTAGGTTTCTTGTGTAGGAAAAATGAGATTGTGTTTTGATGAGTGGTTGAGAGTCGTGGTACGTACTGTTACAAAAACACATCATTTGGATGGTTTGTTCTGGATTCCCTAATTTTCTGCTACATAGAGTGCACATATTAAATTAAGAGAACTGTTTCAAACCAGACTGCAGCCTCGAGGAGGTGATTGGAAATCTACATTTATAGATGGAGCAAAATGTGCATGTTACACCATATCAATGTAGTCACTACAATCTAAGGATACAATGTTTATTCAAGGCTAAAGCATGTGTAGACCTTGATTCAGTGTGCAGTTCTGCTATCACCACCGCGGAAGAGCCACAATTAGTTCAGTTAGTGCTCTACTATGTGTCTATGTCTGATATTCCGGTATAGTTCTATATTAAATCCTGATTCTGCAGCCATGGACTTCATTTAATGTTAAACAAAGTTTTGCCTGAAGTAGTAATCAGGAATATGCACAGATTAGCTGTATAATATGGGAGAAAATAATCTTCTCTATCTTTTGTCCTTAGTTATCTTGCTGCTCAGGTTATTAGATGATTATTTTCTGTTATTTAATGCTTTAAACATGCTGATGATTTAAAACTACTGCTAAATTCTTGGGTTGTTTTTCCGTGACAATTCTTTTATTCAGGCTTCACCCGTTACCATTGGAGGTTGTCAGGCTGTTGTTGAGATGAAGAGAACTACAACTAGAGGTAAGTTTAAGAGTCTATATTTCCTTAAAAGTTTTCAGATGCTAAGTTCGGATAAGAAAATAGACATCAAATTCTGCAATTTATTCATACCATCAAACTTTAATCATTGATTGGATTCACGGCTTTTTTCATATAAATAATAAACCTGGTTTTCAATTTGATGTTGCAGTTGGTAGCGCTAGAGGCCGGTTCCCTCCTGGAAGAGGAGGATTCCGAAATGATAATTTCAGGGGCCGTGGAAACTTTGGTGGAGGTCGGAGCTATGGGAGAAATGAATTTGGAGGACGTGATTTTTCAGGGCGTGGTAGGGGTCAAGGTGGACGAGGTGGTGAAGGCTATCAACAAGTTAGAGGGAGAGGAGGAAGGAGAGGTGGCCCTGGTCAGAGTATTGCTCCAGCATAGTTTGTGGCTGGATAAATTTTGGTGGCAAATTTTTGACCTAGTTTCTTTGTTGGCCAGTGTGCGAGCAGCGGAACAGTTTAGTTGTGTAGTGTTATCAGCTTAATCATAGTTGAGATTGACATTAATTTTTTCCATCTTTTTTATTTCCCTTGACAACTTGGGTTCTCTCAAGTTAAAGTGTCGGGCAATTTTTGTTACTAATTGATTTTTGCGTAGGTGACTCGTGTTTCACAGGGTAGAAAATGTAACTTGCAGCGCTTAATGCTTGTTTCCAATGATATAGGAAAAGACCTGTGCTATGCTAAGATTGATTTGCTGAAAAATTAGCTTGTTTCCTTGCTGAAGCTAAGAGTGGAAAGTTAAAAGATATGATTTTTTGCATCATTATTCTATGGAGTATTCGTTATCTTGATGTGACCTTTTCTTTTTGTCTATATTTTTCCTATCTTGATAGATTATTTAAAACTTCTAATTCTCATTTTGGATTTCCATCAACATCCACGGAAAAACGATGTTAGAGTTGCGATTGACGTTCTTACTGTTACGCCTAATTTGATAACGACACATTTTGACCAACAGAAGGCACTTGTCATTTTTTTTTTTTGGTGTAGTCGTCAAACGAAGATTATAATAAAATGTACTTTTGCAGTGGTTAGATTCAACACGAAACAAAAAAGGCAAAAGCATTTTAATTATTTTTCTTTTTGATGCATAAAACATCTTAAATATTATTCCTATCATTTAAGGATAAAATGTACTCTCTGCCATTCGAAAACAACTGAAATTTTTGAAGTAAGATGAAAGTAGAGAGGTTTCACTGAACAACTACTATTACTAGAAATCTAGTCTCGTTGTCCAGTTTGGATCTCTATCTATCTAACTGGAGTATAACATAGACTGGAGAGAAATAGTCAGTAAACCCGATTTTGCTGGCTTTGGAACCAGACCATTGTTGGTGTGTGACGTGTGTCATTCCACGTACCATTCACTGATACCATTATTTGTGACACATTATTACACCCGACTCTTAAATTAGACGTATTAAATAGTGAGTGTCAAAGAACATTGTTTGCTAGTCAGAAAATAGCAACATTTTTTTATGATATAAAAAAGCAACTGCGAGAGTATTTATGTTGGTAGTTTTGAAGTTTTAACGAAGAGCATACTCAGCATAGAAAAACAATTTTCAGAAATTTGACCCTTTATTCTAAAGAAAAAAAAAGTACTCCTTACTTGTCAGTTTAAAGAAACAATGGTGTCATTTTATCGAACAGAGGGTGTGACAAGTCTGCGTTATAGGCCCCAAAGAAGAAGTGTAGCACACAGACAGAATTATGTATATATCAGTAGATGAACAAGTTGGCCTATATTTAATCTGACAAGTTAAAGGCCCTTTCACTTTTCCAATGGCCACGTCTTGTTCAAACAAGTTGTTGCTGCGTTTAGCCACTCGTTGTTCGGCACGTACACTTCCCACAACCCAATAAATCCTCCACGTTTCAATCTTTCATTTGAGTTTATGAAACTCTGCAAGTTGAATAGATCTCAGGGCTCCACTCTTGATCTTCTGCGGGATGTCGTAATTTTGGGAGATTCTTTTTTGGACCAACTTGCCTTTCAATATCATATCATTTTGGTATTTCCAGTTTAATTCCCCCCAAACAATTTTCCCCTGGTTTAATATTTGATCTAAACCAGGAAATATATTTCAAAACACTTTGGTACTAACCTCTAAGCTCCTGTCTGAACATAAAATTTGGGGGTCCTTTTCGTATTTTGCTTTCAAATCAGTATGTATTTATTTTGTAAATTTTAACCATTTTTAGCAGATTTTGAAAACAAAAACTTCAAATCCCGAAAATAGCTCTACAACGATTTTTAATGTTTTCTATCGCACAAAATTTTAAATTCTTTTCTAATAAAATACATATCCAAACACAATTTCAACTTTCAAAAATCATTTTTCATCTCATCTTCAAAAACTCATTTATTTAAATTTCAACCAAATCTATATCCAAACGCTAGTTAAATCAAAGTTAGTTTCGATATGTTTGACCTTTAAAAAGTAAAAAGTCATTTTTTTTTCCTGATCTATCATTATGTTAATAAAGTGAAATGTTTAAAGACATGCAACAAGATAAATTAGATAAGCTTATGATTAACGCTATTAACTATTCTTCTTAAAAAGTATATAAAAATCTTAGAAGACACATAATATAGACCACATGGAGTATGATTGACGTTTACTCGGACAAGTATAATCACACTAGATAAGTGTTAAACCCGTAAAACGGTACAATTGAATTTATGCGTGGTTTATAGACAAGTGAACTAATTTGATCATGAAATAATGCGATAATTGAAGAAATATATAATACTTAGTCTTGAAATATAGACGAAACAGCAGAGGCGATAATTCCGGGAATAAGATTCCCGAGCACATCAATGATGAGATCAAAAAGCAAGAAAGTAAGATTGTATTAAGCTTTGTATAGAATGTAATATAAGTTTAGCCGGAAAATCCGTATCCTTTACAATGATAATTGAGCTCACTATTTATAGCTATGTCTAGTGAAGGAAGACTTAGGATCGTGTCCTCCTTTAATGTCAATTATGAGGGTCATTGATGAAAACGTAACGGTGAATACAAATGCCAAATTCTATGTAACAGTCTGTCGCTCTTAATGCTGCAGCATATTCCCTATTAAATGCTACCGGGCGCAGAGCATTTAACACACCTTTATGAACGTTATCCTTTCCGGTGACAAGCGGAATGACTGCGTTCGATCTTTGACCATCACTGTCTTGGGTTCCACGTGTCCTCCCTTTAGACGACCACGTGCCATATCATATTTCACCCTATACAGATAGCCCCCTACTTTCCGGTAACATAACTTTGTGTTACCGGGAAGTTGGAAGAAACACCTTTTTGGTGGGAATTACTATAACTCCCTCTAAAGGTTCCTGATAGTTGATTTGACGCACGTCTATCCGCATTTAATGCCCCGAACACGCGTAATCCCATGATTGAGCACAACCGATTATCGAGGTAATCATGGCCATGAATTTAGCCGCCAAAATTTTATTTATACGCAACATTCTTTTCCTTTGCGTTTCATAATTTCTCGAGCTTCTGATTTGCATCTTTGTTTTCCATCCTTTCTCTAATTCTCTTCGAACACAAAACCTTTTCCTTCTTTTTTTTTCAATGACTTCTTCCTCCAAGCGTGCTGGTTCTATAAAGAACAAGAACAAAACCGAGGACTTTGTTCCTCCAACGGTGGGTTCCATCATCCCAAGAAAACTTAGATCCACAAAGGACCTTGAAGAGAAATTCCCTACTGCTAACCCTCGTACATGGGATGTTAGTAGGTACCCTTATTCCAATCGTCCTTCCAGTATTCGTGATGTGAAGGGAGACTGCTGCCGCCATGAGTTGAATATCATTGCTCCTGATCTATCGGAGTGAATGACCATTCCCAAGGAAGGTTTTACACACTTTTATACGTATCCCTTTACTTTGGGTGCGTTTTCTTTGAGTGGGGAACTTGATTCCGTGATTACAGAGTTTTTCCTTCGCTACCAAGTGTGTTTGGCACAGGTAAATCCTTTAGTGTGGAGGACGGTCGCCTGTCTTCGACGCTTGTGCCAGGAAACTGAAGAGGAGCTAACCTTAGCTCGTATGATGAATCTCTATTCTCCAAAAATCTTCCGCGGGGGAATGATAAACCTCTGAAAGCGTGGCTACCATGCGTTGCTGTCTAGCATAGATGATGACAACGACCGTGGGTGGATGGAACGATTCGTTGTAGTCGCCACCAACGACATCATTCCGACACTGACTTCATCCTTTCCGGCCACTTGGAACCGCACTCGTAAGCTCTTTGTTTTGTATTTCTTTTTACTAGATATTCCTTTGTGGCCATATCAACTCTTCACCCTTCGCATGTTTCAGCAACTCGATGGATCTCACCGGTGGTGAAAGGTTTGGACCGGTGGGTTCAGAAGATCTTGGACGTTATGACGCCCGAAACTAGTTTGTGGAAAGAACTACCCCTTAAATACGGGTGGAAGGCCAAAAATCATGGTACATTGCTTCCATTTGTTTTTGTATATGGAGGACTTGGTTGAACCCTTCTGACTTGTTCACGAAATTAGGTCTACCTGCGGGCTCTGTTGTTGTCCCCGAGGAGGACGTTTTGGCTGATCCTGCTGATGCAGCGAGGCTGCTTTACGAAGCACTTACTCGAACAGGTATCTCCGGGCATGTTTGGGCGCAAACACTTCTTTACAGAGTCCCCCACTGGAGGATAAGAAACCAAAGAGAAGACGTTCCTCCGCGGCTGGGGAAAATAATAAGAGGGCTAAGAATGATGCCCCTGAACCATCTCCGGTGGCGATGACGACTGGTCCTCCTTCCGGGCCGGTCATAAACACAGTGATGATTGATGATGATGAAGAAGCTGATGATGAGGGAGCTTCTCTACATAGAAGGCGACAATCCTCATCATCTCAACATGATGCTTGACCTGTTGAGGTAGCTACACCAGCTGAAGACGATGCCTCGGTACTTTGGGGAGAATCTGATTTAGTAGAATATGCGAACTCCCATTTTTGGGCCCCATTTTGCTGTAACCGGTGCTGCGGGCTGAGTACCGGGTCCTTTCCATCTTTGGTTGGTGAGTATCCTACAACTAGCACTGCATTTGATACATCTGCTTCTCACTCTTCAACTCCATCAGCTTCATCTCCACCTTCACCTATACCAACAACTGCTACATCACTTCCATCTTCATCCACTCTTCTACCAACAGTTCATACATCACCTCCATCGGCCGCCTCTGACCATGAAGAATGTGTTCCTCTTCCACAGTCCCCAGTTCATGGGAATTTGGGGAAAAATGATGCTGCCCCTTCTGAAGATCCACAAAGGAGGAGGAACGTTACTCTTTCGGTCTCTACCGGATACAACTTGCTATCCAGGATGGTGGACCTTGCTAATTATCTGAAGCCTTTGGCTTCATAAAAAGACTAGGAAATGATTCAGGCACTCTCGGGAGAGTGCTTGTTGAACAATGCCATGCACAACGCCGTAACGGTATGTTCTTTTCTTCCTTCATTACTTCTTCTACTTTTGTATGAATGTATTCTAAGTTTTACTTCTTCTTGTCTTATAGGCCAACTTTCTTTCTTCTGAGGGCCTTCAAAGGTTGATTCGTGAAAAGAAAGAACTTACTTCTGAACGGAATCAGCTTTTGGTGGAACGAGACCAAACTATTCTCCGCCTCTCGGAATTGGAAACCAAAGCTACTGAGGCCGTTGTTTTGGAGGCTCGTTTGTAGTAGAGCGAGCAAGAGGTGGTAACCCTTAGCCAAGAAATTGGCCCGCTGAGGGTTAGATTTGATGAAGCTAAGGCCAAATAGGCTGAAGTCCAGGACGTCGTTCTTGCTGCAACCGAGCGCGAGGCTGCTACTGCCGAAAAAGTAACTAACTTAGAAGCAACCTTGAACTCCAAAATTGAAGAGTTTGTTGTTGTGGGGGCGAAACACTCCCATTTAGAAGAGAAGTACAAGAAAACTATCGAGCATAATAGGCTCTTTAGTTCAACTGTCCGCGACCTTGACGTCAGCCTCAAATCCGCTAGGTCCTCCCGGGAAAGCCTTTCTGCCAAGGTTACCCAACTCAAAGAAGAATTTAAGCACCGAGCGGCTTCCCTCATTGTTGAAAAAACTTACGCTATGTACAACATGAGGAGAAAGACCTTGGAGGAGGCCAAAGCAGTTTTCATCGACCTTGATGCCAAAATTGCTAAGGCCCGGGAGCTTGAGTTAGCTGCTAAAAAAGGACTCCCGACGCAGTCTGATGCTCCTGGTTCTGCTGATTCCGGTTCAGAGTTTTCGAAAATTGAAGAGGGATCAGAAGGTGATGATGCTGAAGACCAAACTGGGGAAAACACCGAGCCATCAGTGGATCTACCTACTTCTCCAAGGAATGCGTACACTTCTCTTCCTCCTTGTTCCGGAGGCGCTGCATTTTAGCTTTTCTTTTCTTCTTCCCATTTTGAACTTTTATCGTTTTGGCTTCAGAGTTTTCGCAAATTAAAGAGGGATCATAAGGTGATGATGCTGAAGACCAAACTGGGGAAAACACCGAGCCATCAGTGGATCTACCTACTTCTCCAAGGAATGCAGACACTTCTCTTCCTCCTGGTTCCGGAGGCGCTGCATTTTAGCTTTTCTTTTCTACTTCCCATTTTGAACTTTTATCGTTTTGGCAGTTCTTGTAAATAAAGACATATTTTTGCTCAAGTATCGTTTGAGTCTTACTTTCATTTGAATATCCATGCAAGTCTTTAATCTTTGCATTTGCTCAAGATTTTTGCGCACGTTTTCCTGTTCGCGCTTTACTATGTGTGATCTCGAATGTGTTTTCCTTGAAGCACTCTGGTTCCAAGCATTATCCCTTTTATGTGAGGGTTTCTATAAGTATTTGTGCAAGTTTACTTTTTGCGTCCTTTTCATATATGGCTTCAGGTGTATTTTTTCCGAAGGTATTTTTGATTTCGGGCATAGATTCTTCCGGAACCAACCCTTTAACGTGAGGCTTTTTATAAGTATTTGCGCAAGTTTACTTTTTACGTCCTTTTCTTATGTGGCTTCAGATGTATTTTTCCCCAGAGGCATTTTTGAATCCGGGCATAGATTCTTCCGGAACCAACCCTTTAACGTGAGGGTTTTTATAATAAAGGGACCTCTTATGTTTATGGTTCTCATGAAGAGGACGTCTCCTATTCATTATGATACAAATATTTGAAGTATTTGTTTAACTTTCAAACGATAAAGTTTATTCATCGTTCAGACATGAAACAAGATAAAAACAAAAGGATTTCATTTTATTCCTTCTATTTTCAAAAAATACATAAGCATTTGCTATGCTGAAAAGAAATTGTCATTACTTGTGGCTATCTTGTACAACTTATTTCTACAGGGCTGGCTGCGCAGTCCCCGGTCCCGATGATGCGTTCAGTTTCCGGATTTTTGTTCCCCGGTTGATGTGGCAGTCAGTGTTGCCGTATCCTCATATCATCCCCCCAGTGTTTGAATGCGAAGAGTGCGAATTGGAACACTGGAAGTCTTGTATCTTCGAAGATTCCACTAATGAATTGCTAGATAATCCTCAACTTGGTAACACAACTTTACTTCCCCTCAGGAATTTATGCTATTGAGCGAAGGAATATCTAACAACCCTCTAGTGGTTTATGCTCGTGAACGACTGGTTAACCTTTGTTCGATAGCAAACTTAACTTCCCAGTGGGAATTTGCTATCGAACCAAAGATTATCTAACCATCCCCGAGTGTAAGCTTGCTTGTTCACCTTGCTATCAAAGGTCTTATTGCTGTTGTCTTTGTAGTATGATTTTTGTTGATGCCTCAATAAAAACCTTCCAAGAAAAATCCAATTGGGACAAAAATTGAATGAAGGAAAAAAGAGTGCAGCACATACTTTCCGCTTGAATAATGTTCATCAGTAATAATATCTTTTGAGTTATGCCACGTTCCAGTTTCTAGGAAACCTGTCTCCATTCTGGTTCTCCAACTCGTATGATCCTTTCCTAGTGATAGCTGAAATCCGGTAGGGACCTTCCCACGTTGGACCTATCTTCCTCGCTTGAGCTCCAGTGTATTTTGGGTTAATTTCCTCAGAACCCAGTCACCTGCTTTGAAATAACGGAAGTTGACTCTTCGATTATAATATTGCTCCATTCTTTGCTTTTGAGCTACCATTCTTACATGAACCAAGTCCCTGCGTTCCTCGAGCAGTTCCAAGTTTGCTTCGTTGTTCGATTCTTCATCTGCCCAAAATTATCTCAAAGTGGGTTCACTTACTTCCACCGGGATTAGGGCATCAACATCGTACACAAGGGAAAAATGAGTTTCTCCTGTACTCGATTTGGACATTATTTGGCAGGCCTATAGAACTCCGGGGAATTCTTCGGGCCATTTGCCTTTTGCCGCTTCCAACCTTTTCTTGAGGTTTTGAATAATCACTTTATTTTTTGACTCCGCTTGACCGTTTGCGCTCGGATGATAAGGAGAAGATGTGATCCTCTTTATTTTCAAATCTTCGAGGAATTTTGTAACTTTTGCACCGATAAACTGTGGCCCATTGTCGCATGCTATCTCTTTTGGTATTCCGAACCTGCAAATTATATTTTTCCACAGGAAATCGACCACTTCGTGTTCTCCGATCTTCTAATAAGGACCTGCCTCCACCCATTTTAAAAAATAGTTAGTCAAAATTAAAAGAAATTTACCTTTTCGGGAGCCGGTGGCATCCATCCGACGATGTCCATCCCCGTTTTCATGAACGACCATGGGGACAGAACAGAATATAAGGGTTCTTCGGGTTGATGTACTAGTGGTGTGTAGCATTCACACTTATCACATTTTTGTACGAAATCTTTGGCGTTTTATTCTATGCGAGGGCATTAATATCCTGCCCGTACCAAGTTCAGCACCAAATAATCTGCGCCCGAGTGATTTTCGCATATCCCTTCGTGGACTTCTCTCATGACATAATTAGATCTGACGCTCCAAAGCATCGGGCCAGCGGGACTTGAAGGAGTTTCTATACAATTGCCCTATCTTGAAGCTATAACGTACAGCTTTGGTGCGTAACGCGCGTGATGCTTTAGGGTCTTCGAGCAACTTCCCGTGCTCGAGATAGTTGATTATTTCATTTCTCCAGTCTCAGACCAGACTAGTCAAATTTACCTCATAGTAACCATCTGTATCCAGGACTGTGCTCATCAGTTGTACTACTATTTCGAATTCCGATCCCTTTATTTTCATCGATGATCGTAAGTTTGCTAATGCATCTGTTTCTGCATTATCTTACCTCAAGATGTGAGTAATTGACCACTCCCGGAATCACGCCAAAAGAGCCTGAATCTTTACCACGTATTGTTGTATACGTTCTTCTTTGGGATAAAAGATCCCGTAGATCTGAGTTACCACCAGTTGCGAGTCACATTTAATTTCGATAACCTCGGAATCAAGCCCCCAGGCCAATTCGAGCCCTGCAACCAAAGCTTCATACTCTGCTTCACTGTTAGTTAAATGGATCGTTTTGATGGCTTGCCTTAGGGTTTCCCCCGAAGGCGTGATTAAGACTATTCCGAGTCCAGACCCCTTTACGTTGGAAGCCCCGTCCGTAAATAAGGTCCAGACCTCCGATGTAGACTCCGACACCATTACTGCCTCCTTGGTTGCCAGAGGCAGTAGTCCCGGACTGAAATCGACCACGAAGTCAGCTAAGATCTGCGACTTAATTGTAGTCCTTGGTTTATATTCTATGTCGAACTCATTCATTGCGACGACCCATTTGGCCAATCTTTCCGAGAGCTCGGGTTTGTGGGGGATATTCCTCAAAGAGAAAGTAGTCACCACAACTATCCGGTGGCATTGGAAGTAGGGCCTCAGCTTCCGAGCAGCGAATACGAGAGCTAAGGCCAGTTTTTACAAATGTGAGTAGCGAGTTTTTGTTCCCGTTAAAATTTTACTAACGTAATAAATGGGAAATTGCGTACTTTCGTCCTCCCGGACTAAAACCGCACTTAACGCAACTTATAAAACCGTGAGGTAGACTAGCAATGTTTCACATTCTTTTAGTTTTGAGAGCAATGAAGGGCTCGATAAGTACTTCTTTAGAGCCTACTGGCACTCCGGTGTCCATTCAAAATTCTTCTTATTTTTGAGCAGTGTGAAGAAGCGATGACATTTTTCCGATGACCGGGAAATGACCCTGCTCAAATCTACTAATCTTCCTGTGAGCCTTTGGACTTCTTTTATGTTCGAAAATTGATCCGGGATATCCTCTATGGCCTTGATTTTGTCGGGGTTTACTTCAATTCCCCTTTGTGAGACCAAAAATCCGAGAAACGTACCAAAACTGACCCCGAACGTGCACTTCTCGGGATTAGGTTTCATGTTATGCTTCCTCAGGATGTCAAATGTTTCTTGCAAATGCTTAAGATGATCACCTGCATTCAAAGACTTAATGAGCATATCGTCTATATAAACTTCCATAATCTTTCCTATTTGCTTTTCGAACATCTTATTTACGAGCCGTTGATAAGTGGCTCCGGAGTTTTTGAACCCGAAGGGCATTACATTGTAACAATATGTACTGAAATTCGTTATAAATGAAGTTTTTTCCTGATCTTTCGGGTTCATCTTGATTTGGTTGTATCAAGAATAAGCATCGAGGAAACTCATCAACTCGTGCCCGGCCGTGGCATCAATCATTTGATCTATATTTGGCAGTGGGACCGAGTCTTTTGGGCATGCCTTATTAAGATCTTTATAGTCTACGCACATGCAAAATTTATTACTCTTCTTAGGAACTACTACTACAGTGGCTAGCCAGTCCAAATATCTTACCTCTCGTACCGAACCGATTTTAAGCAAGCGGGTTACCTCTTCTTTGACGAATTTATTCCTGGCTTCGGCAATATGGCATTTCTTTTGCCTTACCGGAGGTACGTTGGGATCCAAACTCTGGTTGTGCATGGCTATTTCCGTCGAGATACATGTCATATCCTTGTTCGACCATGCAAAACAATCAGCATTAAATTTAAGGAATTTAATAAAACCATACCTGAGCTCCGGGTGCAGTCCTGTCCCCAAATGGAATTTTCTTTCTAGGAATTCCTCGAACAATGCAACTTGCTCCAGTTCCTCCGTCGTGGATTTCATTGCATCCGTCTCTTCTGGAACTTGGAAATATCTTGGCACCTGATATTGTTATTACGACTCTGCTTCCGGGCTAACTCCTTCTAGATCGGGAGTAGGTGTTGTTTCCTGTAATCGCTATGCCGTGCGTTCCTTCCCTTCGCTACTGAAAACTGAGATTGCATTCATCTCCCTTGCTACCGGTTGATCACTTCTTATCTGCTTGATTCCTTCGGGCATTGGAAACTTCAGCAACTGATGATATATTGAGGGTACAACTTTCATATCGTGTAACCATGGCCTTCCGAGGATGATGTTGTATCCCATATCACCATCTACAACTTCGAAGAGAGTTGTTTTCATTACTCCTTTGGCGTTCGATGAGTAGAAAAATCTCTTCATGGGTCATCACGCTCTCAAGGTTGAATCTAGCGAGGAGCTTTGTTACCGGAATAATGCTTCTTGTAAGTTTAGCTTGCTTCAATACTGTCCATTGTATGATATTAGATGAACTTGGTAGATTCATTAGAATACGTTCAATCTTAAAATCTAACACATTTAAATAAATTACTAGTGCGTCGTTGTGTGGTAACAACAATTCATCTGCGTCCTCCTCCGTGAAAGTGATATCGTCTTCCCTGAGTCTTTTACTATGAGTTATTGATACTTTTGTCTTCTTCGCTGCTGAAAAGGTGACCCCGTTAATCTCATTCCCCCGAAGACCATATTGATCATTTGGCGTGGGGGTTCTTCTCCTGCTTTCGGAAGTTCCGCATTATCTCTGTTACGACCATAATCGTTCTTAGCTCGGTCACTCAAGAATTCTCTAAGGTGACCATTCTTCAATAGTGTTGCCACTTCCCCTCGGAGGTGTCGCCAGTCCCTTGTTCGGTGATCGTTCGTCCCATGGTACTCGCACCATAAGTTGGGATCTCACTGGATGGAATCGGATCTCATAGGTCTCGAGAATCGTGCATTTTAAATGTTTATCATGGCCGACACCAACTCCACTATACTAACATTGAAGTTATATTCCGATAACTTGGGGTAAGAAAGATCCTGAGACCCCGACGTCTCTTTATCCTGGAGTGATATATTGTTTCGACCATGATCGCTCCCTCTGTCAATGATGAATTGTTTTTTGCCCAGAAGTTTCTGCCACGACCTTCGGTCCGCTCGTAGGGCAAAAACCAGCCCCTCAAAGCCCATTTGTCCGCGTCATAGTCATCCTTTGATTTTTCTCTGTTCTTTTCCAGTCCTTTGACCGATGATGTGGAACCGACCTGGTGATCTTCGATTCTTATCTTTGACTCGTACCGGTTATGGACATCTGCCCAAGTTGTTGCTTGGAACTCAAGCAGGCTCTCCTTCAGCTTTCGGGAAGTGCCTGAGCTTCTCGGGTTCAATCCTTTAGTGAATGCTTCAGCTACCCATTCATCTGGAACGGCCGGGAGCAACAATCTTTCTTTCTGGAATCAGGTAACGAACTCTCGCAATAATTTGGATTCTCCATGTGCGATCCTGAATATGTCGGCCTTACGGCATTGTACTTTTCTGGCCCCGGTATGTTCCTTGATGAAAGAATCCGCGAGCATCTAAAAAAATATATGGAATGCTCGGGTAATAATGAATACCACATTAGGGCTCCCCTTGTGAGAGTTTCTCCAAATTTCTTTAGTAGCACATATTCAATTTTGTGAAGAGCTAGATCATTTCCTTTTACCGACATTGTATAGGTGGTAATATGCTCTTGTGGGTTTGAGGTCCCATCATACTTTGGCATTTCAGGCTTTTTGAGTATACTTCTTTAAGTACGGGCCTTTCAATATTGGTGGCGCACCCGGGATTTGGTCCTTGCAGGCATTTACTTCCCTCATAAACCGTAAAAGTTTATTCTTGAACGGGTCTTTCTCATTGTTGAGACCGGATCTGCTCCCCCCGACCCCGTCAGAGACAACCTCACCCCTGTGAGTGTTGTTGTTGATTCTCTGCGTTATTTGGTTTGCGAGGACAACATGAGGAATTAGATCTCGTCTCTTTGCATTATTCGAATCCCCCGATAGTGCCTGCTTCAATTCTATCATAACTTGATCTTTCCGCGTGAGATGGCCTAGAGTGATTGCATGTTGCTCTCGCAAGATCCTCACCGCATCCACGACACGCTCCTCATCAGCATCATCGGGAGTTGTCTCTCGAACCTGTCGAGGGTTCTGCCTGTCATGCACCGACGAGCCGCCATTTTCCTCACTGCGGGTGTCACTGATTGAATCCTCGAAATGAGGCCGATCCCCTCGAATTTCTGGGTTGTACGTGTTGTTAACAATGTTATCTGCCATTTTGTTTGATTTTTTTCTAAGACAAAAATAGTCAAATCGCGTTAGTTAAAAAGACAAGGATCAATTTAAATGCACGGTTGTCTAGGCCTAACGGTGGGTGCCAAACTATTTACCCGTAAAATGGTACAATTGAATTTATACATGGTTTCTAGACAAGTGAACTAATTTGATCCTGGAATAATGTGATAATTGAAGAAATTTATAATACTTAGCCTTGAAATATAGACGAAACAACAGAGATGACAATTCCGGGAACAAGGTTTTCGGGCACAGCAATGATGAGATCAAAAAGCAAGAAAGTAAGATTGTATTAAGATTTGTATAGAATGTAATAAGTTTAGCGAGAAAATTCGTGTCCTTTGCAATGATAATTGAGCTCACTATTTATAGCTATGTCTAGAAAAGTGATAGATATAAATTATTCATATAATTTCATATGTAAAAGGTACGTTTTTAAAATAAAATATGAATAATGATATCCTATCCTCGTATATTTTCTAACAAATCTTGTAGGAAGAAGAAATTATGAAAAAGAAGGAAAGAGGCTAAAAGACAAGAGAATGAAGCAAAGCCACAGTTGCACATATCATCTTCATATTCGCAAATGTGGAATATACATAAGGGCTTATGGAAAGGGATAATTAGAGATGAAAAGGAGCATAGTTGCATATGTGGAATCTATATACACAAAGTCACATTCACATACATGGAACCTACATTTGCAAGTCTAACCCATGAAGTCAAGAATAGAAGCAAAAGACCTATAGATGCATATGTGGAATCTATTTATGCAAAGGTCACATTTGCATACATGGAACCTACATTTGCAAGTCTAACTCATGAAGTCAAGAATGAAAGCAAAAGAGTCATATATGCATGTGTGGAATCTATATTTGCAAAGGTCACATTCGCATACATGGAACCTACATTTACAAGACTAACTCATGAAGTCAAGCGTGACGCACAAGTGCCATAGTTGCATATATGGAATCTACGTACACAAAGGTCACTTCGCATACATGTATTTCACATTCGCAAAAGTGGAACATGACAAAAGCTATTCATCTTTTCCTATAAATAGCAAGCTCTCTTTGTATAAGGGATCCAATTTGTAAGGAAATAGCAAGCTCTCTTTGGCCTTCTTTCTTTGTAGTAAAAATATTTCCTTAGTATTTTAAATATTTCTAGTCTTCTAAATATATTTTTGTTAGCTTTTCTTACTCCATAATCGAGTAATCTCTTTTCGTTTGGATAGTTGATGAAACTTGATATATTTTGTAATACTATCTCAGATTTTATATATTCTTGGCTTAAAACTTTTTATTTACATTTCATACTGTGCTGAAATGATGGTTTTTAATTACTCTATTATCACGTCTATATACTCTAAGTTATTCATATATTAATTTTGTAATTCTCGCAGAGCAGAATTAATATATAATAACTGATGAATAAAATAGTAGAGTGAAAGTAATTTTTCAGTAAACTATTATTTCAAGTCAGTAATCTTGCTTGCCTCAGTTTTAATTCTCATAGAGTAATTATTGTAGGCAAGATTATTGATCCTTAGTAAAAATATTCTCACGAAGTTTTTACTTTCTTTTAGCACAATTCAAGCAAGAAGAATATTTCGGTTTAAACGTTACTAGTCTTAAGTTGATTAATTAACATAATTCTCATGCAGTGTTATTAATTGATTATTTTTTAGTGAGAAAAATATAATTGTATTAGAAATAAGCAATTATTATTTAAATAAATAAATGTATAAATTGAGATTTTATTATAGTAATATTATCAAGTGAGTTCAATGATTCCCAACTCTTTTTAAAAAAATTTATAAATCTTTCAAAAGTTATTTTTTTTGTTTAAATAATTAACAAGTTTTAAACCTCACTCACTTTTCATCAATTTGATTCTCTCAAATAGTAGTTAAAATATTACAAGTCTGTAGCATAGATTATCCAGTCTCTGTGGGACGATATCTTAAACTATACTAGAATTTGACAAAGTACGAGCAAAAAATTCCAATACACATTGGCCTTATCAAAATTTTGGCACCATTGCCGGGGATTTACATACATCTACTTCAGATTAAATATTTTATTACTAATTTGAGAATTTATTATTATTATTATTATTTTTATTGCTGTTAATATTTTTACTATCTACTAATAAGTATTTCTTCCAATTACTTCTATCATTACCCTTACTGTAGTAGATTTAATATAATATTACTAGTACTTTTACATACAATACTATTCTAACTTTCTTTCTAATTACTATTATTTACTAGTACTACTTTTACTTATACTTAATATATTATCGTGCCTTTTTTTCTTTTCACTAACTATTTTTGTTATTTTTGAAAATTTCTTTAGTTATTTTATTTACTACTAGTACTGCTTTAGATATTAGTGTTAATTTATTATTATTTTTCTTCTCTTTAAAATTTCGGGTAGTTTATGACCCGCTATTTTACAAAAAAGTTGGCTAGTTACGATCCAGAAATTGAAAAATCTCTTCGATTATGCAGGAAAAGACAAACATCATCTTCTCAATGCATAGCTCGTGAAGGAATGGAGAATCGGGGAGTAGAAGACATTCAACTACCAGTCCATGTGGAGGAACAATTTGATGAAGTAGCACCAAGATCAGCAAACATAATCCTAAGGGATTATGCTAGACCTGACCGCTTCAACTGTGAATTTAGTGTCAGAAAACCTCCAGTGATAGCCAACAACTTTGAAATCAGGACTAGCCTGATTCAAACGATTCAACAGTCTTGCATCTTCACTAGAGACGCAAGTGAAGGTCCACACAGTCATTTAATTGACTTTTTGAAACTTATTGAAATAGCTAAGTATAATGGAGTACCTACTGAAGCTATCAAGTTAAGGTTATTTCATTTTTCTTTAAAAGGAGATGCCAAGACTTGGTTGCGAAGTTTGCCACAAGGTTCCATTACCACCTAGGACCAAATGACTCAGAAATTTTAAACAGATATTTTTCCCCTGATAAAACTATAAAGTTAAGACAAGACATCTCTAATTTCTTGCAGACTGACACTGAGTTAGTTTATCAAGCTTGGGAAAGACTAAAAGCAATGTTAAGAAAATGCCCACACCATGACATTCCTGAACATATGAAATTGTATATTTTTTATCACAGGTTAAAACCCTCTTCTAGAAATATGATTGATGCAGCTACAAGAGGTTCTGTAATGGGAAAAACCATGGAGGAAGCATTGCAATTGTTGAATGAGATTTCTGAGAATGTCATCCAATGTCCATCTGAGCGTGTAATCATCAAGAAGACTTCTACAGTAAATCTGGTTGATGCTTTAAATACACTAACACAACAAATTATTTCTTTGGCACAAAAGTTTGAATCTTTGTGAATACACAACAACCAAGACAGTCTGAGGCTTGTGACATGTATGGAGGAAACCATCAGAACCATGAATGTCAAGCAACTAATCATAATGATGAACAAGTCTATTTTGTCGGTTATAATCCGTACTCCTTTGGAAGTCCAATGGCACAAAAACATCCAGGATTTCAATGGAGTAATCCAAATGGTGCTTAGAACTCTCAAATCTTCTAGAAGCAACAAGTACAAGGTCCGCCGGGATACCAAAATCACAATCGTGGGCAACCAAAATATAGACCTTATCAACAAGCAGGGTCATATCAGCAAAGGCCTCAGCAAGCTCATTCAAGTCTTGATGACCTTTTGTATAAGTACATTAAGGTCACTGATGAAAAGATGGAAAGCCAGGGCTCAACCCTCAAATTCTGGAAATTCAATTAAGCCAACTGACAACTCTTGTGTCAGAAAATATTCAAGGTCCCTTTCCAAGCAATACAGAGAAAAATTCAAAGGAGCACCTTAAGGCCATCACCTTATGGTCAGGTAAGGAGCTTGATGAACCCTATGCAGACCAGTCAGAACAATAGGTAAACAATGATAAGAACGTTGAAATACCCTCTGAACTATTTGAAGAGAAATAAGTCAAGAAAAAAGAAGAAAATAATATTGAAAAATTGATTCATTTCCATGTGACAATTCTTTTTCCACAAAAACTGAAAAGAGAAAAGCTTGATAATTAATTTTCAAAGTTTTTGGAGATTTTAAAACAGATTCACATCAATATTCCTTTCACTGGTGCTTTGTTACAAATGCCTTCTTATGCCAAATTTTGTCAAGTAAAAGAAAATTAGAAGAAGTTTATGTGGTAATGCTTACTGAAAAATGCAGCGCTATACTTCAAAATAATCTACCACAAAAAATTGGCGATCCAGGTAGTTTTACAATTTCATACACTTTGGGAGGAGTATATTTTGAAAAAGCACTTTGTAATTCTGAAGCTTCAATTAACTTGATGCCATTTTCTATCTTTAGAAAATTAAATCTTGGTGAAATGAAAGACATAGGTGTTTCTCTTCAGTTTGTAGACCAAAGTACTAGGAAACCTAAGGTAATAATTGAAAATATGCTCGTAAGAATAGATAAGTTTGTTTTCCATATAGTTTTATAGTACTTGAAATGAAGGAATGTTCCAATGAACCAATTATTTTGGGTAGACCATTTCTTGCCACAGGTATATCAATCATATGTGTTCATCAAGGACAACTAATTTTGAGAGTTGATGAAGAAAGAGTCATTTTTTATATGCAAAAGATATTAAGATTTTCAGGAGATGAGACATCATCTTCGTGTTTTTCGATTGACATGCTTAATTGTCTTACAGATGAATTCAAGATGATCAATTAATTCCAAACTCAATGGAAATATGTTTGGTCAAATCCGGCACCATACAAGACGATGATCCTATCATCAGAAGAGAAGCCTAAATAATAGAAAAAGATTCTAAAGATGTGGAGATGCAACCAGAACAAGTTCAACCAAAAATTTAACTCAAAGTTCTCCCATCTCATTTAAAATATGTTTATCTTGAGGAAGAATTATTTCCAGTAATTATTTCATCTTCTCTTAATGCAGGACAAGAAGATAAACTGATTGAAGTGTTGAAAGCACATAAAGGAGCCTTGGAGTGGACTATAGAAGATATCAAAGGGATTAATCCAGTTGTTTGTACGCACAAAATTCTCATGGAGGATAGCTACAAACCAATAGTCCAACCCCAAAGGAGATTGATCCAGCAATGCACGAAGTAGTAAAAAAGGAGATCGTAAAGCTTTTGGCGGAAGATATTATTTATCCCATTTCAGACAGCCCTTGGGTAAGCCCTGTTCAGGTAGTACCAAAGAAAGAAGGTATGACGGTTATAAAAAATGAAAGTAATGAACTCATACCTACCAGGACTGTCACAAGGTGGAAAGTCTGTATTGATTACTGGCGTCTCAATGATGCCACTAGAAAAGATCATTTTCCTTTATCATTTATTGATCAAATGTTAGAAAGAATTGCAGGATATTGGCTTTACTGTTTTCTTGATGGCTATTCTAGGTATAACCAATTACAAATTGCACCTGAAGATCAGGACAAAACAACTTTCACATGTCCTCATGGAACATATGCCTATAGGAGAATGCCATTTGGTCTATGTAATACCTTGCTACATTTCAACGTTGCATGTCAGTAATACTTTCTTCACCACTTGACATTAGTCCTTAAGAGATGTGAAGAGACAAACATAACTCTTAATTGAGAAAAATATCATTTTATGGTTACCGAGGGAATTGTTTTAGGACATAAAATCACTGGTAAAGGGATAGAAGTTGATAAGACTAAAATTGATCATATATAAGGATTACCCCCTCCCACAACTGTTAAAGGCATTAGAAGTTTTCTAGGCCGTGCAGGTTTTTACAGACGATTCATAAAAGACTTTTCAAAGATTTCAAAACCGTTGACTAACCTCTTGATGAAAGATATTAAGTTTGATTTTTCAGGTGATTGTTTGAAAGCATTTGAGACCCTTAAGGAAAAGTTATCAACCGCCCCTGTAGTTGTGTCCCCAGACTGGAATCAACCTTTTGAGGTCATGTGTGATGCTAGTGATACAACAATTACAGTTGTTTTAGGCCAGAGAAAGGATGAGATCTTTTGTTCCATTTACTATGCTAGTAGAACAATGATCAACTAAATTATGCCACAACAGAAAAAGAGTTACTAGTAGTAGTATTTGCTTTTGATAAGTTTCGATCTTATTTGATAGGAACCAAGGTCAGTGTTTTTACTGATCATGCATCTTTAAAATACCTCTTAGCAAAGAAAGATGCTCGACCTAGATTGTTAAGATGGATTTTACTTCTATAAGAATTTGACCTTGAGATAAAAGACAAAAAAGGAACAGAGAATCAAGTAGCTGGCCATTTGTCTAGATTAGAAAATCTCCCCCTTGAGTTTAGCGAAATAATGGAAGAATTTCCCGATGAACATATTTTCTCAGTTAACTCAATTGTGACTCAACCACCCTGGTTTGCAGATATTTCAAACTACTTGGTTGGAAAGTGGACACCCCCAAGATCTCTCTTACCAACAAATAAAAAAACTTATATCTGATGCAAAGTATTATTTGTGGAATGAATCTTACTTGTTTAAAAATTGTGCAGTTAATATCATTCGAAGATGTGTGCCGGAAGAAGAGATGAACAAAATTTATATCACTATCATGATGGAGCAGTTGGAGGTCATTATACAGAAAATCAAACAATCTTTGAAGTTTTGGAAGCTGGATTTTTCTGGTCGACTCTCTTTAAAGATGCCCGAGCATATGTTGCACAATGTGATAGGTGTCAGAGAACAAGTAACATCACTAAGAGAGATGAGATTCCATTGCAATCAATACAGGTATGTGAAATATTTGATGTTTGGGGAATAGATTTCATGGATCCTTTTTCTTCTTCTCATTCTTTTAAATATATCATTGTGGCTGTAGATTATGTGTCAAGATGGGTTAAAGTTGTCACGACCCAAAATCCATTAAAGGCCGTGATGGCGCCTAACACTACTGTCAGGCAAGCCAACAATAAAAGTTTAACTTAATTACTCATTTTAGTATTTTTGAAATTGTAAATTTCCTTCAATTAAATGGTAAGAGATAAAATTTACAAAGTAAGTGGCAATATTTTTTTTACAACCTTGATACAGAACAACCAAAAAACATTCCCAAAACCCGGTGTCACGAATACATAAGCATCTACTAGGAAGTAACTAAAATACAACATCTGTCCGGAATGCAAATTAGATAGGAAAAATATAAATAACTCTAGAGGAGACTCTGCTGGCTGCGGATCGTAACCTGAAATGCAACTCGCCGCATCATTCGTGCCTCCGTGCCCAAAGGACCACTGGACATAAAAGTACCTGCACAAAAATGTGCAGCAAGTGTAGTATGAGTACGTAAATCCACGTATACCTAGTAAGTATCTAGCCTAACTCCGGAGGAGTAGAGACGAGAGGTAGACATCGACACTCGCTAGTGGTCCAACGCCGCTCTAAAACCTCAAACCGGTGCCCGTCGCTCAAAAACTAGTCAAACAATGTGCAAACCCATAAAAATACAATCTAATACTCATAACAAATCAATTTAAACAAGTTCCCAACTCCGCTCGAAAAGTTGATAAAGCAACCCCCGGGCCCACATGCCCGGATTTTGAAAATATTCAAAGATAACCATTATCCATAACATTACGAACTCAAATATATAATTTATTATCAATTCCAAGTCCAATTTCGTGGTCAAAATCCAAAAATACCAATTTCTAGGTTTTTCTTCCAAATCCCATTTTTTTACAATTTTTCATGCTTGAATCCATATAAAAATCATGTATTTAACTCATAATGTGAGAAATCACTTACCCCATAATAGTTGATGAAGATGGCACTCCAAAATTGCTCCAAAATCGGCTCCCATGGACGAAATGAAGTGGAATTGATCCAACCCTTTGTTTAAAAAGAACACTGCCCAGCCTGACTACCGCACCCGCGACCGCTTCACCGTATTTGCGATCTAGCAGGTGCGACCAAAACCTCACACCTACTCATACCCTCTGCCCAGCACAACTCCACACCTGCGATGTCAAACGCGCCGCTGCGGTCTCGTACATGCGGAGACCTTCCGCTTCTGCGACTCCAGCTGCCCAGTTCGCCTTTCGCTTCTGCGGAGCTTTCCTCGCATTTGCTGGCTCGAGGATGCGGAAACATCCTCGCATCTACGGCCATACCAGCTCTGTCCAAATGTCGCTTCTGAGACCACATCGCCGCACCTACGGGCTCGCACCTGCGTCCCTTTTCACGCAGGTGCGATTGCATCAGATATCATCTGCCTCAGAACTTCTTCCAAGTCCAAACTCGATCCGTTAACCATCCGGAATCCACCTGAGGCCCTCGGGACCTCAACCAAATAAACCAACACATCCCAAAACATATTACGAACTTAGTCGATGCCTCAAATCATGTCAAACAACATCAAAACTATGAATCACCCTCTAATTCAAACCTAATGAACTTTGAAGCTTCGAACTTATACAATCGATGCTGAAGCCTATCAAACCACGTCAAACTGACCTCAGATTTTGCACATAACTCATAATTGACATTACCGACTTACTACACTTTCCGGAATCGGAATCCGACTCCGCTATCAAAAAGTTCACTCCTAGTCAAACTTCTCAAAAACCCTTCAAATTTCTAACTTTCACCAAAGAACCCTAAAATGACCTACGGACCTTCAAATCCACATCCAAACGCGCTCCCACTACCGGAATCACTATACAAAGATATTCCTAGACTTGGAATCTCAAAGGGACATCAATAACATTGAAATGCACTTCAACCCAAATTTATGAAATTCTTCCAAAATGTCAACTTTCCACAATAGGCACCGAAACGCTCCCGGGTCATCCAAAACCCGATCCGGGCATACACCCAAGTCCAAAATCATCATACCAACCTGTTGGAACCTTCCAATCCCGATTCCGAGGTTGTTTACTCAAAAATCAAATCTTAGTCAATTCTTCCAACTTAAAGCTTCCGAAATGAGAGTTTTCTTTCCAAATTAACTTCGAACTTCACGAAATTCAATTCTGACCACGCGCGCAAATCATAATACCTGAAGTGAAACTACTCAAGACCTCAAACCACCGAACGACGAGCTAAATCTCAAAATGACCGGTCGGGTCATTACATTCTCTCCCACTTAAACATACGTTCGTCCTCGAACGTGCTAATAACTGCTCTAGAGTTGTCCGAAATCACCGGTCAACACCTCGTGCACCTACCCGGGCTACAACAACCCAGTGAAGCACATTAGTTCGAGCAATCTGAAGATTCTCCCTTTTATTCAGTCAAGTTAGCCTTAGCGCCAAATTCCAACATCTGAAATTCTCTACTTGGCTTGTTTCTAGCATACGAACACCGTATCAATCATTACAAACTGTACCAAACATGATTGTATACCCTTAATGAATTCACACCATGCACCGCATAATTCACATGACCATAATAACGTCCTCTGATAATAATAGCCGAAATCCCACGAATTCGATGCCCACAACGTACCTCATAACATATATAAGTCATGTTCCAACTCTTGCGATGCCGCCACGATGGGAAGAGATGTATAGAAATTCATAACCAACTGCCAAGTCAATAAATCATCGAGTCCCTCCTCTTGACAAGAACCATCATCTCATTATGAACCAAATAACGTATTTGCTCTTTAATGTGCCTCATATAAATTTGATCGCACTGATCCCAGGTCCAATGATCTCGTCTCACCCAGTATAAGTTGTTCATGCAATAAGCCATCTCAGACACTACCAAAAGTCTCATATGATGCCACAAGGTGCCAACAAACTACAAACTCAAAGGTGATACATTAGAAAACGAACTATAGAAAGAGCTACTCTACCCACGTAACTAGTTAAACAACCAAAAGGATGTTATGAACCTTCCTCAGAAAGTGAGAAACAGAGCACACATGAATAGATATGGGGAACTGTACTCAACATAACGCTGTTGCGGTGTGCAACCCGATTCAACCATAATACCCGTGGAGGCGTGCCACCCGATCCAAATAACATCTCCGGGGCGGCGTGCCTCCCGATCCACACATAATAATAAATAGGGAAATACCAATCAAGACAGAAATGTTTATACCTACGAAATACCCGAATATCAACCACAAGCACGCGAAGTGCATAATACAAATCCTGGGGAGAAAGATAACGCCATACGCTACAAAACTCAAGCACGACTAAGGTGCGATAAATGACCTGCATGTCCAGAGCCATCCTGCTCATATAACACCTCAAGCTACATAGGATCACAACACATGTGCAAATAATTAAACCGTCTCACAACCCACAAAACATAATAGAGTATTACATGAAATAGATGACGACGAAAATAACATCTAACTCCCAAACGCTCCTCCATAAGGAATGTTATGCTGAATAAACACACCCAGGCTGGTGTAGAGCACACATTCATATTTAGATCCATCCACGAACCTCAAGCCGATTCTGATCGTACCGAACTGGGCTAATAACCTCCCAAGGATCCACAACAACCCTATTTGTGACATATAAGAGCAGTCGTCCAATCCAGAACAAACTTCCACAATTCAAAACCAAATAAATAGAGCACCTTCCAGTCCTAAACTCTTACATTAGCGATAGTACCATAATCTCCATACTCGGTTTTAGTCTTTAATCAATCAAGTGACTACATGACATACTTACACAATCTTCCCGTGGGATACGCCCCCACGACCTTCCGCATCAGTTAGCAAAGTCGGAATATCTATACCACCGACCATACTAGTGTTGTAAAGAAAATCAAGAACCCGTAAATCAGTACACAAATCCTCCTACACAGGACACCGTTCTCAGGTGATGCTAAAGAAAATACCAGCTTACACTAATCATTTGAATTCTTTCCTACTAATCCAAGCTCGTGACATTCTTGTCAACACCGAACCGCAACTTTCAATTCCCATTCCGCTCACTGCACCTAACCTGCCACTATGCGAGAGCACAAGAAGTTTACCATAACTCCTAAACCACTAATAGAATAAACACTTCATCATATAGAAACTTTTCACCTAACTCATTTCAGGAGAACCATTGCAACACACGACTGAATTCCCATAACTGCAGAAAATACAAGCTCCAAGTTGTGGTCTAAACCACCATAACTCTTCCGGGATCCATCTACACATAACATGCTATAATAATTGAATGCCTCCAATTAACTCAAATTATGGCAGTCATCAAGACTTGCATGTACTGCCATAAATTACCTGTATAACTTAACACGCTGAAGAATCTGATCATTGCCACCACCATACCGATTCAACCATTGCCCACCGAACCAACTTCTTCTAATTTACTCTGAATTTGCCCTAGAAATAATAATATCTCCATTCAAAACATAACGAACTCAATCCGCACTCATCCTGAGTGACCCCATTTCACGAGACCACATTGTCTCAAAATCCACGAACTATCTCATACCCTCCTTGTGCGCACATTCGCATCTTCAATTGGTACACCCATTCTGATAATTCCTCTACGAATCCGAAGTTATTTTCTCCCATATCTCCAATGTTGCACCGCAAACCGATGACAACATAGAACACTCCAAGTCCCTTTCATAATCTACTACAAAGGCTCGATACTTAACCACACCACATACACGAAACCCTTGGGCACCACACTTTAACTTTTTTTGAACCCACCAGGATCGTTGTTGAGAGTCACCCACTTTGACTTGGTCACGGATATAATCAACTCTAGGGCGCTGCTAGCACATGAATACTCTATCAGGGAAGCATAAACTCAAAGTCTTCCCAAAACCTGAACATGAATTGATAAGACCAAATGTAGCACATATTCCTCAAATTCTTTGCTTGAATTACCACTGATGTTTTTCTTTCCTTAGTCATAATAACCCACCAACACACCATTGATTAGAATCCACACTGGATGCGATCATACCAGCACTAACGCACCGGATCCCATCAGAACTCCGCACAAGTAGACAACCACGCGATCCAATCGCAGACGGTGGGCTCTCTCACTTAGGTTTAAGCTCCATCACAAAATGTAGAGCCCACAACGATTCTTCCTTCTCAAATACCACGATCTTTCGCCATCAACCCATGAAATTCTCGCCATCCCATATTAAAATTTGCATAAACATTCTGAACCATCAGCCACAACCGCACATTCGACCTCTTGCTGGGTATTAAGTAGAACTCTTTGTAGAAACTTTATCGAAATCATGCAACCACTGACCTGTTCACAGGAGGTAACCCACATGTGGTAATTTCCAAGCCGACATCTTCCAATGACGATGCTCTGGGTGCAATTACTATGAAATCAATAAACCATTCTGAGCCTGTGCTCCTCCACCAGCTGTGTAAGTTCGTTCACTCCCTATTGACATCAACTACAGGTGCGACAATACATTCTAATCCGAAGTCATGTTGTATCCCTCTCCATATCGAGGAACTCCTTCTTATCGTATCCAATCTTCCTTAGTATTGTAGCCAATATTCCAAATTAGTTTGTAGACCTAGTCACTGTCCACCATAAATCCCAAATCACTCTAAACTTTCCCCAAGGCGTGCAACTATCCTACCACAAAACCTATATGCTACCCTGTCACTCTCCCACTTTGGTCAAACCCTATCCGAAGATCATCTTTCTCGAGCCATCAACACTAGGAACACTGATTCAATTTTGAACCACTACACACTGCAATTTCTAACACCCGCTTCCCCAGCACCATTTCACAATACCCCCCGCCCCAAAGGCAAATTGAAGAAAACCATAATACCGGTGAACTTAGCACATTCAACAAGGACAACGACACCACGTCACAAATGAAAATTCCACCACGCTCGAAAATACCAAGTCTCGTTATTCCATCAACCTAAATCTGAACATTCTTAGTGTGATTGTCTTTCCTCCGCCAAAAATTAAATATTGAATCTCTGAATCATGCACTGAGTAAAACCTAATTTAAGGTCATTCACTGCCTCAACGCCTAGACAAGAATCCTACCATTACATCATTACTGTGCGATAACAACTTACGAACATCATGGCAACCTGCGCATAGCCTCAAAACCATCAGGAATACAACTACTGTGCCGAAATAATAGAACACCCTTCCGCAAGAAGACAATAATGACTTTCTAGAATGTTCAAGGAGAAAACCCTGGCTCACGTATGTAGTACCATTACAACTCCTCGATGCCCAATTGACACGAGCGCTGAACGTCGTATAAGAATGAGTAGGAAGGATATAAAGGCATTGTAATGACCCTGCCGGTCGTTTTGAGAGTTATAGCCCCAATACCATATTTACTACTTTCCCCATATCATTTTCTGCTTATGTGACTTGCTGGGAGGTTGTTGTTGTGGTTTCAGAGTGAATTGGGACATTTAGTCCCTAAACGAAAGCTTAAGTGTTTGGATTTTGACTGTGGTCGGGACTGTATAAAGATGACTTTGTAATGGAGTTTCATCGATTCTGTTAGCTCCGTTGGGTTATTTTGGACTTAGTAGCATGTCCAGAATGTGAATTTGAGGTCTGTATCTAATTTAGGCTTGAATTGGCGAAAGCTGAATTTTTGGAGATTTTGACCGGAATTGGACTTTTTGATATCAGGGTCCTATTCCGATTCCAGAAGTTGGAGTAGGTCCATAATGTCAAATATGACTTGTGTGCAAAATTTGAGGTCAATAGGACATGATTTGATAGGTATCCGTATCGGTTGTAGAAGTTTGAAGTTTCAAAGTTCATTAAGTTTGAATTGGAGGGTGATTCGTACTTTTAGCATTGTTTGATGTGATTTGAGGGCTCAACTAGGTTCGTATTGTATTTTAAGACTTGTTGGTATGTTTGGTTGAGGTCTCGGGGGCCTAGGGTATATTTCGTATGCTTAACGGATTGAATTTGGACTTATGCAAATTGCTGAAGTTTTCTGGTTTCTAGTGTTTTCGCACCTGCGGTGGGGAGATCGCAGGTGCAGACTCACACGTGCAGAAGAAGGAGCGCAAATGCGGATTTTGGCAGCCCATACTGGTTTCACAGGTGCGGATCTATTTGCGTAGAAGCGGCCTCGCTTCTGTGGTGGGATGGTGCGCAGAAGCGGTGAGGGTCGCAGGTGCGGTTCCTTGGTCGCAGGAGCGCATCCGCAGGTGCAACGCTTCTCTTGCAGATGCAGACCCAGGGGCTTTAAGTTAAGTGCGCACCTGCGATGGAATTTCTGCAGGTGCGGCATCGCAGGTGCGGCATCGCAGGTGCGATTATAGGCCCGCATATGAGAAATCACTGGGAAGAAAAGGGCCAAGTTCGAGGGTTTTATCCCATTTTCATTTTGGGTCTTTGAGAGCTCAGATTAAGGCGATAACTCAAGGATTTTTCAGAGAGAACTTTGGGGTAATGATTCTTAATTCATTTATGGTTATATTCCACTAATCTGTAGTTGTTTTCATAATCTAATTAAGGAATTTGGTTGAGAAATTTGGGGGAAAAGGTTGGAAGTTCTTCATCTAAGTTTTGAGTCTTGATTCGGCTTTTGATATCAGATTTGGATAATTTTGGTACGAGTGAACTCGTGAGTGAATGGGTGTTCATATTTTGTGACTTTTACCTGATTCCGAGACATGGCCCCGGGGAGGCTTTTTGGGGCGATTTTCTAATTTCTTGCTTTAGCTTTGATTTCATTAATTAGATTAGTTTCTTATTGTTGTATTTATGGTATGTAATTGATTTTGGCTAGATTTGGGCCATTCAGAGTCGGATATTCGTGGAAAAGGCATTGTTACCGATTGATTGAGCTTGATTCGAGGCAAGTGGCTTGCCTAACCTTTTGTGGGGGAGATCCCCTTAGGATTTGGTACTGTTGTGATATGTGATCATCGTGTACGTGAGGTGACGAGTACGTACACGGGCTATTTGTTGTAAAATCCGATTTATTTTACTGAGTAGTAACCCGAGTTATGCCGTTTAAATGAGTATTAGTCTGTTTTCATTCTTAATTGAGCTGATTCTAATATGTGTAGTTATCATGCTTAATCTAATATCGCATGTCTACGTGCTTTAACTGCTTATTTGAACTCTATGAAGCATGCCTAGTTGATTTCTTGTTTCTCCTTGATTCTATCAGTCTTAACTGTAGGATTCTTGCTGTAACTGTTGTATTTATCAGTTTAAGTTGTGTGTTTAATTTTGAGACTATGAGGCGGTACCTCGGGAGTTCTCCCTGTACATTTACTTTTGAGACTATGAGGCAGTACCTCGGGAGTTCTCCCTGCATATTTATTTTTGAGACTACGAGGCGGTACCTCAGGAGTTTTCCCTACATATTTACTTTTGGGACTACGAGATGGTATCTCGGGAGATCCCCTGTTGAGTATTTACTTTTGAGACTACGAGACGGTATCTCGGGAGCGCCCTTATTGTTATCACATTGTGATGTGTTGTTATTGCCTTGTGAATACTTTCTGTTAACTTCTCCGTTCTACTTCATTTTATTATATCATCTATCTTATTATTATATCTCAGTAGGGTCCATACCTGACCTCGTCACTACTCTACCGAGGTTAGGCTTGGCACTTACTGGATACCGTTGTGGTGTACTCATACTACACTTCTGCACATGTTTTGTGTGCAGATCCAGGTGATTCTTATCAGCCCAGCTACTACCTGAGAATGCCTATTGTTGTATGGAAACTTCAAGGTACATCTGCCGTGTCCGCAGACCTTAGAGTCCTCCTCTATTCTCTCCTATGTCATTTACCTTCCGTACTTTTTTTATTAGACTCTAGTGTATAGAGATACTACTTTTCCTTCTGTAGATTGTGACTTATGATGTTCCGGGTTTTGGGAATACTGTGTATAACTAGAGTGTTGGTTATTTAGTTATTTGGTGTAGTTAGTTGTTAAGTTTTACTTCCATTTTGTTATTTTCCGCATTTTGTTAGGCTTACATAGTCGTAGAGACTAGGTGCCGTCACGACGTCTTACGGAGGAGAATTGGGTCATGACACGCATAAGCCTCAAAGGAATCAAATCGCACGATGAGGAATCAAGAAAGGGAAGTGCTTTTAACAGCCTTGTAGCCTCTCGAAGATAAGTACAGGCGTCTCTGCACCGATCCGTAAGACTCTAATAGACTTGCTCATGACTCGTGAGACCTAAATAAACCTAACGCGTTAATACCATATTGTGACAACCCAAAATCCATTAAAGATCATGATGGTGCCTAACACCACTGTCAGGCAAGCCAACAATAAAAGTTTAACTTAATTACTCATTTTAGTATTTTTGAAATCGTAAATTTCCTTCAGTTAAATGGTAAGAGATAAAATTTACAAAGTAAATGGCAATTTGTTTTTACAACCTTGATACAGAACAACCAAAAAGCATTCCCAAAACCCGGTGTCACGAATACATGAGCATCTACTAGGAAGTAACTAAAATACATCATCTGTCCAGAATGCAAATTAGGCAGGAAAAATACAAATAACTCTGGAGGAGACTCTGTTGGCTGCGGATCGTAACCTGAAATGCAGTCCACGGCAAGTCCCCACATCATCCGTGCCTCCGTGCCCAAAGGACTACCGGACATAAAAGTACCTGCACAAAAATGTGCAGCAAGTGTAGTATGAGTACGTAAATCCACGTATACCCAGTAAGTATCTAGCCTAACCCCGGAGGAGTAGAAACGAGGGGTCGACATCGACACTCACTAGTGGTCCAATAATATCAGGTACAATAAGGAGGTGAACAAATATGAGGCAGAGTAAATAAATGAAATAAACAAGTGTAAATATGTGGTACAATTATCCTCCTTACAATAAACTCAAGCTCTTAATTAGCAAATTCCTCCTCAACCGGAGCATATATATATATGTATAATGAACCTCACCAAATAGATTGTTATAATTCGAATCAGGGGAAAACTCACAGATACTCTAGCTTCTTGCCAAATATTATGAACGATTCCATGAGGATATTTTTATAGAAATGCCGAGGCGTACAACCTGATCCAACATAAATATTAAAATGTGCACTACCGAGGGTCGAACGACATGAACCATAGATGCATCTATTAAACTGCCGATGCGAATGGCCCGCTCCCATGAGAGTGTGGTACATAAATCCTGCCGAGACGAACGGCCTGATCCCAATAGAATAAGAAGTTTGAACGGGTCCTTGATTCCCACTCACGAATGAACATGTGACTTATAATTTTTAAGGAAAATCATTCGATGACAATGCATAACGCGTGAGAAATTCGTAAGAGGAACACCATTATTCAGTGGCAAATCATAAAACCAACGAAAACTCTACAATAGCAAGTCCATCATTCTACGCATATCTAGTCTCAAGCCATAATGCGAAATAGAAGAATTATACAAGCAAGGATAATCCCTATAGTACAAGTACAACATGATGTAAACCTAAGTCTACCCAGACAATAACATGAATCTAACTACGTACGGACTCCCGTTACCTCGTGCCTACGTAGTCCCCGCAACAAGTTACACATATTAAATATATCACCTAGGGGTAGTTTCCCCTTCACAGAGTTAGACAGGAGACTTACCTCGCTCTGAAGTTCCGAAACTAGCTCAAACGCCGCTCTAACGCCTCAAATTGGTGCCCGTCTGTCACGTCCCGAAATTCCCACCTTCGGACCGTAATGACGCCTAACATTTCACTTGCTAGGCAAGCCAACGTTAGAATAATATTAACCAATTTTTAAACAATTTTTAAATTTATTAATAATCAAGGAAACAAATACGGAAGCAAAGTTTGAAATATAGTGAAATAATCCATAAAAATAACGGTGTCTAAATACCATCCCACAATTGGTGTCATAAGTGCACGACCTTCTAGAATAAATACAAATAAAGGTCTGAATAAAATAAAGCTGCCTGAAAATAAACACACAGCTAAAGTAAAATAGACGGGGACTTCAGAACTGCGGACAACCTGTAGTTATACCTCAAGTCTCCTCTGGTAGCTGAAATCCGAGCAAGTCTATGGTACGTCGCTGGGACCAACTCCAAAATCTGCACTAGAAGTGCAGAGTGTAGTATCAGTACAACCGACCCCATGTACTGATAAGTGATGAGCCTAACCTTGACGAAGTAGTGACGAGGCTAATGCGGGTAACTTATATTACCTGTACGCAATATTAGTAACAACAAAAATGATAGAAATAAATCAGGTAACTCATTTATAATAATTGAAGCTAACTCAACAGTTATAACCAATTATCATTTCCATCAATTCTGTTGCAGCGTGCAACCCGCTCTTACAATATATTCACATTCAATTCTGTTGCAGCGTGCAACCCGCTCTCACAATATATTCACATTCGGTTCTGTTGCGGCGTGCAACCCACTCCTCCAATATATTCATTTTAATCATGTCTGTTATATATTTATTTCAATCAAATATATATATAGACTTTTTAATAAGTCTGTAGCGGCGTGCAATCCGATCCCCCAATATTGACTTTTAAATAAGTCTATTGCGGCGTGCAATCCGATCCCCCAATATTAACTTTTAAATAAATCTATTGCAGCGTACAATCCGATCCCCCAATATAGATATGTTTACTTTCATTTCCGTTGCGTCGTGCAACCAGTTCCCCCAATATATATAACTTTAAACAACTCATAATGTAAATAAAAACTACTCCAATAAATACCACGTCCAATGAGAAACTATTAAGCATCAAGGCACACAATAATTATAATTTATTTATGAACAAACAATGGCAATAACAATTTATTTTGGAAATCAGGGAGAAAATAGACGGTTTAATATTTAATATGCTATATATCAAGCAGCAATTAGTGCACATAATTCAAATAGAGCAATTATTACAGGAATTTAAGAATTAATATTTGGCAAAGAATAGGAGAGAAACAATTATTATAACAATTAATTCATGTATTAAAACAAATTTAGGATTTTCAAATAATTATGCAAACAATTAATTTGATGACGTATAGGCACTCATCACTTCGCTTATACGTCGTTCACATGCAATTCACATAACAATTAATTTAAGGGTTCTATTCCCTCAAGTCAAGGTTAACCACGACACTTACCTCGCTTTGCAAATTTCAATCAATTACTCGACCACAACATTTCCATTTAAATTTATCTCCAAAAGCTTCAAATCTATTCACAAACAATTCGATATACTCAATATGAATCATAGGAATTAATTCCATATGAATTTACTAATCTTTCCGGATAAAAATCTAAAATTCATTTAAATATTCGATAGTGGGATCCATATCTCAAATCTCGGAAAAAATTATGAAATCCGAACGCCAGTTTCGATACGAGTCCAACCATATAAAATTATCAAATTCCGATGTCAAATGGACCTTTAAATCTTAAATTTTTGTTTTTGGAAGATTTTATAAAAATCTGATTTTTCTTCTATAAATTCGCGGATTCATGATATAAATGAGTATGAAATCATGAAATATAATCAATATAGGATAAGGAACACTTACCCCAATATTTTTCCGTAAAAATCTCCCAAAAATCGCTTTACCCGAGCTCAAAAATGGAAAAGGGTTGAGAATGAGACGAATTTCATTTTCTAGAACTTAAGTTCTGCTTCTGGAGCTTTTACCCTTCGCGAATGCGGTCAGTGCCTCGCGTTCGCGAAGCACAAATTGACATTATGGACCTACTCCAACTTCCGGAATCGGACTCCGACCCCGATATCAAAAAGTCCACTCCCGGCCAAACTTCTCAAAAACCTTCCAAATTTCTAACTTTCGCCAAAGGATCAAGAAATGACCTACGGACCTCCAAATACACATCCGGACGCGCTCCCAATACCAGAATCACCATACGGAGCTATTTCCAAACCCAGAATCCCAAATGGACGTCATTAACATTGAAATGCACTTCAACCCAAATTTATGAAATTCTTCCAAAATGCCAACTTTCCACAATAGGCGCCGAAACGCTCCCGGGTGATCCAAAACCCGATCCGGACATACGCCTAAGTCCAAAATCATCATACGAACCTGTTGGAATCTTCCAATTCTGATTCCGAGGTCGTTTACTCAAAAATCAAAACTTAGTCAATTTTTCCAACTTAAAGCTTCTGAAATAAGAGTTTTCTTTCCAAATCGACTACGAACTTCCCGAAATTCAATTCTAATCATGCGCGCAAGTCATAATACCTGAAGTGAAACTACTCAAGACCTCAAATCACTAAATGACATGCTAAAGCTCAAAACGACCGATCGGGTCGTTACAGAAGCCATCCCACAAGAAAAAATGATGCTCGAACTGTGTGCAATTTTCTCAAAAAATATTTACCAGATTTGGCACACCACAAGTAATCATTAGTGACCAAGGGACTCATTTTATGAATAGACATCTTTCTGCTTTGCTGGTGTGACTCATAAAACAGGAACACCATATCATGCTCAAACTCAAGGGCAAGTTGAAGTTTCCAACTGTGAGTTAAAAAGAATTCTTGAAAAAACGGTTGGAATCTCAAGAAAAGACTAGGCTTTAAAATTAGATGATGTATTATGGGCATACCGAACGGCATTCAAAACGCCAATTGGAACATCCCCATATAGATTAGTCTTTGAGAAAGCTTGTCATTTGCCAGTTGTATTAGAACACAAAGCTTTTTGGGTACTAAAAGCATTAAACTTTGAATTAGCCTATGCTGGTAAAAATAGATTTTTTTCAGGTTAATGAGTTGGAAGAAATGAGGTTGGAAGCCTATGAAAATGCAAAACTTTTTCAAGAAAAAACAAAAAAATGGCATGACAATTTGATCTGACAAAAAAGTTTTAAAATTGGAGATCAAGTGCTTCTTAACAATTGTCGACTCAGGCTATTCCCAGGAAGATTAAAATCAAGGGGGGCAAGTCCTTACAATGTAACAAATATTACTCCATATGGAGCAATTGAAATCCAACAGAACAATGGAGGCGACAAGTTTAAGGTAAATGGTCAAAGACTCAAATTGTACTTTGGAGGACATTTTGAGCAACATTCATCGGTCACTTTGATAGACTGATGAATTTCACAAGTAATAAATCGAGTTGACGACATTAAACTCGGAACTATAGTGACATACCCATAGCCATTGAGGGTGAAGCAATGGATCCTTATAAGTCCAACATATATTTGGTAATTAAATGCGTAATAAATTAATCTGGTCAATATCTAGGTTATTGTACAACCAGAGCAGCTCATGAAGGCATTTACAAAAACAAAGTCACCTACATAGAAGTAACTCCATGGTGATCGGTATGCTTAAGTAACTAGTTGGTTAACCATTTAAATATTCAAGTCGAATGTTGGCTCAGGTAATTTTTGGTTTATATTTAAACAATGACCAAATGACTGATAAGGTCTTAAATTAGCCAGTCTATTACACATAGAATATGTGTGGTCGCAATTTCTTTCAAGCTTTCTTCTGTGATCGTAAATTTGAAAGCAAAAAAGATTTTTTTTATATACATTAGTATTAATTTTCTATATACATTAGCCAGTCTCATCACGTGTTTTATTCAGGAGGATGAAACGGTTCACGTGTGGAAGGGGTTATGATGCATTTCTAATATATGTTATATATGTATCTAATTAATGGATACATATGTTTATATAAAGTTCTATTTTCTTTATATCTTTATGTATAATTATTTTTCTCTCTTCTATCCTATTTATAGGTTTTAAATTAATAAAATAAATTCTGTATTATATGTTCAATAATTAATTCTTTTCACCTTCACCATATAAATTCTATATCTATAATTTTGATTTTGTGAAGGTAGGAGCAGACGTCTTTATCTCAGGAAATCATTGGAATTGAGAATAATTATGATCGCAAAACATGTAGAATCAATAAACTTGGCTAGAACTTGCTCTAAATGTTTCTCAAGGCGAAATAATGGGTGACACTGAGTTTTGAAAAATGAAACTAGGCCTTCTATGCTTAGCCATTTTTAGCCTTCTTATTTCTAACCAAATACATACATACATATATACATATATATATATATATATATATATATACATACATACATATATATATATATATATATATACATACATATACATACATATATATATATATATATATACATATATATAGTCATGAGATATTCCAGCTAAAACTGAGCAGAGATTTGTGTATATATTTTTAAAAAAAGGGTGGAAGAAGGAAGAAAAATGTGAATATAAGGTGTTTGAAATTACAAAAAAAAAAAAAATCAAAAAAGTGTTACCAAAGGGAGGAAATATCGAGCACTAAGAATAGTTTGTTCCAAGCTGGGGGGAAAATAGTCACTCTAAAAATATCCTTATCCTACCAGCTTGAAGCTTGACATTACAAGCCAAAAAAAGTCCTAGAAAAATTCTAGAAATCAGTGTTGAATCTATATTAGTGGAGAAAAATATGAGGAACACGCCTATGGACAAGAGTATGATACTAACTGAATAAGTGATCATAAATCTATCAATTTTGAAAGATTCAAGGTAAGAAGATTGCAAGTTCTTGTTGATCAAAGCAGAATTCAGAAATAAGGTAAAAGATTTGGTGAATTTAAAAAGGTTAATTGCATTGACCATATTGGAAGATATTTATTTTGTATAAATTTTCTATCTTACAATAGTCATGGATTTTGGAAGATATATTCTTAAAGTATTCTTTTTCCACGAGGACGAGCAAAAGTTCAAGTATGGGGGTATTTGATGGATATAAATTATTCATGTAATTTCATATGTAAAAAATAAGTTTTTAAAATAAAATATGAATAATGATATCCTATACTTGCATATTTTCTAACAAATATTGTAGGAAGAAGAAATTATGAAAAGGAAGGAAAGAGGCTAAAAGACAAGAGAATGAAGCAAAGCCACAGTTGCACACATCATCTTCATATTCGCAAATGTGAAATATACATATGGGCTTATGGAAAGAGATAATTAGAGATGAAAAGAAGCATAGTTGCATATGTGGAATCTATATACCCAAGGTCACATTCGCATACATGGAACCTATATTTGCAAGTCTAACCCATAAAGTCAAAAATGGAAGCAAAAGAGCTATAGATGCATATGTGGAATCTATATATGCAAAGGTCACATTTGCATATATGGAACCTACATTTGCAAGTCGAACTCAGGAAGTCAAAAATGGAAGAAAAAGAGTCATAGATGCATGTGTGGAATCTATATTTGCAAAGGTCACATTCGCATACATGGAACCTACATTTGCAAGACTAACTCATGAAGTCAAGAGTGAAGTACAAGGTGCCATAATTGCATATATGGAATCTACGTACAGAAAGGTCACTTCGCATACATGAATTTTACATTCGCAAAAGTGAAACATGACAAAAGCTACTCATTTTTTCATGTAAATAACAAGCTCTCTTTGTACAAGGGATCCAATCTTTTGTAAGACAAGAACTAGTCTTGGTCTTCTTTCTTTGTAGTAAAAATATTTCCTTAGTCTTTTAAATATTTCTAGTCTTCTAAATATCTTTCTTTAGCTTTTCTTACTCCATAATGGAGTAATCTCTTTTCGTTGGGATGGTTGATGAAGCTTGATATATATTTTATAATACTATCTCAGTTTTTATATATTCTTGGCTTGAAACTTTTTATTTACATTTCATATTATGCTGAAATGATAGTTTTTAATTACTCTATTATCACGTCTATATATTTATCTCTAAGTTATTCATATATTAATTTTGTAATTCTCGCATAGCAAAATTAATATATAATAACTGATGAATAAAATAGTAGAATGAAAGTAATTTTTCAGTAAATTATTATTTCAAGTCAGTAATCTTGCTTGCCTCAGTTTTAATTCTCACAGAGTAATTGTTGTAGGCAAGATTATTGATCCTTAGTAAAAATATTCTCATGAAGTTTTTTACTTTCTTTTAGCACAATTCAAGCAAGAAAAATATTCCGGTTTAAACGTCACTTGTCTTAAGTTGATTAATTAACATAATTCTTAGGCAGTGTTATTAATTGGTTATTTCTTAGTGAGAAAAATATAATTGTATTTGAAATAAACAATTATTCTTTAAAGAAAATAAATGTAAAAATTGAGTATTATCAAGTGAATTCAATGATTCCCAACACTTTTAAAAAAAATTATAAATCATTCAAAAGTTATTTTTTTTTAAAAGTAATTAACAAGTTTTAAACCTCACTCACTTTCCATCAATTTGATTCTCTCAAATAGTACTTAAAATATTACAAGTCTATAGCATAGATTATCCAGTCTCTATGGGACAATATCTTAAACTATATTAGAATTTGACAGAGCATGATCAGGAAATTCCAATACACATTGGCCTCGTTAGGAAGGAGGAACTAGGATCGTGTCCTCCTTTAATGTTGTTTACCCTCAGAATCGGATAAGAATTGAATTTGTTAGGGGTTTAAAGGATATGCGGATTAACTTGATACAAAGCGATAAATTAGATTGTAATTGAAATAAATAGCGATGAATTAACTACAAACCACACGAATTGGATGATTTCAGCTTAGGAAAGCAAGTTTCCCTTGAGTTGAATGCACTTTTATTGACACAAGGATATCAAAGAGTAAGAACTTAGAGAATTTATTGCTTATCAGTATATGTTACCATGTCCCTAATGAATTGTCAAGTCCCCTTTATATATTAGGGGAGATCTACCTTTTAAGGTATTATTTTATTGTTCTATAAAAGGCAAAAGTCTTTGATTTGCTGACCGTTGGTTCTCTTTTTGAGTCGTTCCGTGATTTCCTCCATAGAGACTGGTTAATGGCGAGAATTACGGACCCCTGTCGGATGAGTTGGCAAAGCTTTTTTCGAGGCCGTTGGAAACAGGACCGGTTACGCTTTCGGTAAACTCGAGGGCAAATCTGATGGTTTCGATGGCTATCTTTGACAATACTTTAGGTTCGATCATAATCATCATGTGCCGATCTTGGCAAATGGTGTTAGACGTTAGATCGATCTTCAAGATCGACTTCACCCGATCACAGATATTTCGACCCTGGTTTAATCAGAGAGTTCGGAAGCTCGATCGAATATCGAGCTCAGTTTTACCCGTATACAGATAGTCCCCTCATTCTTGGAGAGTATATGACGAGGAACAACATGAGCCTCAGATTCTCACTTCGATATATCATGACGCAAGTGACAAAAACATGATGTCAAAATCCCTTTGTTTTTTGGAGAGTAAATGATGAGAAACGATACGAGCTTCCTATTCTCACTATGATAAATCATGACGACGAATTCATGCCGTAAGTGACAACAATAGTAGAAATGTCCCGGCGGCCCAGTCTTCAAGGCATTAAATATGTGTCAGTTAACGGTCGGCCGCTGCAGGATGCGAACCGTGGTTGAGAAAACTATAAATACCCTCTTTCATCCATTCATTAGAACTTTTACATTGGGCTCTTGTGTTTTCAGAAAACTTCATTACTCTCATCTTCTGGTCGTCTGAAAACTTAAGTTTAAAACTTCTTCCCCTCTGGTTTTCTGAAAGCATAAGTTTAAAACTTCTTCCCCTCTGGTTTTCTGAAAGCATAAGTTTAAAACTTCTTCCCTTCTGGTTTTCTGAAATCTTTCATAAATCATTTGTTAGTTATACCTCCTCTTTTATCAACACTTCTTTTCTCCTCTATTTAGAAGCAATGGCAAAGACTTCAAAATTCGTTCCTTAAAAAGAAAATCCCTCTTCCTCGAGACCGTTTGAGAACGTTTCTCCTGTTGTTACTGAAGAACCAACACTAGAACTCGCTGCAAAGATGTTCGTACCTACGAGGTGTCCAACCAGAGCCTATTTAAAGGTTGAGAAAACCTCCTTGGTACCGGGTCGGTACTAGCCGGTCTCGAAGTACATATGTTCGGTCACCGACAATGTCCTCGAGAAGGTCAATGAAGATTCCAACTGGGCCGATAAGATTGTAGTGGTTCGTACCCCCGAGGAATCGATCACCACCCACGTGAGGGACTTTTTAAGTGCTTAGACTTACCCTTTAGCGCTGGGTCCTTTAGATCCGGTCATTATCGCCTTCTGTAAGAGGTACGAAGTGACCCTCGGTCAGATTCATCCTTCGTTCTAGAGGATAGTAATTCTTCTCTGCTTCTTTTTGAGCAAGGTAGAGGGATGTCCCTTCACCATCGACCACCTTATGAACCTTTATAACCCCAGGCTCTACCGAGGGGGATTAATCAAGCTTGCACGTAGGGCCACTAAGGCCCTTTTTTTTAAGCATCGACGAGGATCGGGACCGAGGCTAGTTGGTTCATTTTGTTCGAGTGAAGACCTCGAATTTGATCGCAGCCGAGCATATGCCATTTACTGAGAAGTGGAATATGAAGCGTAAGTATAATCTTCCTTTTAATATTTTCATTCGATGTTCATTTCTTTCCCTCCTCTCTCATCTATATATTGTGGTGGTGCAGTTGTTGCTTGGATGCCGGATGCAGTTCCTCGACTCAAGGAATGGGTTAAGGGTATCGTGAAACAAAGACCTTATTCCGAGCGTTCATGGCGTGAGCTCTCAAAGGTCCGATGGGAGGATCTTTCTCATGGTAAGATTTTCCTTAAGTGACTTTGATTTCCCTTTTGTGTTATCTATTTCCAATTTGCTTTTACTTCTTTTTTGCAGGTTTACCAAAAGATATTGAGATGAGGCCTCCGTCTGGTGATGACGATATATTCATCGAGCCACCTGCCTCGGGACAGGATAAAGAGAAGAAAAGGACAAAGTCTCTGAGAAAAAGAGGCCAAAGAAAAGATTGGCTCGTAAACCCAAGGGAAACACCAGTGGTCGAGCACTGTCCCCGGACTCTCTATCGACTGAGGGACGAGTCTGAGGGAGAAGGAGAAGCCTTTGATCTTGTGGTTAGTATGCCGCAGCTCGAAGGGCAAGGGGCCTCCGAACCAGGAAGAGGCGAGGCCAAATTTCATCATGTCGGGGAGGCCGAGGTAGAGGCAAGAGTTGAGGTTTCCCCAGATGTGGGTAAAGCCTCACAGGAAGCACTCGGTCCGATAGAGATTGTTGAGTCGCACTCGTTCACAGAGTCGATGTTTAACGATGCCCCATCGAGGGAGCGCACAGATCGAACGACCCCTTTCGTGGTTTTTTTGATGGCGTGGATTCGATGACCACATATGATGTCATTGGATGGAGTTTTAGAGATACCGAGGAAGAGCTCACCCTCTGAAGAAAGAGGGCCTTCCTTGAGCTTTAAATTGGTCGATCAATTTCCTACCCCGAGTGCATATCCCGATCGGAAACGCACCATTGTTTTTTCCCTTCCTAAGGATGCCCGAGTCCTTTCCACCCCCGTAGGGGTGGCCAACTATCTTTGGTGTCTGATGACCGAGGATGATCAAGTTAAGATAAATGCGGTGGATGCACCCTGCCTATTCAACGAAGCTCAATAGGCATTGAATCAGGTAACTTCGAATATCCCTTTATTATGTACTTGCAGGCCTCAGAAATGTTTTCCCTTTATTATGTAATCGTAACCTTTTCCTTTGTGCATGCAGGCCTCGGTACTTCATCACGAGGCTTTTCTACGATACCGGGAAGAGTTCAAACGTCACGAGGTCGAGACTCGGGAGCTCACTGAGAAGAAGGATGCTTACAAGCTTCTTAGTGAGAAATCCCAAGATGAGCTACAAACAGCTCGGAAGGAGCATGCCGACTTGCTCGAGCAGGTAAGAAGAATTTTTAAAGTTAGTCATGATGAGTCAGATATAATGGCTGACAATTCAAACCCGCAGGTTCAAAATAAGCTTGACCAGATCAAGTAGCTTCGGGGGGGGGGAGGTGGATACGGTCAAAGCCGAGGCCGAAGAATGGAAGAAGAACATGGATTGCCTGGCCTCGGAGAAGGAGACTATCCGGGCTCAGTTGGCTGCGACTGAGGTTTAGCTTCGGGTTGTAAAGAAGAAAAAGTTGGTGCAGGCCGAAAAAATCGAGGGGCTTTAGTCTCAGCTGAACTCGGCTATCCCCGGTCAAGAGAATCTGGCCAAGGAGCATGAGGCAGCAATGTCAAAGGTTGTTGTAGTCAGGTCCGAGGCCGATGATAAGGTGGACCAGCATAAATTTGATGCAGAGGCGATTCAGGACCAAGCGAGAAACATGGTGAAGCATGTGATGTGGCAATCTCGAAGGGAGGCTCTCAAGGGAGTTCATGCGTAGAATTTTGACGTATTAGCTGAAATAAAAAGTGCCAAGATATACGAATCCAAGGCCAGGAAGCTAGCTTATCCCGAGGAAGATTCCGAGGGGTCCGAAAAGTCGAGTGAGTTCGATGGTGAAGAAAACCTCGTTGGTGACGACGTGACCCCCGATGAAGAATAGGCCGTTTAGGAACTTTTTAGGCGTTTTTGCCTTTTTTATTTTTGTACTATCTTTTTGTTGAGGTCGTTTGACCTTTGTAAAAATATGTATCAGGGCTATTCAGCTCTTGTAAAAAGAAATTTTGGTATATATCTAAGGCTTTTCCCTTTTCACGGCTTTTGATTTTTTCCTTTGCTTTTTTATTTGTATTCGCAAAGGTTGAAATGACTTAGCATGAAACAATTAGGTTGTGTTTTAAGGTTCGAACAAACCTTGCCTTCAACACTATTTTGTGTTTATCGAAAACTTTTCCCCAAAATACTTATGCTTTTTAGGGTATGATTTGTCGAGAGTGTGTTTTGTAAGCTTTTGTAATCTCGGGTTTTGTTAACCCGGGTATGGCCTTAGACTTTAGTTCGGGTAATGCCAAATAAGCTTCATGCCCTCGAGTTTTGTTAACCTGGAACATCCTTAGCCTTTAAATTTAGACATTGCCAAATAAGCTTTGTGCCCTCGGGTTTTGTTAACCCGGAATGGACTTAGCCTTTAAATTCAGGCATTGCCAAATAAGATTTGTGCCCTCGGGTTTTGTTAACCCGGAATGGCCTTAGCCTTTAAATTCGGGCATTGCCAAATAAGCTTTGTGCCCTCGGGTTTTGTTAACCCGGAATGGCCTTAGCCTTTAAATTCGAGCAATACCAAATAATCTTCATGCCCTTGGATTTTATTAACCCGGACCGCCCGAGATTATTTTCAAACAACAGTTCCTGAGTGAGAGTGAATGTTCAAACTTGGATTAGGGTGGCCCTTCAGCTCGATACCTTTAGGTGATTGGGTGAAGAAAATTCCTTGAGAAATGCAAGATGCTTATGTGCAAGGAAGAGTTTTCTTTTTATTCTTGTGCATAATGGTTGTACATATATACATGTTTCGCGCCAGGGATCGGGCGGTCTGTGTGGGCACAGTTCATTTGATCATTTGGCCCTTATAAGAAGTCCTATTAATCGAGACCCTCCCATCACGACGTTTCTTTCCTTGCTGGAGTCGATATTCAAGGGTATTTCCCCCAAGTGTTCGGGGTGACCGAAAAGAGGCCTCAGATACTTTTATGGTTATTGTCACCGGTTCATAGCCGGCCTTTAATTCTAAGTTAGCATGTTTTACTTGTTACATCGTTAAAAACCTTGCCAGAAAACCCATTTGGGACAAAGCCGGTTCAAAGGAAAAAGAGTGCAACGCGTGCTTTCAGACCTAGGATCTCGTATCATCCCTTGTTGGTCACCTGCAAGTGTTAGTTTGAAATGTAAAATAAAAGAAAGAAATGTGTTGTACCTTAACAGTAATATCGCTTAAGTGAGTTATATTCTAGTTTCTCGGCAATTGCTCGTCGTTAATTGTTCCGAGCTTTTAGGATCATTTTCGGTGATATCGATAATTTGGTGCGGTCCTTCCTAGTTTGGCCCCAATTTCCCTTCGTTCGGGTTTTGGGTGTTTAGTGTAACTTTTCTTAGTACCAATTCCCCAGTATTAAAGTATCGAAGGTTGGCCCTTTGATTATAATATCTCTCAATCTGTTGTTTTTAGGCGGCCAACCGGACAATGGTGGCTTCGCGCCTTTCATCTAATAGCTCCAGGCCCATACTCATAGCCTCATCGTTCAATTCCTTTGTTGCGTATCGAAATATGATGCTTGGTTTTTCGACTGGTATTAAAGCTTCGGTACCATGAACCAAAGAAAATGGGGTGGGACCGGTACTGGACTTCGAGGTTGTACGGTATGCCCATAGGACCTTATGTAGCATTTCCTTCCATTTTCCTTTGGCGTCGATCAACCTCTTTTTGAGGTTTTGGATTATGCTTTTATTGGTGGATTCTGCTTTTCCTTTCCCACTAGGGTGGTAGTTAGTGGATAAGATCCTTTTGATCTTATGTTCTTCGATAAACTTGCTTACTTTGCTACCAATAATCTGTTTCCCGTTGTCGCACACAATCTCGGTCGGTATTTTGAATCGACATATGATGTGGTCCCAGATAAAATCGATTACTTCTTTTTCTCTGACCTTCTCATATGTCTGCGCTTCCACCAATTTAAAAAAATAGTCAGTCATAAATAAAATAAATTGAGCCTTATCGGGTGCCCATAGAAGGGGGCCAACGATGTCCATCCCCCATTTCATGAATGTCCATGGTGAAAAGACCAAATATAGCGGCTCTCCTGCTCAATGAATCATCGGAGCATGCCTTTGGCATCCATCGCATTTTCGAACGAACTCCTTTGTGTCTTTTTTCATGTCGATCCAGTAGTTACCGAGTCTGATTATTTTTCGAACCAGTGATTCGGTGCCCGAATGATTTCCACAGGTACCTTCGTGTATTTCCCTCAAAACATACTCAGTATCCCCCGGCCCTAGACATATTGCAAGTGGGCCATCGAATGTTCCGTCTTCGGACATGCTAAATCGGGTTGTCTTTGTACGCAGGGCCCTCGATTCTTCCGGGTTCGAGGGCAGTTTTCTGGTCCTGAGATATTCCACGTACTTATTCCTCCAGTCCCAAGTTAGGCTCGTTGAGTTGACCTCGGCATGGCCTTCTTCCACCACCAATCTCATAAGTTGTACAATTTCCCCCGAGTTGATCTTGTTGTCTTCGACCGACGATCCCAAGTTAGCGAGGGCATCAACTTCCCTGTTTTGATCCCGAGGTACATGTTGCAAAGTCCATTCTTTAAACCGATGTAATATCACCTGTAACTTGTCCAAGTATCTCTGTGTTCATTCTTCCCTGACCTCGAATGTCCCATTAACTTGGTTTACCACAAGGAGCGAGTCGCACTTTGCTTCGATCACCTCTTCCCCCAAGCTTTTGGCTAATTCAAGGCCTGCAATCATGGCCTCATATTCGGCCTTGCTGTTAGTCAATTTCACAGTCTTAATAGATTGCCTAATTATATTACCTGTTGTTGGCTTTAGTACGATGCCAAGTCCGGACTTCTTTGCGTTTAAGGAGCCGTCCGTAAAGAAGGTCCAGATTCCCGAAAAAGTCCCTGAGTTAGTCAATAACTCTCTTTCGACCTCGGGTATTAAGGTCGGCGTAAAGTCGGTCTGCCAAAATTTGGGATTTAATGGCGGTCCGGGGTCGGTACTCAATATCGTAACCAGTTACTTCCACAACCCATTTGGACAATCGGCCTGAGAGTTCGGGCTTATGCATTACGTTCCTTAACGGGTATTTGGTTAAAGTGTCTTGGAGGCGCTTAGCAAGGCAAGCGCCAGTTTTTCTAGGTGAGGGTACCTAGTTTCGGCCTCACCCAAGGTCCTACTAATATAATAAATCGGAAATTGCGTACCTCGTTCCTCTCGAACTAGGACTCTACTTACCGCTATCTCCGAGACCGCCAAGTACAAGTACATTTGTTCGTTTGTCTTTGGTGTGTGAAGAAGTGGCGGGCTCGATAAGAACCTCTTTAGCTCCTCCAAAGCTCGTTGGCGTTCCGGAATCCATGAAATGTTATTCTTCTTTTTCAATAGTGCGAAGAATCGGTGGCTTTTATCGAACGACCTTGAAATAAATCGCCCAAGGGCGGCTATGCGCCCGATTAGCCTTTGTGTCATGAGCCCAACACTACATCTAGGCAAGCCAACTAATAAGTCAAATGTACATTAGTTAAACTTTTATTCCAAGAAAATAATAAAATACCAACTTTTACCAATGTGTGTGTGCCAAGACCCGGTGTCACAAGTGAATGAGCATCTAGTAGATTATACAAAACTCCAAATACTGTCTAAAATGAAATAGACAGAATATAAATTTAAGAAGAGATATTGGTAGCTGCAGAACGGCTTAGAAAGGCAGCTCACCACTATGCCTCGGGATGACGTGGGTATGTGATGATAAGTCCTCCACTAGTACCTGTCTCAGATCCTGCACAAAAAGTGCAGCAAGTATAGTATGAGTACGTAAACAACGTGTACCCAGTAAGTATCAAGCCTAATCTCGAAGTGGTAGAGACAAGATGGCCGACTTTGACATTCACTATGGGTCAATAATAATAACTGAAATAAAACTAGGATATTTAAATCAGCATGATTTACAGAATTTACAATAATTTATTTAATCAGCAGAAATAATCAAATTCCTTCAAATGTAACAATTCTCAATATATTAATTTAATTCCTTCAATTCAAATAATTTCCAATTTATCAATTAAACCTCATTTACAGGAGTAACAATTAATTACTTAACAAGCAAGAATAATAATTCATTAAATTTTAAGGATTTTTTAATTTATTAATTAGCTTCACAAGCTGAAATAAATTATTAAAGTATCGTGTAATTATTATTATTAAGCACGATTTCTGCCGAGGACGTACGACCCGATCCAGAGTGTTGTGTACACTGCCGAGGGACGTGCTGCGCGATCCATAGATGCATCTATCCTTCCGAGGCGTTCGACCCACTCTACAAGAAAGGAGGACATTTTCTTATGTACCTCCGGAAGGAGAGTATATTTATTATAAGATGAATTTAGGAGGAGAACAATTTCTTTTAACAATTAATTAATTTAAACAAAAATTAAGCATATGAAAATTTCATATTTTTCTACTTTTCATAACAATTCACAATATATACATCAATTATTTTAATTAATAAAGAATACAATTCACACAAGTAATTCATGCTTTGAGTCTTAAACTACATGGACTTTAGCATTAATAGTAGCTACGCACGGACTCTCGTCACCTCGTGCGTACGTAGCCCCCACAATTAGCAACAATTATTCAATTTAATCCCTATGGGGTAGTTTCCCACTCACAAGATTAGATAAGAGACTTACCTCGTCTTGCTCCAATTAATCCACTATAAGGCCTTTTCCACGATTATCCAACTCTGTATGGCTTGAATCTATCCAAAATAATTCGATACAATCACTAAAAATTATAGGAATCAATTCTATAAGAAAATACTACATTTTTAATAAAAATCCCGAAATTAATTAAAAATTCGTTCGTGTAGCCCACGTCTCGGAATCTGGCAAAAGTTATGAAATCCAACAACACATTCAATTACGACTCCAACCATACTAGTTTCACTCAAATCCGACTCTGAATCGATACCGAAATCTCAAAAATTCGTTTCTATGAGATTTCTAAACATTTCCCAAATTTAAATCTCAAAACACTAATTTATAGTGAAAACAATGATATACTTGTATATCTAGACCAAATCCGAGTTAGAATCACCTACCCCAATATTTTTCCCTTGAAAATCTGACAAAAGTCGCCTCTGCTCAAGCTCAAGTTCGTCAAAAATGGCAAATGGGACGAATGTCCTTTGTTTTTATAACTTAAAGCTTTGTCCAGTTCGATCAAGGAGCTCGATCAAGGGAGCTCGATCTCGGAAGCTCGATCAAGGGAGATCGATCTTGGGAACTCGATCTTGGGAGCTGGTCATGGCCTCGATCAAGCCTCGAGCCTGGGACATGGTCATGGCCTCGATCAAGTTCGATCTTGGGTCTTGATCCTGGCCCTCGAGCCTTGCCTTCGATCATGGCCCTCGAGCCTTGCCTTCGATCATGGCCCTCGAGCCTTGCCTTCAATCGTGGCTTCGATACTGAGCCTCGTCCCTGACTTCGACTCAGGCCTCGATCGTGGGCTCGATATCTGGGTTCGATCTGGGGCTCGATCATAGCCCAGAATATACAGCAGAAGGGAAAATTACAGCAGCTTTTTAAGTCCAACTTTTGATCCGTTAACCATCCGAAACTCACCCGAGGCCCTCGGGACCTCAACCAAATATACCAACAAGTTCTAAAAAACCATACGAACTTAGTCGAACCTCTAAATCACATCAAACAACGCTAAAACCATGAATCATACCCCAATTCAAGCTTAATGAAACTAAGAGTTTTCAACTTCAAATCAACTCCGATTGACCTCAAATTTTACACACAAGTCATAAATTACATAACGGAGATATGAAAATTTTCAGAACTGGATTCTGACTCTGGTATGAAAAAGTCAACTCATCTGTCAAATCTCCAAACTTAAATTCTTGTTTTTAGCCATTTCAAGCCTAATTTAACTACGGACTTTCAAATAAAATTCTGAACACGCTCCAAATTCCAAAATCACCATACGGAGCTGTTGGAATCATCAAAATTCTATTTCGGGGTTGTTTTCTCAAAATGTTGAGCGAAGTCAAACTTAGCACTTTAAGGCCAACTTAAGGAACCAAGTGTTCCTGTTTCACCCCAAACACTTCCAAATCCCGAACCAACCATCCCCGCAAGTCATAAATCATTACAAGCACCTACGGGAAGTTTTATTTTAGGGAACGGGGTTTTAAAAGTTAAAATGACCGGTTGGGTCATTACATTCTCCACCTCTTAAACAAACGTTTGTCCTCGAACGGGTTTAGAATTGTACCTGGAGTGCTGAATAAGTGTGGATATCTGCTCCGCATCTCTTCCTCGGCCTTCCAAGTCGCTTCCTCGACTGGTTGGCCCCTCTACTGGACTTTTACTGCAGAAATCCTCTTGGACCTCAACTGGCGAACCTGTTTATCAACAATGGCAATTGGCTCCTCTTCATAACCCAAGCTATTATCTAGTTGAACTATGCTGAAGTCTAACACATGTGATAGGTCGGCATGATACTTCCGGAGCATAGATAAGTGAAAAACCAGATGAATTCCCGATAGGCTGGGAGGCAATGCAAGCTCATAAGCAACCTCCCCAACTCGTTTCAACACCTCAAATGGGTCTATAAACCTTGGGCTCAACTTGCCCTTCTTCCCGAATCTCAAAATTCCCTTCATCGGCGAAACCTTCAAGAGAACTTTTTCACCTACCATAAATGATATATCACGCGCTTTCTGATCCGCGTAACTCTTTTGTCTGGACTGTGCTGTACGAAGTCGCTCCTGAATCAACTTTACCTTTTCCAAGGCATCCCTTACCAAATCAGTACCATATAACTTAGCCTCACCTAGCTCAAACCATCCGATAGGTGAACGACATCGCCGACCATATAAAGCCTCAAATGGAGCCATCTTGATGCTGGATTGGTAACTGTTATTATAGGCAAACTCGGCCAAAGGCAGGAAACGATCCCACTGACCTCCAAAGTTGATCACACATGCCCTGAGCATATCCTCCAAAATCTGAATTGTCCTCTCTGACTGTCCATCGATCTGCGGATGAAAGGTTGTGCTGAGCTCTACACGGGTCCCCAACTCACTATGTACTCATCTCCAGAAATGTGAAGTAAACTGACTGCATCTATCTGATATGATAGAAATTGGCACACCGTTCAACCGAACTATCTCCTAAATATAAATTTGGGCCAACCTCTCTGAAGTATACGTAGTCACAACATGAATAAAATGTGCCGACTTAGTCAACCTGTCAACAATCACCCAAATTGCATCAAACTTCCTCAAGGTCCGCGGCAACCCAACTACAAAGTCCATAGTAATTCGTTCCCATTTCCACTCTGGTATAGTCATCTGCTGAAGTAGGCCACCTGGCCTCTGGTGGTCATATTTAACTTGCTGGAAATTTAGACACCTAGATACATACTCAACTATGTCCTTTTTTATTCGTCGCCACCAATAATGTTGCCTCAAGTCACGATACATATTAGTAGCACCTGGATGAATAGAATACCGCAAACTGTGTGCCTCTTCCAGGATCGTTTTCCTCAGTCCATCCACATTAGGAACACATAGACGATCCTGGAGTCGCAGAACACCATCCGCTCTAATAGTAACTTCCATGGCACCACCTCGTAGTACCGTTTCACGAAGAACCATCAAGTATGGGTCATCATATTGGCGAGCCTTGATCTGCTCAAATAGTGAAGATTGGGCCACCACACATGCAAGAACTCGGTTGGGCTCTGAAATATCCAGCCTCACAATTTTTTTAGCCAAGGATTGAATATCTGAGGCTAATGGCCTTTCCTCTGCTGAAATGAAAGCCAAACTACCCATACTCTCCGCCTTCCTGCTCAAGGCATCTACAACCACATTTTCTTTGCCCGGATGATACAAGATAGTAATATCATAATCTTTTAGTAACTCCAACCATCTGCGTTGCCTCTAATTTAGACCCTCTAGATGAACACATGCTTCAAACTGCGATGATCCATATAAACTTCACAAGACACCCCATAAAGATAATGCCTCTAAATCTTTAGAGCGTGAACAATCACAGCTAACTCCAAATCATGTACTGGATAATTCTTCTCGTGGGGCTTCAGGTGACGTGAAGCATATGCAATAACTCGCCTTTCCTGCATCAATACACAACCCAAGCCAACGTGTGACGCATCGCAATACACTGTATATATTCCCAAACCATATGGTAACACTAACACGGGTGCTGTAGTCAGTGTTGTCTTGAGCTTATGAAAGCTTGACTCACAATCATCGGACCATCGGAACTGAACACCCTTCTGGGTTAATTTGGTCAAAGGTGCTGCAATAGATGAAAACCCTTCCACGAACCGATGATAATAACCTGCTAAACCCAGAAAACTCCTGATCTCAGTCGCCGAAGTGGGACGATGCCAATTTTGAACTGCCTCAATCTTTTTGGGATCAACTTTAATACATTCGCCCGATACAATATGTCCCAAAAATACAACATACTCTAGCTAAAACTCATATTTAGAGAACTTAGCATATAGTTTTTGTTCCCACAATGTCTGAAGCACTACTCTCATATGCTGCTCATGTTCCTCCTTACTGCGCGAATAGATTAATATGTCATCAATGAAGACAATGACAAACGAATCAATATATGGCATGAATGCCCTGTTCATCAGATCCATAAACCCTGCCGGGGCATTAGTTAAACCGAAGGACATCACCAGAAACTCATAATGACCATATCTAGTCCGAAAAGCAGTCTTCGGAACATCTGAATCCCGAATCTTCAACTGATGGTACCCCGACCTCAAGTCGATCTTAGAGAATACCCTAGCACCCTGCAACTGGTCAAATAGATCATCAATACGCGGCAACGGGTACTTGTTCTTAATAGTGACTTTGTTCAATTGGTGATAATCAATACACATCCGCATTGTTCCATCCTTCTTTTTCACAAATAATACTGGTGCACCCCAAGGCGATACACTCGGTCTGACAAACCCTTTGGCTAGTAACTCTTCAAGTTGTTCTTTCAATTCTTTCAATTCTTTCGGAGCCATGCGATACGGTGTGATATATATAGGCTGGGTATCTGAAGCCAAGTCAATACAGAAATCAATATCACGATCATGTGGCATACTTGGAAGATCTGACAAAAATACATCGGGGACCTCCCGAACTACAGGCACTGAATCAATAGTCGGAGTCTCTGCAGTAGTATCCCGAACATAGGCTAGATAAGCCAAACAACCATTCCCAACCATGTGTTGAGCTTTATAAAAGAAATAACTCGATTAAATGAACTAACAGGCGAACCCTTCCACTCCAGCTTAGGCAATGCTGGAATAGCCAAGGTAACAGTCTTGGCATGACAATCTAGAATAGCATGATATGGAGATAACCAGTCCATGCCCAGAATAATTTAAAAATCGGTCATCTCAAGCAATAGGAGATCTTCTCTAGTTTCATAACAACAAAATGTAATAATACAGGACCGGTAGATCTGGTTCACAATAACAGAATCGCCCACAGGAGTGGACACATAAATAGGAGTACTCAAGGACTCATGAGAAACACCCAGGAATGGAGCAAATAGAGGTGGTACATATGAATACGTAGATCCTGGATCAAATAATACTAAGGCAATTTTGCCACAAATAGAAATAATACATGTAATCACGGCATCTGGCGCCTCTACATCTGGTCTAGCTGGAAAAGCATAGAACCAAGCTGGAGCGCCAACTGTCTAGCCTCCGCCTGGCTGAACTCCACCTCTAGGACGACCCCTACCCACCTGTCCTCCGCCTCTCAGTGGTCGGACTACTGGTGGAGAAACTGGTCCGGTAAGCATAGGCTGCTGACCCTGCTATACTAGTCTACCTCGAAGCCTGGGGCAAAACCTCCGCATGTGACTGGGATCCCTGCACTCGTAACAACTCTTCGGTGCGATGTGCTGATGACTAAGTGTCTGGCCATGGGGACCTGAATACCCACGGAAAGAACCCTGAATAGCTGGTGGGCGATAAGAACTCTCTAGTATAGCACTGAAATAAGGTCGTACTGAAGCACCTCGAGGAGGTGGTGGTGCTGGATATGGGGGTCTGCTGGACTGCCACCTCACGAACTGACCTCTGCCCCCGGACGGAGCACCTCTAAACTCTCCAGAGTACCTGAACTGCTTATCTCTCATAATATGATCTCGGCTCCGCTGATGTACACCCTCAATCCACCGAGCTATCTCCATAACTCGCTCATAAGAAGTACCAATATCAACCTTTCGAGCCATATTGGCCTGAATACCAGTATGTAAACCGGCTTCAAACCTTCGCACTCTCTCCGCCTCAGCAGGGAGTATCATTAGTGCATGGTGAGATAATTCATAAAACCTCGCCTCATAATCAGTCACTGACATCTGACCCTGCTGGAGCTGCTCAAACTGAAACCGCAACTCTTCCCTCTGGGAGGGTGGAATATACCTGTCCAAGAAGATACGGGTGAACCAGTTCCAAGTCATGGGAGGAGAATCTATTGGTCTGCCAAGAGCATAAGACTGCCATCATCTACGGGCTCTACCCCATAGCTGAAAAGTAGTGAAATCAACCCCATGGGATTCCAATATTCTCATGTTGTACAGTCTATCCTTGCAAGGATCAATGAAATCCTGTGGATCCTCTTCCCCCGAAGACAGGAGGATGTAGTCTAGTCCATCTGTCCAATAGTTTCTAAGGATCGGCGGCTACAGCTGGCCTGGGCTCAGGTGTAGCTGTTGCCACTGGCTGGACTCCACCCACGGGTAGTGTACCCTGGGTCTGATATACAGCTGCTGCCTATCCAGGAGCTTGCGTGGTAGGGGTCTGTGCTCCCCCGCCCGCCTGAGATGTGGTTGGGTCTGCCGAAAATAAATCGGCCTGAGTCATATTGTCCATGAATTTGTGACCCATGACATCCTAAAATCCCGGTGCAGATGTGAAGTCCACCGGAGCTGGCTCTGCCACAAGCACCTCACCCTGCTCCTCAATAATGCGATTCTCTGTTGGATTCACTGGCGGCATAACTGGAACAGTCCTGGGACATCCTCGCCCTCTACCACGGCCTGGAGCCCTCCCTCGGCCTCTAGCAACTCGGGGAGTAGCTCTTCCCTGGTCTGGAATCTCATTAGAACGTGTTCTCACCATCTGTGAGAGAATAAGAGAAGGATATTTAGACTACATCAATTGCACGATGGAATATAAAGAAAGGTAGTTTCCTAACACCATATAGCTTCTCGAAGATAAGTACAGACATCTCCGTACCGATCCGCAAGACTCTATTAGGTCTGCTCATAACTTGTGAGACCTATGTGAACCAAGTGCTCTGATACCATGTTGTCACGACCCAATTTCACCTATAGGTCGTGATGGCGCCCAACACTACAGCTAGGCAAGCCAACTAATAAGTCAATCGTACATTGGTTAAACTTTTATTCCAAGAAAATAATAAAATACCAACTTCTACCAATGTGTGTGCCAAGACCCGGTGTCACAAGTACATGAGCATCTAGTAGATTATACAAAACTCCAAATACTGTCTGAAATGAAATAGACAGAATATAAATATAAGAAGAGACACTGGTAGCTGCAGAACGGCTCAGAAAGGCAGCTCACCACTATGCCTCGGGATGACGTGGGTATGTAATGATAGGTCCTTCACTAGTACCTGTCTCAGATCCTGCACAAAAAGTGCAGCAAGTGTAGTATGAGTACGTAAACAACGTGTACCCAGTAAGTATCAAGCCTAATCTCGAAGTGGTAGAGACGAGATGGCCGACTTTGACACTCACTATGGGTCAATAATAATAACTGAAATAAAACTAGGATATTTAAATCAGCATGATTTACAGAATTTATAATAATTTATTTAATCAGCAGAAATAATCAAATTCCTTCAAATGTAACAATTCTCAATATATTAATTAAATTCCTTCAATTCAAATAATTTCTAACTTATCAATTAAACCTCATTTACAGGAGTAACAATTAATTCCTTAACAAGCAAGAATAATAATTCATTAAATTCCAAGGATTTTTCAATTTATTAATTAGCTTCACAAGCTGAAATAAATTATTAAAGTATCGTATAATTATTATTATTAAGCATGATTTCTGTCGAGGACGTACGACCCGATCCAGAGTGTCGTGTACACTGCCGAGGGACGTGCGGCGCGATCCGTAGATGCATCTATCCTGCCGAGGCATTCGGCCCGCTCCACAAGAAAGGAGGACATTTTCTTTGTGCCTCCGGAAGGAGAGTATATTTATTATAAGATGAATTTGGGAGGAGAAGAATTTCTTTTAACAATTAATTGATTTAAACAAAAAGTAAGCATATGAAAATTTCATATTTTTCTACTTTTCATAACAATTCACAATATATGCATCAATTATTTTAATTAATAAAGAATACAATTCACACAAGTAATTCATGCTTTGAGTCTTATACTCCCTAGACTTTAGCATTAATAATAGCTACGCACGGACTCTCATCACCTCGTGCATACGTAGCCCCCGCAATTAGCAACAATTATTCAATTTAATCCCTATGGGGTAATTTCCCCCTCACAAGATTAGACAAGAGACTTACCTCGTCTTGCTCCAATTAATCCACTATAAGGCCTTTTCCACGATTATCCAACTCTGTCTCGCTCGAATCTATCCAAAATAATTCGATACAATCACTAAATATTATAGGAATCAATTCTATAAGAAAATGCTACATTTTTAATAAAAATCCCGAAATTAATTAAAAATTCGTCCGTGGGGACCACATCTCGAAATCTGGGAAAAGTTACGAAATCTGACAACCCATTCAATTACGAGTCCAACCATACCAGTTTCACTCAAATCCGACTCTGAATCGATACCGAAATCTCAAAAATTTGTTTCTATGATATTTCTAAATATTTCCCAAATTTAAATCTCAAAACACTAATTTATGGTGAAAACAATGAAACACTTGTATATGTAGACCAAATCTGAGTTAGAATCACCTACTCCAATATTTTTCCCTTGAAAATCTGACAAAAGTCGCCTCTGCTCAAGCTCAAGTTCGTCAAAAATGGCAAATGGGACGAATGTCCTCTGTTTTTATAACTTACAGCTCTGTCCTGTTCGATCAAGGAGCTCGATCTTGGGAGCTGGTCATGGCCTCGATCAGGCCTCGAGCCTGGGACATGGTCATGGCCTCGATCAAGTTCGATCTTGGGTCTTGATCCTGGCCCTCGAGCCTTACCTTCGATCGTGGCTTCGATACTAGGCCGCGTCCCTCACTTCGACTCAGGCCTCGATCATAGCCCAGAATATACAGCAGAAGGGAAAATTGTAGCAGCTTTTTAAGTCCAACTTTTGATCCATTAACCATCCGAAACTCACCTGAGGCCCTCGGGACCTCAACCAAATATACCAACAAGTCCTAAAACATCATACGAACTTAGTCGAACCTCTAAATCACATCAAACAACGCTAAAATCATGAATCATACCCCAATTCAAGCTTAATGAAACTAAGAGTTTTCAACTTCTACATTCGATGTCGGGACCTATCAAATCAACTCCGATTGACCTCAAATTTTACACACAAGTCATAAATTACATAACGGAGCTATGAAAATTTTCAGAACTGGATTCTGACTCCGATATCAAAAGGTCAACTCATCGGTCAAACTTCCAAACTTAAATTCTTGTTTTTAGCCATTTCAAGCCTAATTTAACTACGGACTTCCAAATAAAATTCCGAACACGCTCCTAAGTCCAAAATTACCATACGGAGCTGTTGGAATCATCAAAATTCTATTCCGGGATCATTTTCTCAATATGTTGACCGAAGTCAAACTAAGCACTTTAAGGCCAACTTAAGGAACCAAGTGTTCCGGTTTCACCCCAAACACTTCCAAATCCCGAACCAACCATCCCCGCAAGTCATAAATCATTACAATCACCTATGGGAAGTTTTATTTTAGGGAACGGGGTTCTAAAAGTTAAAATGACCGGTTGTGACATTACACTTTGCACGGCCTTTACGTTGTCCATGGCCGTGATATCTTCGATGGCTTTGATCTTGTCAGGGTTGATCTCGATTCCTCGGTTGGATACCATGAACCTGAGGAATTTACCTGATTCGACTCCGAACACATATTTTTCCGAGTTCAGCTTCATATTGTACTTCTTCAATATGCTGAAGGTTTCCTGCAAATGTTTTAAATGGTCTTCTACTTGCAGGGACTTAACCAATATATCGTCAATGTAAACCTTCATCGATTTTCCTATTTTTTCCTCAAACATCCAGTTTACTAGGCGTTGATAGGTGGCACCGGTGTTTTTTCATCCGAATGGCATCACATTATAATAGTATGTGCCGTATTTAGTGATGAAGGAGATTTTTTCCTGATCACCCGGGTCTATCGGTATTTGGTTGTATCCGGAATAGGCATCGAGAAAACTGAGGATCTCGTTGCCGACCGTGGCATCGATCATACGGTCGATGTTAGGCAAAGGACAAAAGTCTTTAGGGCATGCCTTATTCAAATCTTTGTAATGTACACACATTCTTAGTTTATTCCCCTTTTTAGGAACTACCACTATGTTTGCTAACCAATCCAGGTATTTAACCTCCCGAATGGACCCTATTTTAAGGAGTTTAGATACCTCGTCCTTGATGAAAGCATGTTTGACCTCAGGCCTCCTCTTCTGCTTGACCGAATTGATTTTCAGGTCTAGGCTTAGCTTGTGAGTGGTTATTTCCGGCGGGATCTCTGTCATATCAATATAGGACCAAGCGAAACAATCTATGTTAGCTACAAGAAATTGAATAAGTTTTTTCCTGAGCTCGGGAGTTAACCATGTGCCTAGGTATACCGTTCGATCGGGTGTATGCTCGATCAATATAACCTATTCCAACTCTTCGACTGTTCATTTGGTTGCGTCGGATTCATCAGGGATTAAAAAAGATAGGGGAACCCCGTAATCGCCGTCTTCATAAGTCTTCTACGTATACGGTTGGGTCGTGGTCGGTATCGATGACTGTTATTTGGCCTTTTGGTTTGCGCCCGAATTTGGTTCCTTCGATGTTGCGAGCATTGATATTGGAGTCACTTCTTCGACTAAAAACATCTCTTTTGCGGCCGGTTGTTCCCCGTTGATTGTCTTACCCAATCCCCTCTGGAGTTGGGAATTTTAACACTTGGTGAAGAGTTTAGGGCACTACTCTCATGTTGTGGATCCATGGCCTTTCGAGAAGGGCGTTGTACCTCATGTTTCCTTCGATCACATAAAACTTGGCCTCTCATATGGTTTCGGTGGTATTGACCGGTAATGTTATCTCCCCTTGGTGGTTTCACATGCCATGTTAAATTCGTTTAGAACTCGGACTGCATGCACAATTTTGTCTTGTAGACCGAGCTGCTCCACGACCCTTGACCGAATGATGTTGGCCGATCTACCTAGATCAATCAACACACGTTTAATTCGAGTTTTATCAACGAGTACAGATATTACCAGTGCATCATTGTGAGGTTGTACGATCCCTTCCACATCTTCATCGCTGAAAGATAAAATCCCTTCCGGTATATAGTCTCGAGTTCGGTTCTCCCTAGTGATGGATAGTTTGGTGCGTTTCAACATCGGCCCTTGTGGGATATCGACTCCACCAATGATCATATTAATGACGTGTTGAGGTTCGGTATCCTCCTGTTCTGTCTGTTTGTTAGAATTCCTGTTCCTGAAATGATTCTTGGCTCGATCACTCAATAATTCTCGAAGGTGCCCATTGTTGAATAGTCGGGCTACTTCTTCTCTCAATTATCAACAATCTTCCATTCTAAAACCGTGGGTCGCATGATATTTGCACATCTGGTTAGGATTCTTTTGAGTTGGATCGGATTGTAGAGGTCGGGGTCATTTAGTATCCTTGATGTGCCCGATAGCTAATACGATGGCAGCAGCATCAACATTAAAGTTGTATTCCGATAGCCTCGGTGCTTCTTTAGGACCGATGGACCTGTCGAAGCTATTTTTGGTCATGAGCCCCCGGTTGCTTCGACCTTGGTCATTTCTCCTTTTGTTTCTTATGGGATTCCGCCCGGACCCATTGCTCCTCTAATCTCCATTATATGGAAGATATCGATCCCTGTTTAATCTTAGTTCAGGATCGATGTCTCTCTTAACTTTGTCGACGGTTCTGACATGATAAACAGACTTTGAAGGGGCCCCGAGTTGGTCATCTTCGACTCTAATTTTTTATTGATACTGATTATGTACGTTGGCCCAGGTAACGGCAGTGTATTCTATCACATTCTACATCAGTTGTTGTGATGCTACTGAGCTTCGAATATTGAGCCCCTGAGTGAAAGATTGAACATCCCAATCATCAACGACGGGCGGTAGATCCATTCGTTCCATTTAAAAACGGGACACGAATTCCCTAAGCATCTCGGTATCCTTCTGTTTGACTTTGAAAAGGTCTGATTTCCTGGTTTCGACCTTGATGCACCAGCATGTTCTTTTACGAAAGAGTCTGCAAGCATAGCAAATGACTCGATAAAATTAGGAGGTAAGTTGTGATACCATATCATAGCTCCCTTTGACAGGGTCTCCCTAAATTTTTTCAGTAAAATAGACTCAATCTCGTCGTCTTCCAAGTCGTTCCCTTTAATGGCACATGTGTAAGAGGTTACATGCTCGTATGGATTGGTCGTTCCGTTATACTTAGGTATTTTGGGCATACAGAATTTCTTGGGGATCGACTTCGGAGCCGCGCTCGGAGGAAAAGGTTTTTGCACGAACTTCCTGGAATCCAATCCTTTCAATATTTGAGGTGCTCCTAGGATTTGACCTACTCTGGAATTGTAGGTTTCCATTTTTTTGTCATTTGCTTCGATTTTCTTTTCCCTTGATTCTATCCTCTTTGTTAGCTCCTCGAGCATCTTTATAATCTCGGGGTTAGTATCCGATTCTTATTCATTTGACCTTACTACGACCGATTTATTTCTGCGAGTGACTTTACTGGGCGGATCGTGTTCAACCCTGCTTGGCGTCTGGCTTTGGATCTGCAACTGAGTTATCGCAACCTGTTAAGCTTGTAGCATTTTGAAGATCATTCGTAGGCTGATCTCGTCTTTTTTTATTGTTTTGTGTGTTTCGAGCTGCCGATCGGGCCCTACCACGGATGCTATTTTCGGGGTCGGTAGGCAAGTTTGCGTCGATGGTTACATGTGAATTAACAACAATCGGATCTGCGATCGGAATTCCAATGGGATCAGCAGTTGGCCCTACATTACCGGGTGCTATGTTGTGATTCTCACCTTGATGACCGGACTCATTGTCGATATGTAAGGGTGCTAATTGAGAGTTTGGCATTTTTAGCCTGAAATCAAAGACACTTCAAAGAGCAAGTGTAAAGTAGTGTGTGTTATGGAGATTTTTATCAAATAACCACTATTATCCTTAGCCCCACGGTGGGCGCCAAACTGTTTATCATCAGAATCAGATAACAATTGAATTTGTTAGGGGTTTAAAGGATATGCGGATTAACTTGATACAAAGCGATAAATTAGATTGTAATTGAAATGAATAGTGATGAATTAACTATAAACCACACGAATTGGATGATTTCAGCTTAGGAAAGCAAGCTACCCTTGAGTTGAATGCACTTTTATTGACATAAGGATATCAAAGAGTAAGAACTTAGAGAATGCATTGCTTATCAGTATATGTTACCATGTCCCTAATGAATTGTCAAGTCCCCTTTATATATTAGGGGAGATCTACCTTTTAAGGTATTATTTTATTGTTCTATAAAAGGCAAAATTTCTTGATTTTCTGACCGTTGGTTCCTTGTTTGAGTCGTTCCGTGATTTCCACCATAATGATTGGTTAATGGCGAGAATTATAGACCCTATTAGATGAGTTGGCAAATCTTTCTTCGAAGTCGTTGAAAACATGACCGGTTACTCTTTCGGTAAACTCGAGGGAAAATCTGATGGTTTCGATGGCTATATTTGACAATGCTTTAGGTTCGATCATAATCACCATGTGCCGATCTTGGCTGATGGTGTTAGACATCAGATCGATCTTCGAGCTTGATTTCACCCGATCACAGATATTTCGACCCTGACTTAGGGAGTTCGGAAGCTCGATCGAATATCGAGCTCGGTTTTACCCGTATACAAATGTCAATTATGAGGGTCATTGATGAATACGTGATGGTGAACATAAATGCTAAATTCTCTGTAACAGACCGTCGCTCTTAATGCTGCAAAATATTCTCTATTAAATTCTACCGGGCGTAGAAAATTTAACATACCTTTATGAACATTATCCTTTCCGGTGACAAGCGGAATGACTGTGTTCGGTCTTCGGCCATCCCTGTCATGAGTTCCACGTGTCCAGAGGCGGACCCAGAATTTGAGCATGACGGGGGCACCACTGTATGCTAATCACTAGTGATAAAATTCGGCGTGCAACTCTTTGAAAACTTAATGATTATGATAACTTATCATCCATGTATTATTAAAAAAAGTTCTAAAGAAAAAAAAGCACCGAACAGAGAAGAGAGGGAGAGAGAGAAGAGAGATTTCTTCGCAAAATGGGTGTTATGGGAAGAGAAGGAATAAAATTAATTAAGTTGACTATTGTGTATTAGTTCTAAACTATAAATAAATTCAAAAAAAGATAAAAGTAAAAAATTAAGTAATTTTATTAAATATAAAATATATTATATTCAAATAACTAAAATATTAACTAAGTTGACTATTATATATTAGTACTAAATTATAATTGAGTTAAAAAAAAGAAGAGATAGAAGTAAAAGATAAAGCAATTTGCTATTAAATATAAATTACATTGTACTAAAAGAATAAAAATAGAAGGAGGAGAAAAGCTGAACGTGGGTTTCGAACCTGTGTCACCAGTAAAGCTGGGAATTTAAGTGCCCAAAGCAACCAGTTCTCCTAGCTACATCTTTATTTTTGGGGCACACTTCAAATATTTAAGGGGTCCCATATAAATGCACAAATATATATAATATGTATATACATGCTTTTTGCCGAGGCTAATGGGATCACGTGACCTCTCAACCCACAACGTAGGTCCGTCTCTGCACGTGTCCTCCCTTTATACGACCACGTGTCATATCATATTTTACCCTATATTGAGAGTTGAATGGAGTGCAAATGAAAATAGTGTTGATCTCTTTAGCGTGTAGAAAAACCTTTTATGAATAATTTTAAGTTTTCTATAAAATAAGTTATCTTATTATTAAAAGAATCCAGTCAACTGATTATAAGAATTAACTCGGTGTAAAAGAATTCTTATCTGCTTCTTTCGTTTTTAAAAGGATTTAACTTTGTACTATTCGAACAATGCAACTAGTCTTTTTGTTATGGGAAGACACACGAAAGTTGGATACAACTATATAATATCAAGCAAATGCTGGATGATTTGAATAAACTGAATCAATAGGTTTTGTTACTTTCGTTATATTATAGTTATTGCTGTCCTTTTCTTATTATTCAAGGGTCAAAACGAAAAAGAAAGGAAACAGGTTTTTATCATTTCTTTTGGGAATTTACATCATTAGCTGCAAATTGCATTAAAACTATACTAAATGAAGAGCAAGTTGCAAGTAAGTTAAATGCTTAAAAATGTCAAAAAATGTAGGCCAACTTGGAATAAAACATAATGTGCTGGTGCTGTCTGCTGATGAATCCGAGACTGCTTGTAAAAATAATTGTCTAATGAGTCGTGCGATAGAGCCACTAACAACAACTTCCTTATGGTACATTTGTATTTTGTACTATATATACAATTCATTGAATTTAACTTTTTTACGGGGCAACTGTATAATTTTTTTAATTTGATCAGGTTAAGAATATATATATATATATATATATAGTAATTTTATTAATAATTTTCATTGGATAACTTAAAAAATATAGTTAAACAATATATTATAATCAGTTAAATACACTAGCAATATAAATTATTTGCACATAAGCTACTCATCCTGACCTAAAAGGGATCAGACATGGTCAGGGGCGAAGCTACATTAATATACTTCATCGAAAAATTATACTGTATATATAAATAAAATATTAGATTTTATAGGTGTATAATTTATACTGAACATTCTTTATACTGAATATTCTTTGTCGGAATTTTTTTTTTTACTTCTTTCAAGTTTGAACACTTTTGCGGAAATTTCTGACATCGCGCCAGTGTACATAGTTGATAGTACGTAGTTGTTAAATCGGAACAATTTATAGCAATATTCAAGGAAATTATGGCATGTCGTAAGATTTAATTAGGAGATCAAATAATTTATATTTTGAGAAAGGACAAATCTTGCCATTTAAGTCTTTGATTTAATGCTTCACATGCAGGTTCATCACAAGTGTGACTATCCGTATTTCAAATAATTGTTGATGTTCAATGCGCATGCAATCATGCCCTTTTTAGGTCAATAAATATTGAAGAGAAATAGTTTATTTTTTCAATTGGGTAAAAAAAAGAATCATTTACGATCAAAAAAGTATAGTCGATAAACCTCTCCATTGCATAACCTATTTCAACTTAAACTTACAGGAAAATTAGTGTATTAATGAACTTTTTTCTTACTTAAAATAGTATTTAAGTTATTAAGAATAATCGTTTGCAATGAGGACCTAAAGTGATATTTAAAGCTCTTTTCTTTAATAAAGTAAATCAAAAGGCGATACCTTCACGTTGAGATACGAATTTTTTTATGTTAAAGAGTTTCAGTAATACATACTGCATCATATTATATTACGTAAAACTTCCTCGGATGTGTTTACCCTAAAAAATGGATAACAATTAAATTTGTAAGTGATTTTAAGGATACGTGGATTAATTCAATACAAACAATAAGTTGCATTAGATTAAACAGATAAAGGACGTGATAAATTATAAAACCGATCAAGAGAGATGATCCCGGACTTAGTAACAACCTTAATGAGATGCCTGCCCTCGATCCCGGACTCACAATAACGAAGCACTGATGAACAAGAATAAGAACTTTGAATAACAGAGAAAATAAGACTATATTGCCTTGATATGTGTGTTACAGTGTCCCTAATGAATAATCAGACTCCCTTTATATAGTAGGGGAGTTTTACCCTAAGTACAATTCTATGAAAGTAAAAAATCTTTTATTTAACCAATCACTGGTTCTGTGCCGATATGTGCCGAGATCCACGCCGTGATATCCGGTCGGTCGCGGATATCACGGCCTTTTGTTGGTCGTGCTCGATTGTCTGGTAATGCTCTCTGAGGCTTTTGGGGTTCGAACCGACCTGGGGGGTCATGGCCCCGATACTTCCGAGGGCGGGTGTTTTGCCTGGACCTCGGACCAAGGGGCATCTTGCCTCTATTTCGGTCCCTTGCCTTTACGTTTCTTGTTCTGTTCACTTCATCGGAAAACGAGGTGTCCCATGAACTCGGTTTCACCTGTATACAGATAGTCTCCTCGTTTCTCGGAGAGTGAGTTTACGGAAACGACGAGAAATGACACGAACACTTCGATTCCTTCTTCAATAGGCCGTGACAGAAACGACAAAGAATCCGAAACGTCCCGTCAGTCGCATCATAATGACCTCAAACGCATGTCGGCTATCGACAGACCATCCCTCGACACAAAACGGCGTGAATCCTCTATAAATACTCCCCTCCTTTGTTCATTTTTTACTTTTGACCAAGCTTTTACCTCATACCTTTAGGATATTACTGCCTTTCTTCGTACCCCAACATTTTTACCTTCGTTCTTCAAAAAATTTCAGCAAATCACAAGTTTTCATTTATCTTTTACCCAAACCAGTGCGTTTGATTTTCTCGGCAAGCTTTTACCCTTCATCTCCCAATCTTCCTTCTCACTTCTCCTAACTTTTTTCTAGATAACAATGGTGAAGACTTCTAAGACTGTTTCCCAAAAAGTTGCTACTTCTTCTTCACGACCGACCACCGAAGTCAAGGAGACCGCTCCCGATGTGGTTGACCTTGGGAGGTCCACTCCGGGCGTGGCTACCGATACCGACAGCCGAGCCTCCCTTGAAAATGTTCGTCTCCGGGGGGTGTTCGGTCGCGGATGACTTTAAGGTCAAAAAACCCTCATCGGTGCAAGGCTGATGCGAGGCGGTATCTAGGTACATTTGCTCCATCATCGAGGCCGTCCTTCCTGCGGTTTGTAAGGACTGCGGCTGGGCGGATAAGGACATAGTAATTCCCGGGCTCGATGACGACATTACTACCCATGTGGGCGGTGGACCCAATTATTTTGGACTTCTGTAGGAGGTGTGAAGTGTGCTTCGGTCAGATCCACCCATCGTTGTGGAAGATCATAATCCTCCTCCGATTCTTTGTGAACAAAATCGACTCCTGCTTGTTCACCATCGATCATCTACTCTGCATGTACGGTCCCCGAATCTTCTGGGGGGGTGATAAAGCTCGTACGTCGGGCCAACAAAGCCCCATTTCAAGCATCGACGATGACCAGGATTGGGGCTGGCAGGGACGCTTTGTCCGGGTGAGGACCACAAACTTGATCCCTGTCGAGTTTAGGCCATTCCCAGAGAAGTGGAATGTATTACGTAAGCATAACTTTCTTTTAAATGTCAATTTTATGCTTTATCTCCCTTTTCTCATCGGTATTTGCTGTGGTGCAGCCCTTGCTCGAGTCCCAAATGCCACTCCTCGGCTTAAGGAGTGAATCGAGGGCATTTGCTCTCAGATGCCTTATTGTAAGCGCTCATGGCGTGAGCTATCGAAGGGCCGTTGGGAGGTTCAAACTGACGGTAAGATCTCTTTTTCGAATAAGTAACATCACGCTCCCCTTTAAGCATCACATTCTCATTTCCTTTATATTCTTTTCGTAGGATTGCCTAAGACCATTGAGCTTAGGGATTTAATAGGGGATGAGGACTTGTCCGTTGATCTTTCCGCCTCGGGACAGCCTGGGGATGCTGCAGGAGAGAAGAAAAAAAGAGGCTCCGAGTTCCCCGAGCTTGGAGAAGAAGAAACCAAGGAGAAGATTGTACCGCAAGCCAAAGGAGAGTTCTGGCTCTCGAGCACCCGAATTGGACTTGCTTTATCGACTCAGGGATGATCCCGAGGAGGATGATATTCTCATGGCCCATAGACCGATCTCCCCCGAAGAGAGGGTGATTGTTGAACGAGAGTTTTATGAGGCTGATCTCCCTCAGATTAGGGAAGTCGATGAGGAGATCGGAGTCGAGACTTCTCGAGATGCCGGTCATGCCCCGAAGGAGACACCCGGTGTAATAGAAATTTCAGGGTCGCCTTCTTATATCGAGTATATGCTCGAAGAGGCTTGAACGACAAAGGAGCGATCCAACGAAGGGGATCATGGTGTGGACGATCCCCTCCATTCCTTTTTTTAAGGTATGGACTTAACCGCCCTGGAAGACTTCTCCGGGTTAAGTGATTTGGAGGTGCCGAGGAAAGACCCATCTATGGAGGTCGGCGGGAAAAACTCGAGCCCAAAATTAGTCAACTGGTTCCCCTCCCCAAGCATGGATCTCGGCCGAAATTGGTCAATAATTATCACCGTCCCAGAGGATGCTCGGGTTCTTTCCGCCCCCGTTAGAGAAGCTAGCTACCTCCGCTGCCTGGTAACCGAAGAAGACCAAGCAAAATTGAACGAGGTGGATACGCCGTGCTTGTTTAATGAAGCAGAGAAGGCGCTGAACCGGGTAATGCGTCATTACACTCTTTCATCTTCATATTTATTTTTTGATATCTCTCATGCCTTTTCTTTTTCCTTTATATTTTTGCAGTCCTCGGTACTTCATCATGAAAGTTTCCTCTGGTACCGGGCTGAGGTTAACTAGCTTAAGGTTGAGGTCAAGGAGCTTGCTGAGAAGAGGGGCATGTATAAGCTTGTCAGCGAGCAATGCGATGAAGAAGCCAAGAGTCTCTGGGCTGAGTTGGATGCGGCTCAGAAGGGGAATACCGACCTGGTGGAACAGGTAAAGATTTTTGAAGTTAGTGGTGATGAGTTAGATATGGTGACTAACGGACAAACCCTGCTGCTCCAGCAGAAGGGTGACAGGATCGACCAACTTCGAGCCGAGATGGACGAGGTTAAAGCCATGGCCGAATGGTGGAAAGGAAAAATGGACTGATTGGCTTCGGAGAAGAAGACTGCCCAAGAGCAACTAGCATCGGTGGAGTTCCAACTGCGAGTTGCAAGAAAGAAAGATGAAGCACATGCTCCATGAATCGAAGATCACCAGTCTCAACTGGACTCGGCCATTGCTGAACGGGATGCCCTCGGCGAGGAGCTCGAAATAGCGAAGTCTGCGTCGGAAATGACCAGGGCCGATACTGCAGAGATGGTGGCCCAGTAAAGGGTTGATGCTGAGGTAGCCCAAGACCGCCTGAAAGTTACTGTCGAGTACGTGGAGTGGTTGTCCTGAAGGGAGGCTCTCGAGGAGGTCCATGCCCGGAGTTTCGACCTGTCGGCCGAGAACGAAGATGCGAAAGGCTCAAGGCCAAGGCAAGAAGTTGGCTGACCCCGAGGGTGAGGAAGGCTTTGAGGGCTCCGACGAACCCGAGGATGGAGAAGACCCCGACGGCTCTGATGACGAGGCGAGTTCTAGTGAAGATCAAGCTTAGGTGCCTTAGGGACTGTTCTTTGTTTTTGTATTTTGTTCATTTTGTTGAGGCCGTTATAGTTGGCCTTTGTAAAAGACTTTTATTGCAATGTATATAAGGCTTTTTTCCCTTTGGCAATTTTTGAGTTCGTTTATTTTGGCTTCCCCTTTATGATTGCAAAGTTTTCAAATGCCTTAGCATAGAATAAAATGTAGAAATAATGTCTTGTTCGTAGGTTCGAACAAGAGTCGTTCTCGATGTAAATTTTGTTTGAATCTTATAGGGGGATCGGTATGACCGGAAGCTTTCCCCGAAGTGCTTGTTTAGATATTTTTAGATTATAGTTTTGCCGAGGGTAGCCATTGAACCAGTTTGTAATTTTTGAAGGCCTTTATGTTTCGATTACCAGCTTTGAACGTCTCCGAGCCATTTATAGGGTAGTCATAGCCTTTTGAGTTCAGGTAAAGCCTAATAAGCTTTGTACATTTGGGCTTCGATACCCGAGCCATCCGAACTTGTCTTGGATGACAGTCCCCGAGTGGGGGTGATCTCTTGGATCCGGATAGAGGCTGCCCTTGGGCTCAATATCTTTAAGGAAAAATGTAATAGTCTTAAGGGGAAAAAAATGTGTCTGCAAGGTAGAAATTTTCTTTCATTCATGTGAGCAATATATAAGATTGTAAGTATGTACAAGCTTCGTGTTATGGCTTAGGTGGTCTACGAGGGCACGGTTCACTTTGACCGTTTGGTCATTACAATAAATCCTATCCACCGAGCCCAGACTGTTCAAGCACAAAGCTTCCTTCCTTGCTAGAATTATTACCCGAGGGTGATGGCCCCCAGTATTTGAGGTCGATCGTCGAAAGGGCTCAGATACTATTGATCTGACCATTGATTTCGATTCATAACCGATCTTTGATTCTAAGTTAGTACGATCCATTATTGCCTCGTTAAAAACCTTGCCGGAAAACCCATTTGGGATAAAACCGGTCCAAGGGGAAAAGAGTGCAACATGTACTTTGAGGCCTAACAGCTGCATCATTATTTGGTTTTTGACTGCAAGTGTTAATCCAATTCGCAATATATGTAAAGAAAAGAATGAATGGGGTCGTACCTCAGCAGTAGTATCGTTTTAAGTGGGTTATGTTCCAGTTGTTTGGTAGCTGTTCACCGTTCGCCTGCTTCGAGTTTGTATGAACCTTTATCGGTAATCTCGATAATTCTATATGGTCCTTCCCAATTCGGTCCTAGTTTCTCTTCGTTGGGGTTTTGGGTGTTCAGTATCACCTTTATTAATACCAAGTCCCCAATATTGAAGTGTCAGAGGTTGGATCTCCGGTTGTAGTACATTTTGATCCGTTGTTCTTGGGCGGCCAATCGGACTAGGGCGACCTCGCGCCTCTCATGCAATAGTTCCAGGCTCGTGCCCATGGCCCTTCAGTCGCATATCAGAACCTGAAGCTCGGTTCTACTACCTCGACTGGTATTAGCGCTTCAGCGTCGTAGACCAAAATGGGGTGGCTCCGGTACTTAGATTTTGAGGTCGTACGGTATGCCCACAAGACTTCGAGCAAACTTTTTTTCCATTTTCCTTTGGCGTCGGTCAGTCTCTTATTAAGGTTTTGGAGTATGGTCTTGTTTGTAGACTCTACCTGCCCGTTTATACCAGGGTGATAGGCTGTCGATAGGATCCTTTTGATCTTATGATCCTCGAAAAATTTGCTCATTTTACTGCCGACGAAATGCTTCCCGTTGTCACATACGATCTCGGACGACATTTCGAACCGACATATTATGTGGTCCCAAATAAAATCAATAACTTCCTTCTCTCTGACTTTCTAAAATGGCTGAGCTTCAACCCAGTTAGAAAAATAGTCAATCATAAATAATATAAATTGAGCTTTACCGGTTGCCCATGGCAGGGGACAGACGATGTCCATTCCCATTTCATGAATAGCCAAGGTGACAAGACCGAATGCAGCAACTCCCCAGGCTGGTGGATCATTGGTGCGTGCCTCTGATAGCCGTCACATCTCCGTACGAAACTCCTTGGCATCCTTCTCCATATCGATCCAGTAATAGCCAGCTCTGATTATTTTACGAACCAACGATTCGGCCCTTGAGTGGTTTCCACAGGTGCCTTTGTGAACTTCCCTCAGAACGTATTTGGTGTCTCCCGGCCCCATACATATGGCGAGTGGGCCATCGAATATTCTTCTAAATAGGGTGTTATCTTCAGACATGCTGAACTTGGCCGTCTTCGTGCGCTAAGTTCTTGATTCTTTAGGATCCAAGGGTAGCTTCTCGGTCTTCAGGTAATCTATATACTTGTTTCTCCAATCCCAAGTTAAGCTTGTCAAGTTTATCTAGGCGTGGCCTTCTTCCACTACCGATTTTATGAGTTGTACGACCGTTCCCGAGTTGAACTCATTGTCATCAACGGACCACCCCAAGTTAGCTAGAGCATCGGCTTCGTTGTTTTGATCCCGGGGTACATGTTTCAAGGTCCATTCCTTGAATCGATGTAGCATTACCTATAGTTTATCCGGGTATCTTCACATTCGTTCCTCTTTTACTTCGAACGTCTCATTGACTTGATTCACTACAAGGAGGGAGTCATATTTAACTTCAATCACTTCGGCCCCAAGCTTTTAGCCAATTTGAGACCTGCAGTCATGGCCTCATACTCAGCCTCATTATTAGTCAATTTCACGGTTCTAATAGATTATCTAACTATGTTACCCGTGGGTTGCTTCAACACGATGCCAATCCCGGATCTTTTTGCGTTCGAGGCACTATCCGTAAAGAGGGTCCAGATCCTAGAAGAAGTCCCCGAGTTCAACAACAATTCCCTTTTGACTTGGGGTATTCGGGCTGGCATGAAGTCAACCACAAAGTCTGCCAAAATTTGGGATTTGATGGGGCCCATTTGGCCAATCGTACCGAGAGCTCGTATTTATGCATTATGTTTCTTAATGGGTAAGTAGTTATGAGACATATGGGATGGCATTGAAAATACGGCTTTAACTTCCGGGAGGTGCTTAGCAAAGCCAACGTCAATTTCTCCTGGTGAGGATACCTAGTTTCGGTTTCGCCTAGAGTCCTGCCAAAATAATAGATAGGAAATTGTGTACCTTCCTCTTCTCGGACTAAGACTCCACTTACTTCTATCTTGGACACTTCTAAGTACAGGTACAACTGCTCATCTGTTTTCAGAGTATGAAGCAAAGACGTGATCGAAAGGTACCGCTTGAGTTCTTCCAAAGCTTGTTGGTACTCCGGGGTCCATGAGAAGTTATTCTTCTTCTTCTTTTATAACGAGAAGAACTGGTGGCTCTTATCGGAAGACCTTGAAATGAATCGGCCCAAGGCAGCTATGCGTCCGGTTAGCCTTTGAACTGCTTTGAGATTGTGCACGACAGCGATGTCTTCTATGTCCTTGATCTTGTCGAGATTGATCTCGATCCCCCGGCTGGACACCATAAATCTGAGGAACTTTCCAGATCCGACCCTGAATGCGCATTTCTCCGGGTTTAGCTTCATATTGTATTTCTTTAGTGTGTTGAAGGTTTCCTAAAAATGTCCCAAATGGTCTTCTGCCCGTAGGGACTTTACTAATATGTCGTCAATGTAAACCTCCATCAATTTTTCTATTTGTTCTTCGAACATCCAGTTTACTAGGCATTGGTAAGTGACATCGGCGTTCTTTAATCCGAACGACATTACATTATAACAATAGGTGTCGTTGTCACACCTCTTTTTTCCTGAGGAGATAGGGGATAAAGAGTTTTTCCAATTTAAGTGACATTATTCGAAATGAGATTCTTTATTTATTCAGAGTCGCCACTTGGAATAATTTATGGTGTCCCAAGTCACTGATTTATTTTAGAATCCCAAATCGAGGAAAATTGACTCTTATTTATGGTCTGCGAACACAGAAGACCGGGTAAGAAATTCTGTTAACCCGAGAGAAGGTGTGAGGCACTCCCGAGTTCCGTGGTTTTAGCACGGTCACTCAACTATTAATAATTGGCCTAGTTATCTAATTTAATACATGTTTTAAACCTATATGTGCATTTTTATTCCTTTTGCCGCTTTTATTACATTACTGTATTTTAAACTTTTATGAAATTAATATGAGACGAGTTACGTTGTCGTACACTCGTTGTTTATACACATCGCAAATTGCGTCACGTAAAACACACCCGCAATCTACAACGTGTTTAATTTTATTTATTATTATTTGAAGATATGGTCGAGTCACGTGAAACGCACACTCGAATTGGAGATTATGTATCGTGACCATGCCACGGAAACCGTACCCACAATCACGATGATTTATTATTAATCGCGCCTAAAGCAAGCTACGATGTTTGAATATTATTCAATTACTAATTTTGAGATTATTTTAAGGTATGAGGTATGGAATTATTTGTGGAAGAATTGAATTTATTATTTATGAAAAAGTGGGCTAGTTTAGAGAAAGATGAGCTAGCTATGTTATTTATTACTTTGGGCCAGATGAGACTAAATCTTTTGGCCCAAAATCTTTTCTTCTCCAATAACCCAAAAATCAATTTCCTTAGAAACAAATCGTGGCCCAAGCAAATTATCCAACCCAATATCCCATATTCTGTACATTTCTTAAACAAAACTAATGACACCACAATCTCATGACCAAAATTAGTAAACAAGCCAAATTACAGTGATTCAACTGACCCTTTATCCAGTTAAATCAACTCAAAACAAAACTTTGCAACTCTAAAATTAACATCATGGTCCAATAAACATATGAACAAGGAAACAATCAGATTCAAATGAACCAAATATCAATAGAGTGAATTACTACTTCATGCTATCCAATAATCACACCAATAGACAAGAAGGTAAATGGACAATTATAATCAGTGAAGAAAGGGAAATAACATACCTTTGATATAAATTAAGAGAGTTGAAATTACAAGAGCGCTAAACAATTCGACGAGTGTTGACTCGAGCTTTCACCGACCACGAAATCTCGAACAAAAAATCCCAACTTGCAACCCCGATCGACCTTACAAAACCGGTGATTTAGTGGCTTGTTTTTGTTGGGTTTAAACTATTTTTTTTGGGGGGGGGGGAGGGGTGATTTTGTTTGATTTTTCGAAAGAAAGACGAAGAAAGAATGACACGAGTAGAAATTTTCTTATCCTAGAAGAAGAAAATAAATTTCTCTCAATTCCTTCCTCCCTATTGTTTTTCCTCTCTCATCCCTCTCTCTTTTTCATCACATTTCTCTTCTATTTATAGAAAAAAATTTCGGAATTTTCAGATTTTTATTTTTTATTTTTTATTTTATTTTTAATTAAAAAGAATTTCCACTTCCCATTTTTCTTATTTTTTTAAAACAATATTTCCCCACTTTTCTTTACTTTTATTTTTGAATTTCTCAATTTTTTTACTTTTAATATATTTAAAATCCCACTTTTTTATTTTTCTTTTTTTATTTCCCACTTATTTTACTTTTCTTTTTTTATTTTTCACTTACTTTTACTTTTAAAACAAAAAATCAGATACCTTATTTTTATTTTTTAATTCCAACTTTATTTTACTTTTCATTTTATAAATTTCCACATTCTTTTACTTTTATTTTTTTTAATTTTCCACTTTCTTTTACTTTTTTTATTAAACAATTTCTACCTACTTTTACTTTTACTTTTTAATTTTATATTTCTACTTTTCCTATTTTTTAATTCCCATCCGAAATTTGTTTTAAAAAAAATAATTTTTATTTATTTTTGTTTTTTTAATTCAGTTTATTTAATTCATTTTATTTAAAAATAATAATAATAAAAATAACATTAATAGTAATAATTGACCTGTTAAATTATTAATAATTTTTCTATATATATATATATATATATATAAGTGTAACAAAGCTAAAAATATATATTAAATTATGAAAATATTTATATAGTAGAAGGTGATAGAAATTCAAATATAGTCAAAAATTAGGTGCTCATAGTCGTATTTTGTGATGAAGGAAGTTTTTTCCTGATCACCCGGTTCCATCCAAATTTGGTTGTACCCGGAATAGACATTGAGAAATTTGAGGATCTCGTGGCCGCTCGTTGCATCTATCATGCGATCTATGTTGGGCAGGGGGATAGAGTCCTTGGGGCATGCCTTGTTCAAGTCTTTGTAGTCTACACACATTCTTAATTTATTTCCCTTTTTCGGGATCACTACCACGTTTGCTAACCAGTTCGGGTACTTAACTTCCTGAATGGAACCTATTTTAAGGAGTTTAGATACCTCGTCTTGGATGAATGCATGCTTGATTTCGGACTGAGGCCTCCTCTTCTGTTTAACCGGGTGAAACTTCGGATCCAAGTTTGGCTTGTGAGTAGTTATTTCCCGCAGGATCCCTATCATATCAAGATGGGACCAAGAGAAATAATCTATGTTAGCTATAAGGAATTCAATGAGTTTTTTCCTGAGCTCGGGACTTAACCCCGTGCCCAAGTATACCTTCCGACCGGGCAGGTGCTCAATCAATATGACTTGCTCTAACTCCTCGACTGTTGACTTGGAGGCATCGGAATCGCTTGGGGCTATGAAAGATCTGGGAACTCCGTAGTCGTCATCCTCGCCCGTCCTCTGCTTTTCTGGTTTGGTCGGGGCTGGTGTCGGTGATTGCTATTTAGTTTCTTCTTTGGTGACCAAACTCGGGTTATTTGATATCGAAAGTGCGGATATTAGGACCACCTCATCGACCGCGAACATCTCTTTTGCGGTCGGTTGCTTCCCGTAAACTGTTTTAACTCTCTCTGGTCTGGGGAATTTCAACGCTTAGTGTAATGTCGAGGGTTCTGCCCTCATGTTGTGAATCCATGGCCTCCCGAATAGAACATTGTATTTCATATCTCCTTCGATCACATATAACTTTGTTTTTTGGACGGTTCCGGCTGTGTTTACCGGCAAGGTTATCTCCCCTTTAGTGGTCTCACATGCCATGTTAAAATCGTTTAAAACTCAGACTGCATGCACAATTTGGTCTTGTAGACCCAGCTATTCCACGACTCTCGATCTGATGATATTGGCTGAGCTACTTGGATCAATTAGCACACGCTTAACTCAAGATTTGTTCATGAGTACAAATATTACCAGTGCATCATTGTGGGGTTGCACAATGTCTTCAGCATCCTCGTCATTGAAAGATATGGTTCCCTCCGGTACGTAATCTCAAGTCCGATTTTCTCTTATAATGGACACCTTAGTGCACTTTAACATCGGATCTTGGGGGACATGGACCCCACCCATGATCATGTTGATGACGTGCTGAGGTTCCTCTTGTCGATCTGCTTGTTGGAGTCCCTATTCCTGAAGTGATTTTTGGCTCGATCACTCAGAAACTCTCGGAGGTATCCGTTGTTGAATAACCGGGCTACTTCATCTCTCAGTTGTCAGCAATATTCAGATCTGTGGCCGTGAGTGCCATGATATTTACACATTAGGTTGGGGTCTCTTTGGGAAAGATCAGATTGCAATGGTCGAGGCCACTTAGTATCTTTGATGTGTCCGATGGCTGTTACGATGGCGGCAACGTCGACGTTTAAGTTGTACTTCGATAACCTTGGCGCTTCCTTAGACCCGATGGGTCTGTCAAAACCGCTTTTGCCCATGAGTCCCCGATTATTCTTACTTCGGTCGCTCCTTCTTTCACTTCTCCATTGTATGATTGATACCGATCTCTATTCAATCTTGGCTCACGATCAATGTCCCTTTTGGATCTGTCACCAGTTCTGACGGGGTAAACGGACTCAGAAGGGGCCCCGAGCTGATTGTCTTCGACCCTGATTTTTGATTGGTACCGGTTATGGACATCGGCCTAAGTTACTGCCGGGTATGGTATTCTATCAAATTTTGCTTCAACTGATGTGAAGCCAGTGAGCTTCGGGGATTGACTCCTTGGGTGAAGGTCTGAACGGCCCAATTATCTGCGATCGGAGGCAGGTCCATCCATTCCATTTGAAACCTCGATATGAATTCCCTAAGCATCTCGTTATCTCTTTGCTTTACCTTGAAAAGGTTCGATTTCCTGGTTTCGACCTTGATGGCCCCGTCGTGGGCCTTTACAAAGGCATCTGCAAGCATAGGAAACGAGTCAATATAATTAGGAGGTAAGTTGTGATACCATATCATAGCTTCATTCGACAAGGTCTCTCAGAACTTTTTCAACAGAACGAATTCGATTTCATCATATTCCAAGTCAATTCCTTTGATGGCGCACGTATAAGAGGTCACATATTCGTTGGAATCAGTTGTCCCATTATACTTTGGAATTTCGGGCATACGAAACTTCTTCGAGATCAGCCTCGGAGCTGCGCTCGGAGGGAAAGACTTTTGGACAATTTTATTTGGAATCTAGGCCCTTCAGTATCGGTGGTGCTCCCGGGATTTGGTCGACACTAGAGTTATAGGTCTCTACTTTTTTGTCGTTGGCTTCGATTTTCTTTTCTCCCGATTCCACCAGTTATGTCAGTTCCTCAAGCTTTTCTATTATCTTGGGGTTGGTCCCAGGTTATGCTTCACCCGGCCTTTCTGTGGTCGGTTCATTCCTGTGGGCATTTTTCCAGGACGATTCGGGATCAACTCTGCTAGGGGCTCGGCTTTGGTTCTGTAACTGAGCTATCGCTGCCTGTTGAGCCTGTAGCATTTTGAAGATCACGCGCAAGTTGATCCTGTCACCTTCGCCGTCGTGTGTGCTCCGGGCTATCAATCGGGCTCCCCCGCGAATGCTCTTTTCGGGGTCAGTAGGCAAGTTTGCTTCGATAGCCACATGTGAGTTATCATCGATCAGATCAACGACTGGGACTCCGTTGGGGTCAGCAGGGGGCACCCCGTTGCTAGGTACCACGTTGTTGTTTTCTCCATGGTTGTCGGACTCATCATCCACATTCAAATCGGCAGATTGGGAGTTTGATATTTTTAATCTGATCTGAAATTAAAAGCTCAAAGAACAAGTGTAAAATAGAGTGTGTTATGGAAATTTGTATCAAATTGCTACTATTATCCTTAGCCCCTCGGTGGGCGCCAAACTGTTTACCCTAAAAACGAATAATAATTAAATTTGTAAGTGATTTTAAGGATACATGAATTAATTCAATACAATCGATAAATTGCATTAGATTAAACAGATAAAGGACATGATAAATTATCAAACCGATCAAGAGAGGTGATCCCTGACTTAGTAACAACCTTAATGAGATGCCTTCCCTCAATCCCAGACTCATAACAACGAAGCATTGATGAACAAGAATAAGAATTTTGAATAATAGAGAAAATAAGAGTATATTGCCTTGATATGCGTGTTACAATGTTCCTCATGAATAATCACACTCTCCTTTATATAGTAGGAGAGTTTTACCCTAAGTACAATTCCATAAAAGTTAAAAATCTTTCATTTAACTAATCACTGGTTTTTTGCCGATATGCACCGAGATCAACGTCGTGATATCTGGCCGGTCACGGATATCACAGCCTTTTGTTGGTCGTGCTCGATTGTCTGGTAATGCTCTCCGAGGCTTTTGAGGTTTGAACCGGACCCGGGGGTCATGGTACCGATACTTCCGAGGGTAGCTATTTTGCCCGGACCTCGGACCAAAGGGCTTCTTGCCTCGATTTCAATCTCTTGCCTTTACGTTTCTTGTTCCGTTCACTTCATCGGAAATCGAGATGTCCTGCAGACTCGATTCCACCCATATACAATAAAGTCATATTTTAAAAAAAAATCATTTTAAGTAATAAAGATTTAAGTGTGAGAAATAAGTATTTTATATGTTCAGTAGAAATATAGTACTCCAGTAATAAATTCTTTTGCAAAAGATTATTGTATGGGAATATCGCGGCTTTACGAGGCCGAGATTTTCTGAACACGTGACAAGGCCATCTAACTTCTTAGTATAAACCGACACCGTTTTGTCTGTTACCTTAGCTAACATATGTTTGGTATCATCTTCCAAAGTCCTTGTCTAAACCACGTGGGTCATAGGTACTCTTGTAACCCACCATGTGTCACTTCCTTGTTCATTTACGTTTCACCTCCCAGGGGTTCTCCCACGGAATTAAATTCAACCCCTCCTGTATTTTCTACTTCCCAACCCTTTGTCTTCTCTTCTATAAAAAATATAACCTCCCATGGCTAACTCCGACCTTCCGGCGACTTATTTTCCGGCGAGTTTGAAAACTCCGACGAATTCACTTTACAAGCTTTATTGGAGGTTTTCTATTCCCATTTTATAAAAATATCTCTTTATTTAAATTCTACTCCAATATTCTCATTTGCTGTTTATTTTTTTCTTAATGGAGAAAGCTGAAGAGAACAGAGGAAACGAGTATTTTTCGAGGGATTTATTGCATAAAGTTATCAATGGAAAAAGGAATTATGAATTTGATGAAAATGTGGTGGGTGAAGATGAAATAGAGCTAAGTTTGGGACTTTCATTGAACGGTAGATTTGGGGTGGACCCAAAAAGAGAAAAGAGGCTTAAACGTTCTTGTTCCTCGATAACAAATTTTGTGTTTTCTTCTGGTGATTATAATTATAATAATAATAATAATAGTAATGGAAATGAAATTCAATTTCGTGATGACATTTACGCACCACTTAATAGGACGTGTTCCTTGCCTACGGAAACAGAGGAGGAGTGGAGAAAAAGGAAGGAGTTGCGGTCCTTTAGGCGTTTGGAGGCAAAGAGGAAAAGATTGGAGAAAATGAAGAATGTTGTTAAAGTTGTTGTAAAGGAAAATGAAGAAAATGGGAATTGTTATAGTAATGGTGAAACTGGTGGTACTTTTTTGCAGTCTTCAGTGGGGTCGTTGGGATCACAGGGAAGTGGTTCTGGTTCGTCAGGTATTTCTGAATTTGAGAGTCATCAACCTATTCAAGGTATCAGAAATAAATTTCCTTTTTTATTTTTATCCTTTAATAAAGGGTTAGTTTGTTGTTGATTATTGTTCTTGTAATGCCGCGATCTTCGAGAATGGAGTTGCTTAGGTTTGTACACAAGAAAAGAAATAGAATCCACAACTACTGGTACTAAATTTGCTCTTCTTAATCCTGGGATAAAAGCTGCAAATTCAGCACCAGATTGTATCAACCATAGCTCTACTTCTAATGTCTAAACGCTAAAAATCTTGTAAAGCAACATTTCATTTAATCTTGTTAAAAATTTGGAAAAAAAAAACGAGGAAAATAAAAGTTATCCATATCACTTGAAGACTAAGATCATCAAGATGCTGTAATGTTGGTGAAGTAGGATCGGAAGAATTTGAACTATATATGGGTTCTGAATTTGCCATGGAGTTCATAACTATCTTTTGTTATGGGTTTACAATTAGATATTTATGTATATTTAATACAATATAGTGTTTAAACAAAAGTGATTGAGTTCGGCTAACCACACCTAATAGGCTAGCTCCGCTTGAGTAGGATGTTTCCTATGCATTATGGAGTCTAAACCTCTAGCAGAAGTCAATGTTAATTTTCTCTTCTTCTCTCCTTTGCTCTAATGTTAGAGATCACTTTTGGTCCCTCAAGATATTAACTGATTTGGCAGAGTAGTAATGTCTAATGAGCAACTTGTCCTCGGCTAATTATACTCATACTCATACACTTTACTGGACAGGTAAAGGGCCTTGGTGTGCTAAGAGCCTAAGATAATGAAGTTTCGCCACTTGTTTATGAAATATTAGTTGATGTTATGTAGATGGTGGTCGAATTATGATGTAGATTGATCTATCTAATGCTTGTGTTGCCTTTGATGAGAGTTTTGGCTGCTCTTCTAGGCTTTTCAGTAGAATTTCGTACGTTCAATAATTAATAGCTATAGTGTCTAACTCTATTTGGTGGCGGAACCTGTCGATCTATCATTGCAATTCGACTTGTACATTGTTTTTGGGTCTGTGGGATTTTAGGTCTTTAATTTATTACCTATTCCAAATGGATTGATGTTTGCTTTGCCTTATTCTTCAAACAGTGGCAGCCTATTCTGAATATATATACACATACTATTTTTAAAAAAGAAAACAATATGTGTATATATAAAGCAGTAGCAAATGAAACCACTTAATCCTAATTAACTGTCTCTGTTACTGGTCACATACATGCTTTGCCGTTGGCTGTGGATATTGAAATGGGTTCATCACTTAAGCTCACTGGACATCTGGAGACATGAGCTTCCAATATGCTAATTAATTCATTTGTTGCATGTGGCAGATTGACTCAATTCTGGTTTTTCTGCTAAGTTTATTTCCTTGTAGCGGTTGAAATGGAGAATCTTTGCAGTGTATTTCTGGTTGTTTATACTCATCGTCAACCTCTCTTTTGTTTCTTCTCTTCGTTGCAGGGCGGAGTGATAGTACTGAAGCAAGACCTCCAACCAGTGGCCAATCTCCAAAGCACGAACAGAAATCGGTCGCAATAGCACCTGAAACTAGTAATGAGAAAACACCAGTCTCGTCCAGAAAAACTTGCAAGGAAGCTAAAGAAATGTTCAAAAACTTCATGCTGAAAATGCCTTGTGTTTCCACAAGAGGCAATGGACCAAATGGGAAGAAAATTGAAGGATTCTTGTACGGATATAAGAAGGGAGAGGAAGTCCGGATAGTTTGTGTTTGTCATGGTGACTTTCTATCCCCAGCTGAGTTTGTTAAACATGCTGGTGGAGGTGATGTACAACACCCTTTGAAGCATATTGTTGTTAATCCTTCTCCTTTGTTGTAACAATGGGCCTACGCCCAAAAAGGGTTTAGCTTTATCATTGTTAGTTTTCCTTTTGTTTTGTGAACTAAGTTCCTCAATCAAGTTAGAAAGGTTAAGTCGATATATTTTGTGTATTTAGGTATGTGTCTCGTTGCAACCCTTTTCGAATCACTCACCCGGTACTGTGTTGGTGTGAGATAACAAAGAGATAATAGGTAAATAGTTGAGGCTGCGTGCAAGTTGGTTGTGCATCCGCCATCGTATATATATATTATACGTCCGCCCGGCTGCGGCTATTTTAGGTTAATTCTGAAACTTGATAACTCTTGTTAAAAATACGATTGTCCAGGTGATCATTTCTGAAATTCGGTTGACTGGTCTGGGCTTAGTTGGAAGCAAAAGGCGGGCTTTGTTTTCCCTTTGTTAACATAAAGAACCTGTGCTAAAACAAATTCATGATTTTCAATAAGATATTGTAAGCCATTCCAAGATAAATTACGAATCAGTATACTAGGTTATTTTTGGCCTGGTCTATGTCAGAATGAGTCTTCAGATGATTTACATAGCAAACAGAGAATTTCATTGGCTAAAAATATTCCCATGACCAAATAGGGGTAAAGCTAAGGTGAAATTGGCAATAGAAGATTAGATACATCAACTTTATATTGGCAATAAAGAGAGTAATACTACGCTCTCTGGTTTTAAAAGAGTGTCCACTCAGCTAGAAAAAACCGACCTTATATTTTCAAAGTTACCCTTATTTATATATTTCTAAAAAGTCTTTTATATTACTCCAATATTTTTATGATATTATTAAATAGGTTTAATATTTGGTTATTACAAGTTTTTGTCTGATTTATGTTATTGCTATAGATCTCATAGATCTTTTAGATCTTTTATCTCTAAGCCAGGATCTTCCGAAAATAGCCTCCTTACCAACAAAATAAGGGTAAGGTCTGCGTACACTCTACCCTTCCCAAACTACACTAGTGAAATTACTAGTGATTTGATGTGATTATTGTTGTTGTAGTAATAGTGCCATTCAAATTTGTGCTATTCCACCTTTTTTACATATTTCAAGTTTGGCTCACTTATGGTTTGGTTTATGTATTTAAAATTTATTCAAGGCATGTGAATGTGATGATCAAGAGTCCATTTTTATAATTCTAATTAGGGATAATTCAATCAAATTACTTATTTTGAACACTTATTTTGAACGGGAGGGAGAATTAAGTAAGATACAAATACAATATGATTGGAGGTTATATTGTACCGACAAGTAAAAATGCAGAAAAAAATATAGTGACACCTGTGTTGACAGTAATTAATTAGTAGGACCCAATTAGTGGTAACTTGCAGCTCCTCCTAATCCAGTGCATCCTCTCTTCGGTCTTGAGGTCACTACTCATTCTGAACTTTGCTGGATCTCTTCGTTGTAATTAGTAGGAATTCGTAATCGTGTAGTTAGGGCAAATCAATTGCAAGGATTCATTTAATCAGCCAAATTCAGATCGAACGGCGAAGCCGAAGCATTGTCGGCATCTCGCTCTCTGTCCACAGATCTCTATCTCACTCTTTTTCACGACTTCAGCTCTTTCTCTTTGTTTACGTTATTGGTACGGATTCTCAGTTTTCATTTTCCTCCTCTATGTGTTTATGTGTGAAAGAGAGAACATATTATGTACATATTTTTCTTCACTTGCTAATCATTTTGTTCCTTCAGCTTTATAAAGTGTTGCTATGCTTTTCATTCTGCTGTTCCTTGCATTATCAACTTATTTTTGTTGTTTTCTTGTTGTATTGTTATTATTTGTTGCTTGCTAACATGCTTAGTCTTGTCTGCCTGTCGTTCATATATTCCTTTTCCTCCAGTTTTAGTCCTACTCTTTGCACCCTTTTTGAGTTGCCTATATGCTTTTGTTTCTGCATTGATTCAACATTGAAAAAATCCGATTGTTGAGGAGCTGGACGCAAATTTCTTGCTTACTTCTTTACCAGATATTACAGGTTGTTAGAATTATGTTCAATTCTGTTAGTTCTATAATAAGGTATAAGTTAAGTTGCAAAAATGTGAGTTTGCTAAAATGTTTCATAGTAAATTCCTTTGGTGAAGCAGATTAGCTTTTTCAAAATCTTCTTATGGAGCATGCATTCAGTCACTGTGCATAGTTAGTTATAAATTGACTGCTAAAAGGTGGTTTTGCAGTGTGTCCTGTGTTAAGTATTTTACCTTTTCAAGGAATTCCGTGTCGTTTAAAATTTATATTGTCATTGTTATTGCGCAGTTACATTCATCTTTTGTGATAGTCTATCTAATTCAATTTACCTGCTTTAGTGCTTGCTTTGACTTATCAGGTTGTTTTAATTGTTTCGCTGAAACAAATATTACTTGTGATATTAGTAATTGATGTGTGACACATTTATCATACTTTTCCAGATTTTACCAGTCCATGTTTCTATACCGGCATACACAGACACAAGCTGGTACATCCTAGATCATCTTTAAGGAATGAATGCAGCAGTTGAACTGAATTTTCACCTCCTATCTGCAAAAATCTCCTGGATCCGAGTTGATTGATTTTTGTATTGGAGGGAAATTCTTGGTAATTTTGAGAGACGGAGTCCATTTGGACTGCCAAGTGACTTACAATGATGATCAGCAAACAACTTTTATTGACATATTTTTATCTCCTTGTCTATATTTTACTTTCATCAGGAGTTATTTTGTATAACAAGGTATGCACCTTTTTCCAAGTATTTCATGATTGTCTTCGAATTCATTGGACCCATGGATTATTCTGTCAGTTGGAATCCGTTTACAGCTATAACTTAAGTGCAATTGATCGATGTTAGAAATACAAAAGCGTTATATTTAAACTGTGATTCGGGCAACCTCGGAGAACATACACCAAATTGACAAGCTGCTGTCATTCATTACCACTAGATTCCAAGGAAAACTTAGTAGGGTACATGGAATGGATCACTTACTTTAGCAACCAAAAAAAAGTAGAAAAGTAAAACATGCAAAATATTTGCTGCTAGTCCAAAATCAACTTTTATATCCATTAAAAACTGAAAAGAGAAGGGACACAAGTTTCTTTACGTTCCATCCAATTAAACCAAACAACATGAAGGGAAGAACAATTCTTTATGAGAGAACCAATGTTTTTCATTTGAGATATTTTTGAGACCGATGTCAGTGCAGACACGAGGCATTTGGGGAATCAGGAAGAAATAAACAAATGATGAGGGAGATATGAATCCAATGATGTGGACGCGGAGTAGTGTTTATCTAGATTTGGCCCCATTTGGCATTAAGAGATACATAATTCTTGTTTAACTGTTAGTCTTTAATTGTTGTGTGTGAAGTATAAATTATGAAGCCATATTGATCCTCTAGAATAAGGAACGGGTTCAAAAATACCACTTCCTTGCTCCACTGCACCCTTGCTGAGTAACATTGTCTTGACTTTTCCAACATCATGCATTAAGGGAGTGAGCACACAGCAGGGCACTTCTTATAAACTTCATTTGTTCAAAACACATCAAAATGAGCGGCTTGTATGTGTCTTCCCTTTTACTCCACCACCGTAGCTCAAAATAACATTAGTTTTGGTTGTTTTGGGAGGGGGGGGGGGGTTCTGCTTTTGTCAGTCTGTATTTGTGCATCACAAGTTTAGGGAGAAGTTTCTGTTCGATACAATTTTCAATGACTTAGGTGTAGATTCTTTTACTTTCTTACGATCTCATGATTCTTCTTCTGTCTTTTGCAGTGGGTACTTTCACCAAAATATTTCAATTTCCCATTTCCAATTACACTTACCATGATACATATGGGTTTTTCAGGCTTAGTAGCTTTCGTTCTTATCCGTGTGTTCAAGGTATGACAATTACGAATTACTGAATTTTTCTTTCTTTGAGAAAACAATTATGAATTACTGAATTACAGTGACATTTTTCTGGTACTCTTTGTCATCTCTGCTCTTCTGGATAATGGCTTCTGGATACTCTAGTTATTGATGACATTATTGTAGAACTGTTTGCTTTTCTGAGATTGTTATGCATTACATTTCAAACAGGTTGCTTTCTGTAGGTTTTAGTGTTATACGAGATTGAGATGATCTGTGTTAAAAGGCCCAGGATTTTCTTCAGATTTTGTCACATACTTAATTTGTTCCTATTCGTTGTTGTCGATATTATTGTGTCTGTAAATGCACCACGACCATAGCGCTGCCTAAGTTCAGGTTATTCATTGGTTTCACATTCAATGATAAATCTATCTTGTCCAATCAAACTTCACCCATAGAGGCACAAAATTCTCTGCCATCTTGCTCTTATTCATTTTACTTCTTCTTCAACTGCTTCTTGTCTTTCAACAACTGATATTTGTGTCAAGTAGTTATCAGATAGAAGATCAAGGTTAAGCACTCCACCTATCTCTTTAAGGCATTAGCATTGTCTTGCAAGGATACAAGGTCCTTGCCTAGTACTTTCTGATTAGAAGGTTCTGAATTTTCATTGGCAGCTTGTTACAATACTTTGACTAGTAGAAAAAGTTTTTTCCATTGAATATTTTTAGGGATCTGGAAGAGAAAGGTATGTCTATGGCCTAGCAACTCTTTTAGTCTGCATTAGCAGTCTTGTAATTCTAACTCTTATACATGTTAGTTTTTATCAAACAAAATTAAGCACCTCATATGGAATTAGAGTTTAGTGTTGTATGTTGATTTGAAAAGAAAATCTTTGAGAGATTTTGACTATGTTAGATTCATATGAGAGCTTATTTGTTTATTTTGAGACTCACCCTTTATCACAATTCATTGGGATCTTTAATATTGTTGATGATCAATCATTGTGTGAGAACTTGCTAATTGAGAAATGTACTGTGCTGGCGAAAATTTATCCTCTTTTTACACTTTCCTGGGGACTGAGGAGAGTGGTTGTGGCCATGCAAATGAACTTCCTTGGAGAACTTGTTTAGTCTGTGTTTGTGTAAAAGGTTTTGTGGGTGTTTGGTCGTCTTTAGCTTCTGAATTTGGTTTTGTTTTTACTTTATCTATATTGGAAAATTAATTTATCATGCCTGATCTTAGTGCTTTGATTATCGTATTACGGGCCATCTAGCTTTCCCTCTTAATTCCTTTATTATCTTTTGCAGGTTGTATCACCTGTCAAGATGACTCTTGAAATGTGAGAATTGCAGATTTGAACTGCTTTCACTTTGAGACTTATCTTTATTCTCATTCTCCATTTATAACTGAATTTGCAGATATGCGATGTGTGTTATTCCAATCAGCGCTTTCTTCGCTGCAAGTCTTTGGTGAGCTCTCTACTTCGGGGATCAAGAATATTTATTGGTTCTTTTAGTGGATTCTGTCATTCATGATCATTTGTGACTTGTTGGCGCTTATTCTTTTGAAATCGGAGCCTGTTAGACGTACTCCATTATATCGGCATATTGGTCTAGAGCTTAATAGAATGTACTAGCTAACAGTGTTTTGTCATAATGTTTGACACTGTTGACCATTGACCTTCCATACGGAGATGAAGCACTATTTTACCTTGGGTTGGTCGGGTGGAAACGGAGGTCTAGAAGAATCTGAATTAATTGAAGATTTCTCTCAAGTATGAAAGCTTTCATATCTGCAGGTCCATCCTCTACATGGCTGATCAGTTTTTCTCATTGTCTTATCAAACCTAAAATTGACATTTCATTACCTTTAGACATTGATTGAGCTCCCATTTCATATTTTCCCCACAAAACAAGAACAATGGGCACATGCAAGCGAAAATGTTCTACATTAAAAGCAGTGAGATTTTGAATCTTTGACTTGAAGTTGATAAGCTGCTTTACCTGCTGAGCATGACCTAGAAATAAATATGAGACTTGCAGTCTACTGGCTGTCTCCTGGATATTTTCATTAATAATAATTCACAGTTAAAAATAGAAAAGGACTGAGTCTGCTCAATTGTCATCAATACAAATGTAATGGATCTACTCCCGCTTGTTATTGTTTAATTTTCTCTTTTGCTGATGACAGAGAAGTCCTTGTTTTTATGGTATCCTTTTAGCTCTTTTTTAAAACTATTTTCAGAAATGTTGGCATTCCATATTTCAGGTTAATGTGAATAGTGAGTGATGGTTGATTTTCAGACTTCAGAGTTATCCTACACCTTTTTACTTGTTTATGTTGGTGGATGGATTCTTTAGCTCTTCCTGTCCTTTGTTGGACACTTCTTGTATCTGTACTAAAGTAAAGGAGAAAGTATACTTAGGCCAGAAATCAGGATGATAATAAAAATGGACACCTCCATGTGTGGGTCATCATGTTCTTCGTAGCGATGGCTATTGGACGCGTAGTATGCATACCCCCTGCTTAGCATTGTACCCACCTCACACCACAATGAGAATTATTAAACCGCCCCGCGAATTTCTCCCTGCCCATTGCCCTGCTCCCCCCAAAAAAGGAAAAGATAAAAGAGGCATCCTGTCGAATTGCAGTCTATTGTTCTTTGGCATGGCAGCGTAATTGATTTTTCACTTCCTTGTCTCCTATTCCTCGTTCCTTACACTCCTAGGTTCTTAATTTCTCGTGGAGAATTTTGGTTGCAGACAATTTCTGTTGTAGCTAGTGAGTTGAGGCTATGATGTCCAAATTTTGTCTCTGAAAAAAGCATATTTTGTGCTTGCAGGTTTGGCAACACTGCTTATCTATTCATTTCTGTGGCCTTCATCCAGATGCTCAAAGCTCTGAGTATGTCCATATACTTCACTCTTTTCTAGTTGTGAATTCCTGTGCTTGGGAATCTACTGAATGGCTGTAGCTTTTTCTATATTGAAATGACAGTGCCGGTGGCCACCTTTGTCATGGCTGTTATTTGTGGAACCGACAAACTAAGATGCGATGTATTCTTGAACATGTTGTTGGTCAGTGTTGGTGTTGTAATATCCTCCTATGGGGAAATTCACTTCAACATAGTGGGTACAGTTTACCAGGTGACTGGGATATTTGCTGAGGCTCTTAGGCTGGTGTTAACTCAAGTTCTTCTTCAGAAGAAGGGATTAACTCTCAATCCTATCACCAGTTTATATTACATAGCTCCATGCAGGTATTTTTCTTTAGTCTTGTAAGGTTGACTTATCTGTTCTCATTTGGTCAAACTGGTGTTTTTGTTCAGGTCTATATGATTCCAATTATAATTTTGCTGTCAGTGATTCCAAGCCTTCACCTTGCTCACCACACCCTAGGAATAAGGGGAAAAAAGGATAGCAGGAGTAGGAAACCGTTCCTTAGATTTGGTAACTTTTTAAAAGGGTTAGAGCAACTTTTCCTTTTGATTGCTTCCGGCTACAGTAACTCCCGATACATTAATATCATCTTACTGCACCTAAAATCTGTTGAAATGTGTGTATCACATTATCTATAAGCTTTAGGTGTTAGAGAAGGGGTACTTCTATACACTACTCCCTCTGTTCCATTTTATGTGGCACTATTTTCTTTTTAGTCTATTTAAAAAAATGACATCTTTCTATGTTTGGAAACAATTTAACTTTAACTTTCCATTTTACCCTTAATGACATGATTTTATAGCCACAGGAATCCATGGCATGTTGCTACAAGTTGTGAAAGTCTTTCTTTCTTTCTTAAACCCCTCGTCCAGTTAAACACGTAAAATGAGGAGGGAGTATTACTTATTTTTTAGGTCTGCAATAAAATCAGATATAGAGAAGATGTTGAAACTTCAAAGTTGTATTGGATTATTCATTTGTCACAAATTGCTTAAACAGTTGTAGCTAAAGTTGAAAGGTCTTGCAAAAGGTTGGTAGTACACGGTGTATAGAAAATTGAAGTATTTTATGATTAACTTTGCTGCTGTGTTGACAAAGTATATTTACGTGTTCATAAACAACTATTCTAAACGAGGTAAAAGTTAAAAAAAAGTTCCACAGATGTCTCTGGCCCTAACAACATGTGCACATGCTGCTTCTGCGAGACCATGGCACTCTACATTGTAGTCCTCCTAACTTTACTATTCTGCTTTTGTATTTGTATTATCTAACATGGGATTGTACATAAAGGACATATTTTATGATGAAATATTGCAGCTAATATTCTCTTGATTTATTTTAAAAGGAGATGGTTTCCAGTTGCTGTATTTACTTTAGAACTGCATCCTTTGTGATGGATAGGCTTGCAAATTACAATAAGGTTATGTTTCTTATGCTGTTGCTTGTTTAGTATACTTCTAAGAAACAAGAGATGTTATCTTTAAATTTCCGTTAAGATGTAGTCCTGTGTATATACCTTTCCTGCATGCCATGCCTATGTCTTGGCTTTGATGAAGTTAAAAAATGTGCAGTTGGTGACAATATGGGTATCTACTTGCTAGTTCTTTTGTGGAAAATCATGTTAGCAACTATATGAAATGGTTTCTTGGTACATAGATATAGAAGGGGTATGTATCTCTATATCCTCTGACATGCAGGATGCAATGACTGTTCTACATATTTGCTTACATTTTCCTCCAAAGTGAGGTGTAGCTTCTATAAACTACTGGCTTCAAAGGAAAACTTTCTCTGTGTGTGCATGGTGGAGCGTAATCATTGTAATTTAAATGTCATTCTTATGTTGTGTAGAGTCTCATGTATGTGATATTTTCCTGTTTCTTGAGGTACTTATCAATTTTTGTTTTAATATGCAGCTTCATCTTTCTTTTTGTCCCATGGTATCTTCTGGAGAAGCCTGAAATGGAAGTCTCACAGATCCAATTCAATTTTTGGATTTTCTTTTCAAATGCACTATGTGCACTTGCTTTGAATTTCTCAATTTTCTTGGTGATTGGTAGAACTGGTGCTGTAACCATTCGAGTGGCTGGTGTGTTGAAGGATTGGATATTAATTGCGCTTTCAACTTTAATTTTTCCAGAGTCAACGATAACCACACTTAACATTACAGGCTATGCAGTAGGTAAGCTTAATATTCCTTATTTGTGGGAACTTTATGCTAAGAAACAACATATTGATACTTACTAAAACAAAAACAAAACGAATGGCATATTGATGAAATTTTATTTTTGTTTTAGCATTATGTGGTGTCGTGATGTATAACTATTTGAAAATCAAGGACGTTCGAGCATCCCAGCTTCCTGTAGATAATATTATAGACCGAACAGCTAAGGTCAGATTTCGTGACTCTCAAGAATGACTTCCAGACTATTGCTTCTTTTTCAGTTTTTGTATTACAACTTTTTTGTTCATTGTTTTCCTGGGTGTTTCCAAATTTCCCAAGAGGAACATAAATGTATTTGCATGCTTCTTTTTGTTTCTTGGAGAGCTGGTGTTTCTTGTTATAATTATCAAATTCAAAATACAAAACAATTATCATACTTATATATTTAAGCTATAGAGTTTGCTTAGAGAAAAGCCACATTATAATTTTCATATGCAAGAGATGCTTATAAACACTTAATGCAAGCATTGAATAAGCATATTTTACATCTTCTGGCTATCCAATTTTTGTTTCCCGTACTATTATAACTAATCTAATTTGCTTTGTGCTCATCATAGTCAAAAAATAAAACTGAAAAGGAATATATCTTATTAAGTCACATGCACCTAAGTGTGCTGTAGCGTTCAACGGGTGAAAACCATCAGAGACCAGTGTTTAAATTCCAGTATAGTCAAAACATTAGTTGATTTCTTCAAATCTGCCTAAGCCTTGATGGACCAGTGGAATAGTCGAGGTGAGTGCAGGTAAAAAGAAAGAGACATGATTGCTTATTTGGCTGTGAAAGTTAATGCCTTTGTAAATCATGAAAGATTCGTCTTTCATATGATTTTTCTTGGAATGGTTGTTGTATAGTTAACTCAGATAAAAGTTTACCTTGCCTGCATTTTGCCTTTTACAGGAGCTTAAGATGGAGAAGAAGTCATCTGATCTGCACTTGCCAGATGATAATGCTATTCTTGGGGGTAGAGGTACAAACAATGGTTCTTCAGATTCAACAGTGGATGAGGAAGCTCCCTTCATACCATCAACTAGAATCTCTCATCTTGGGCGAAGTAACCTCTCAACATAAGCACTATTAGTTCCTCGAAATGTCAATTTTTGGTGCAGTTTCAGTTACTAGAATTATAGAACAAGCAAGATTGAGGAGAGCAGGTCTTGTGTATACATCCTCCACCATTTCGCTAAGAGTTGCATTTCTTTGCAAAATGGTTAGTGCTATCAAACCCTATAAGGTCACGTGTTGTAATATTTTAGGGCTATTGACGTTCAAGAACTATTATTCTTTTATTCACATATGCATATTATCATCATACATGCAATTGCATCGTGCCTTGGCAACCTAGATTCTGAAAGTTTTTCAGCTGAAAAGTCTGTTGTCATTAGAGAGAAATATCATCGTTCACCCAAAATTGTTACTGTCATAGAAGACAGTCACTAAGCGGCTGGTTTGAGAAAAAGACTCTTGTCTTCATATTTAATTTAGTAGTATTATTTTGGTCTATCCTAAGTTAATTTCTACTAATTCCTGTTCTACTTTTTCTTTTCTGTCTCTATTGTTGCTTAAAATATTAAATTTCATTTTGATTTTCCCTTTTATTTTTAGTTGGCTCGTATTGGTCATGCCTGTCCATAAATGCAATATCCCGTCGTTGTCTAGCTCGGTGTTCCTTCGCATTCCCCGTGGCACAAATCAACCAGTAGAGTTGAATAGAACCAATTTTTGTTACAATATGTCAAAATCTGACAATTCCGAATTGAATTTGATTGTAAATGAATTTTAAACAATTCAACCGAATTAAATCTGACCCAAATATTCTGTTTTTACTTTTTATTGCAAGTGTCCTTGAAAGTTAACCATCATCACAAAAGAAACAATGTGGACGGTGAAATTTTACATCAGCAGATTTATTAGGGCTCGACGTTTCAACAACTTTACTTGCAAATAATCTTTAGTTCATTTACAATTTGTTGTTTACAAATTTTGGGAAAGAATTTGAACTTCACGTTGGCATAGTTATGCTAAATTGAACTAGTGATTTGAAGCGTATTTCAACTTCAAACACCTTTTTTCCCAAGTTTCATTCACAAATTTTCAATTTCTTTTCGGAAAAAATTATACCTATCCAAATAGAATTACAACTTTCATAACTCTTTTTGACTTCAAACAATCTTTTTTTTTTCCAGCGTCAACTCGATCAGACACTTCACTGTCCAGTTCTAGCTTCAAATGTTTGTGGGCTTTTCGCTTACTGTAGTAATGCTCGGCCCAAAATTTCCCAAGCCTGTACTACACTTCCCTGGTTGGGAAAAGACAAGGAACAGTATGTATATAGATGAGGCTGAAAACCATCATCTTATCCACCACCATACTCATCATCAAAGTCTAAGAAATGCAACTATTTTTGATATGTGCTTAACTACTCATGTTGTTTAATTTGTCTATTATACATTATAGCTGCAACTAACTGCGGTAGAAAAAGCAGAAGCTTCTTTTCCAATGGAGACACAATTGTGGTGCAATAAAACGCACAATTGTATTGGTACGTACCCCACTCGAAACCTTGCACTTTCTTTGGATTCGGTCTCATTCCTCTTACTGTTTATACGTAGCTACACAGTGACACATCACCTCTTTTCTGCGTTATTAATGGTGGAACACAAAATATTTTGATTGCTTTACTTTTATGGTAGGGATTGAGACAACGAGACTCCAAAATCAACTTCCATTTTTACATAGAAGGTGGCAGCAATCATTTTTCCAGCCGTTTAATACCTCATTTTTCCACAGTGTAACTTTTCGAAGCATTCACCTCAATGCAACAAAGGTATATTTGTCTACCCGTCGTATTAGAAACCGATTAGAGAACTTGGTACATACCTCAATCTCAATACAACTTGTTTAATTTCTAATTCCTCACAAGAGTTTATTTTTGGCCATAAAAAAAGATTTATTTTTTCGAAAATTTGTTTTTTTTTTTTCGAAATAAGTATTTGGCCATAAAGTTTTCGATTTTCGACGATGAATTTTTCGGTATTTTTCGAAAATTTGAAAAATTACAAAAAATTATTTTTCAAAATTTATTTTAGATCACTCACAAAAATTCAAAAACAGCACAATCGTATATTCATGTTCAAACACAACTCTAATTTTCAAATATCATTTTCATTTGAATTTTTTTTTCACCTTTTTCCAAAATTTTGCAATTCTTATGTCCAAACACCCACTTATAATTTAGTACATACGACCGGTTCATATTATCTGTTTTTAAAGATTTTTGCGAAAGATATTTTATTTCCTTAGTTATAGTAATTTTTATCTAAATCACCCGTTATCTCTTTTTTTAAATGTATGACGTATCTGTGATCGAGGAATAAGGGTGAATCTAACACACACACACCAAAAAGAAAAAGTATTTATTGTAGTTCTAAAACATCAAATATACAAATTCAGTTTGGCAGAACAAGTAACATGGACAGGAGGGAGTATTCAGTTTGAATTATAATTCCAAAACTGAATATTCTACTGTTTTTGTGTCTAAACTAATTCAGACATTGGCTACAAGAAGGAGAAGAGCAAACATACAGACAGAGACTTATGTGCTAATGGAACCTGGGAAGTCCGAGGAGTTTGTAACAGAGGAAGAATTAAGGGACAGGTTAAAAGGTTGGCTAGAAAATTGGCCAGGCAATGAGTTACCAAAGGATCTTGCAAGATTTGAAGAAATTGATGATGCAATTCAATACCTAGTAAAATCTGTTTGTGAACTTGAAATTGATGGAGATGTGGGTTCCATTCAGTGGTACGAAGTTCGTTTGCAACAAAACATGGAATAGTGACTAAAATCAAGCTTAAGCTACTTGCTGCTTCTTGTCATTACTTGTCGGATTAGAATGTAATTAGTTGTTGCTATCTATTAAAACATAATACTACTACTCTCGTCTTATTCTATCCACTTAATTATTTACAAAATCTATAGTAATAATTTAGTCATCATCATGTGTTCTAGTGCTTGTATTCCTGGATGGATGTACGTTATGGATAGTAGATTAGGTATACTCACTACTTTCGAATTGAACTATATGGCGTCGTTTGGAAGAATGTATTAGAGAAATAATACATGTATTAGCGTTAATCCTTTTTTTATACACCTTTTCAATCTATGTATTAGTTATACACCATATTTGGTACTATCCTATGTAATATCCTTGAAATTAGCAATACCAATGCTATTAATACACGCATAAGCATGGTTAAAGATAAAATTACCCTTGAAGTCCCTCAAAGCTAAAGAATGTGGAGGGCAGTTTTGTAAACAAATAATTTTTAAAAAAAATTATACAATGCATATTATTTTTAATACACTACACCAAACAGTCATAAAAAATAATTTAGCATAACTAATACTCGCATTACTAATACACTTTATTCAGTACTATTTTATACACTCTCCCAAACGACCCATATATATATATATAAAAGATATCTCATGTAAAAGTCAACTTAATGTATGCTAATTATCTTACTAGGTTCAATAACGTCCACTTTATAAGAGAAAAATTCCTTAAAAGATAGTGGAATTTGTTTTTCATTTGTGCTTTGAAAAAATAAATATTTAGTACATTAAAATAGATTAATTTTGATTAGAACAAAAACATATAGAAAATTTATAAAGTTAAACTTAATTAGGTTGGAAATGAGATATAAATATACAATTTGTTGATTTAGTTTGATGTCTTTTAACCAAAGTGAAAAAAAAACTGAAAGGTTGGCTAGGGAGGGGGTCCTTTTCACCTTGAACCAAGGTAATTATTTTGTTTCAATTCATGTGACCATTACTTTTTTTAGCCTATTTCAAAAAATTATTTCTAGATTTGAAATAATTTAAAATTTTATTTTATCCTTAATGATAAATTTTATAATCATACAAACATTATGACATTTTTAAATAATAAATTTCAAAAGTATTTTTTTCTCTTCTTTAAAATCTTACTTCTATTAATCATTCTTAATGATGAAAACAAAAACAAAAATCAGAATCGAATTCACATTACGAACTCTTGTACATATTAATCAATGTTTACAAATAGTAGGCCGGATTCAAAGTAAGGGTACTTTTAAGTTGAAAATCGGGTCCTCGAACATAGGGACATTGACAAAAAAATCTAATGAGTTAGCTAAGATTCTCCTGAAGAGGAAAATCAATACAGCCTTTGTCCAGGAGACTAGATGGGTGGGTACTAAGGCTCGAGATGTAGATGAGTTTAAACTATGGTACTCAGGAGGTGTAAAGGGTAGGAACGAGGTAAGTATTTTGGTTGATAGAGAACTCAGGGAGTTAGTGATAAATGTGAGATGAGTGAATGATAGGTTGATGGATATTAAGCTAGTCGTTGGAGGGCAGAATGTTCATGTTATTAGTGCTTATACACCTCACGCGGACTTGGGCGAGGAGGTTAAAAGGGACACTTATGGAAGGATTTGGACGAGGTTTTGCAAGGTGTCCCACACTCCGACAAGCTGTTCATAGGTGTAGATTTTAATGGCGTTATTGGGGCGTCTGCTAGCGGTTACGACGAAGTGCATGGCAACTTCAATTTTGGATATAGAAATGAAGGAGGTACTTCGCTTTTGGATTTCGCTAGTGCTTTTGATTTGGTTATAGCTAACTTGTGTTTTCACTTCACAAAAGGGAGGAGCATTTGGTCACCATCCATAGTATAGTGGCCAAGACCCACATTGATTCTCTTCTCTTCAGAAGGTGTGATAGAGGTCTATGCTCAAATTGCAAGGTTATCCCGAGCGAGAATATAGTAACCTAACATATGCTCTTGGTTATGGACTTAGAAATTCAGAGGAGAAGGAATAAGAGGGTCGCGTGTGGCCAACCAAAGATCAAGTGGGGAGCCTTGACTAAGGATATCGCCCTACAATCAGGGTAGATATTGCAAGGGGGGCCTAGAGGAGTAGTGGGGACACGAGTAATATGTGGACCTCGACAACGAATTGCATTTTAGAAGCTGATACAGAGGTGCTAGGGGTCTTGAAGGGTCACCCTAATGGACACAAAGAAGACTGGTGGTGGAATGGACAAGTACAGAAAAAAGTGAAAGCCAAGAAAGCAGTATATTTGAAGCTAGTAGAAAGCAAAGATGGGGAGGAGAGGAGTATGAATAGGGAATGGTATAAGAAAGCTAAGAAGGAGGCAAAGTTAGCCGTTACGGAGGCTAAGAATGCAACATTTGAATGGTTGTATGAAGAACTGGGGGCCAAAGGCAGGGACAAGAAACTACACGTGCTAGCCAAGGAGAGGAAGAGGAGGATCGTGACCTAGACCAAGTGAAGTACATCAAAGACACAAATGATAATATATTGGTGGATGGCGCACTTATTAGACGTAGATGGCAGACGTACTCTCATGAACTCTTGAATAATGAGGGGAATAGGGACATCATGATGGGGGACTTGAGGTTCTCTCAGAGTCCCCGTGAATTTCGGTATTGTAGGTGTATCAAGGTTAAAGAGGTTATGGGAGATATGCATAAGATGAGCAGAGGTAGAGGAACCGGGCCAGATGAGATCCCTGTAGAATTTTGGAAGACTGCAGACATAGCAGGTTTGGAATGACTTACTAGGTTATTCAATGTCATTTTTAAGATGATGAAGATGCCTGAAGAATGGAGGTGGAGTACGATGATTCCATTGTATAAGAATAAGGGGGATATCCAAAATTACAACAACTATAGGAGCGTTAAGCTGCTAAGTCACAACATGAAAATTTGAGATATGGTGGTTGAAGTTAGGGTGGGGAGTAGTGTATCTATTTTCGAGAACCAATTCGGGTTCATGCATGGGCGATCGACTACTAAATCCATTCACCTTATTAGAAGACTGGTGGATCAGTATAGGGATAGAAAGAAAAACTAGCACATGGTATTCATTGACCTAGAGAAAGCTTATGATAAAGTTCTTTGGAGGTTCTTTGGAGGTGTTTGAAGGTGAGAGGTGTGCCCGTAGCATATAAGAGGGTGATCCAGGATACATACGATGGCGTTAAGACCCAGGTTAGGATGGTGGGAGGAGAGTTGGAACACTTCCTTTTCGGGATGAGCTTGCATCAGGGATCCGTGCTTAGCTCATTTTTATTTGACTTGGTGATAGATGTTCTGATGCAGCACATTCAAGAGGAGGTGCCATGGTGCATGTTATTTGCGGATTATATAGTACTAATTAATGAGATGCGAGGTGGTGTTAACGCGAGGCTGGAGGTTTGGAGACAAACCTGGAGTTAAAAGGTTTCAAGATGAGCAGGACTAAAACAAAGTACTTGGAATGCAAGTTCAGCGAAGTGACTTATTATATGGATGTGGAAGTGAGGCTGGATTCACAAGTCATCCGTAAGATGGAGAGTTTCAAGTACCTAGGATCTATTATCTAAGGTAATGATGAGATTGGCGAGGATGTCACACATCGTATTGGAGCGGGATTGATCAAATAGAGGCTTACTTATGTGGTTTTGAGTGATTAGATGGTGCCAAAAAGACTTAAGGGTAATTTCTATAGAGTGGTGGTTAGACTTACTATGCTATATGGGGCATAATGTTGTCCTGTTAAGAACATCTATGTCCAAAAGATGTAAGTAGCAGAAATGAGGATGCTGAGATAGATGTATGGGCATACCATTATATAAGATAAGGAATGTTGATATTTCGAAAAAGGTGGGAGTGACACCCGTGGAGGACAAGATGAGGGAAGCTAGGTTGAGAAGGTACGAGCATGTGAAAAGGGGGTGCATAGATGTCCCAGTGAGGAGGAGTGAGGGGTTACACAGGGGGGGGGGGGAGGCTGAAGAGATGTAGAGGTAGGCCTAAGAAGTAATGGGGAGAGGTGATTAGATATAAAATGCCGCTACTTCTGTTTACTGAGCATATTACCCTTGATAGGAGGGTATGGAAGTTGAGAATTAGGGTAGAAAGATAGTGGTTAATCGGGCGCGTCTCATTTTCATGTTATTTTCATTAGTATTAGTCTCACATTTTATTTTCTTCGTATTCGCAAATTTCTTTTACTTTATGTCATTTCTTTCACTTCGATTATTATATCACCTTTGCTTGCTGTGGTTACCACTTGTTGTTTCTGCTTCCTTTTGTTTTTTTTTCTTGAGCCAGGGTTTTATTGAAAATAATCTTTCTACCTTCGTAAGGTAGGGGTAAGGTCTGCATATACTTTACCCTCCCCAGACCCCACTTTATAGGATTATACTTGTTGTTATTGTTGTTGTTGTTGTTGTTGTTGTATATACATAGATTATATATTGATCATATTTAGTTGTACACATATTGTGTATAGATACATATTTATACACATATCACATTTAAATTAATTTTTCATAAGGGGAGAGGAGGAAATATTGATTATCATGTTCTCTTAGCATGTATTGGTGTGATATTTAGTACCAATATTTGAAAACATTCATTGCGAGAAATACAAAATTGTCATGACCCAAAATTATATATGCCGTGATGGCGTCTATCGCGATACTAGGCAAGACGACAACTCACAAATAAAAGGCATATTTAATTTAAAACATACTGAAATAGGCTTAAGTAAATCAAATCTCATAATGATTGGAAGAAAAAACCACAACTCAAAACGGAATTCCTTAAAATTCGGGTGTCATTGAGTACGTGAGCATCTATACAATAACATGGTCTTACTGCTGAAACACTTTCTAGGAAGGTAGAACAGTATAAATGAAACTAAAATAAAGAGGAGGATAGTCAAGGTGTGTGGACGCCAAGGAATCTACCTCGATAGTCTCCAAACTAAATAAGCTCCAACACTAGCAACCTCCGTGCCCGGAAGTACATGGATCTGCACACTAAGTGCAGAGTGTAGTACGAGTACAACCGACCCAATATACTCAATAAGTATCGTAAATAAACATGGCAAAGTAAGAGAAGCATAAATTATTAATGATACTAGTTATCACCTGTGTAGTTCCGTCTTTTAAACCGGCACAAAGCAATATTGAAAACTAACTCATCAAGTTTCGTGAGAAAACATTCGTGTGTGCATGTGTACAGTTTCTCAATTACTATGCTCAGACAATATCATGGCATGCAGATGTGATAAACAGTTAAATCGGATAAATGATCAAAGAAATGCAAAATCTACACAACACTGGCCGGATTCTCTCAACTTTCCATATCTGTTCCAAAGCATTGATAAGTATTCTCAATAACCGCGAGTACACCATCAAGAGAGAAATATGAGAGGGTGACCCTAGGGGGATGGATCTGTATCCATACGCTGCATAGACAACTCATGTGCTGCACGGACAACTCACGTGCTAATAATAGAACCTGCACGGACAACTCACGTGCTAATAATAGAACCCGCATAGACAACTCACATGCTGCACGGACAACTCACGTTCTAATAACACAATTCGCCCGGTATGGTCACTGGCCTCCAGTCCAAACATATCATACAAGAGCAATTAAACAAGTATACATGTATGTGATGAATGAATAACAATTCTCATGCTCCTGTACTGGTATAAATGACATGCTAATGTGTAGGCATGTGCAAAGTGTGCTATCATAGCTCAAATCAGAAATTTCATCGCTGAAAAGCATTTATCATGTTCGTTCAGGGATTAAACCTCTATGTAGCCTCAACATGGTTCAGCATGTGCGCACCCAATAGCACGTAGCTTCACAATAATTTAGGCAATTAGTGTCTCAATCGATTTTAAATAAGATACTTACCTCAAGCAAATCAAATCACTCTGCTAGCAAGCCCTTCCCACACGTATCGACCTCCATAAGGATTGAATCTAGCCAAAAATAACGTAATATTATCAACAAAAGCTATAGGAATTACTTCCAATTAATAAAGCTACGATCTTTAACTAAGGTCAATAAGTCAACTCAAAAACGTCAACCCCGGACCTACTTCTCGGAATCCGGCAAAATCAACAAAATCCGAACACCCATTCAACCACAAGTCCAACCATACCAAAATTACTCAATTTTGATTACAACTCGACCTTTAAATATTCAAATTTAAGCATATGAAGTTTCTACAATTTTCCCACTTTTTCCAACCCAAAACATTAATTAAATAATAAAAACAATGATATATTCATGTTTATTAACCAAATCCAAGTTAGAATCACTTACCCCCATCAATCCCTTAAAAATCCCTCTAAGAATCGCCTCAATCCAAACTCCCAAAATTAAATTATGAAATACAACTCAAACCCTCGTTTTGAATTCTTATATTCTGCCCAGATGCCCCTTCATCGCGATCGCGGAAAATGTCTCGCGATTGCGAAGCACAAATCCTCAAGCTGCCAAAATCTACTCTCTGCGAACGCGAATAACCCCACGTGAACGTGACTCATAGGTTCCCAGACCAACGCGATCGCGAACCTCATCACACGATCGCGAAGAACAACTCGCGTGAACCCAAGTCTCCTCCTTTCCTTCTTTGCGGATGCGACCCTCTTCACGCGTTCGCGATGCACTTCCTTCCCAAGCTATGCGATCGCAAACACCTTCATGCGAACGCATAACACAAAAATCCCAGCTGCCCAAAATACTCTTCGCGATCGCGATCCTCCACTCGTTATCGCATATAAGGAAACTAGAAACACATGCGTCAACAAACTTTAGCATTTCTTCAAGCCAAATTTCAATCCGTTAACCATCCGAAATCAATCCAAGGCCCCCGGGACCTCAATCAAACATACCAACAAGTCCTAAAATACGATAGAAACTTAGTCGAGGCCTCAAATCACATCAAAGAACATCAAAAACACAAATCGCACCCCAATTCAAGCCTAATGAAACTTATGAATTTCCAACTTCTACAATCTATGCCGAAACCTAACAAATCAACTCCGATTGACCTCACATTTTGCACACAATTCATAAATGACACAACAGACCTATATTTCGGAACCTAAATCTGAGCCCGGTAACCACAAAGTCAACTCTCGGTCAAACTTCTCAACTCTCCAAACTTTCATTTTTTCAACTTTCGCCATTTCAAGCCAAAATCACCTACGGACTTCCAAATCAATATACGAATACACTCCTAAGTCCAAAATCACCCTATGGATCTTCGGAACCATCAAAACTCCATTCCTGAGCCATTTACTCAATAGTCAATATTCGGTCAACTCTTTCACTTAGGCTTCCAATATTGGTACTAAGTGTCCCAATTCATTTCGAAACATCCCCGGATTCAAACCAACCACCCCGACAAATTACATAACAACAACCAAACACAGAATAGACAATAAATAGGGGAACAAGGCTACAACACTTAAAACGACCGGTCGGGTCGTTACATCCTCCCCCTCTTAAACAAACGTTCATTCTCGAACGAGTCTAGAATCATACTTGGAGTCTCAAATAGGCGTGGATATATGCTCTGTATCTCCCGCTCACTCTCCAAAGTAGCCTCATCGACTGGCTGACCTCTCCACTACACCTTCACTGAAGCTATATTCTTTGACCTCAACTTTCGAACCTGCCGATCCAAAATGGCCACTTACTGCACAACATAAGTCAAATCACCATCCAACTGAACCGTGCTGAAGTACAAAACATGAGATGGATTACCGACATACTTCCGGAGCATGGAAACATAAAACACTAGGTGAACACTCAACAGACTAGGCGGCAATGCAAGCTTGTAAGCCACCTCTCCAATCCTCTCAAGCACCTCAAAAGGCCCAATATACTGAAGGCTCAACTTGCCTTTCTTTCTAAACCTCATAACACCCTTCATGGGTGAAACTCTGAGTAGTTTCTTCTCCCCCACCATGTAAGCCACATCTCGAACCTTCCAATCGGCATAACTTTTCTGTCTAGACTACGCCGTGCGATGCCGATCCTGAATCAACTTAACCTTGTCCAAAGCATACTGAACCAAGTTAGTACCCAATAGCCTAGCCTCACTCGACTCAAACCAACCCACCGGAGACCGACACCATCTCCCATACAAAGCATCATACGGAGCCATCTGAATGCTTTATTGGTAGCTGTTGTTCTAGGCAAACTCTGCAAGCGGTAAACTGATCCCAAGAACCCCCAAAATACATGACACAGTCTGAGGGTGGAATGTTGTACTCAACTCAACCTGTGTGCCTAACTGTTACTGTACTGCTCTCCAAAACTATGATGTAAACTATGTACCCCTATCAGAAATGATGGACACCGACACACCGTGAAGGCGAACAATCTCGCAGATGTAGATCTCAGCCAACCGCTATGAAGAATAGTTAGTCCCAACTGGAATGAAATATGCGGACTTGGTCAATCGATCCACAATCATCTAAATAGCATCAAACTTCCTCGAAGTCCGTGGGAGCCTAACTACGAAGTCCATGGTGATACGCTCCCATTTCCACTTCGGAATCTCAAGCCTCTAAAGTAATCCGCCCGGTGTCTGATGCTCGTACTTCACCTGTTGACAATTTAGGCACCGAGCTATAAACCCCACTATATCTTTCTTCATACTCCTCCACCAATAGTGCTGCCTCAAGTCCCGATACATCTTTGCGGCACTCGGATGAATAGAGTACCGCGAACTGTGAGCCTCCTGGAGAATCAACTTACGAAGCCCATCTACATTGGGCACACAAATCCGACCCTGCATCCACAACACCCCATCATCTCCAATAGTAACATCCTTGGCATCATCGTACTAAACCATGTCTCCAAGGACAAGCAAATGTGGGTCATCATACTGACGCTCTTTGATGCAATCATATAAGGAAGACCGAGAAACCACACAAGCTAGAACCCAACTGGGCTCCGAAACATCTAACCTCAAGAACTGATTGGCCAAGGCCTGAACATCTGACACAAATGGTCTCTCACAAATAGGAATAAATGCAAGTTTACCCATACTCACCGCCTTTCTACTCAAGGCATCGACCACCACATTGGCCTTCCCGGAATGATACAGAATGGTAATATCATAGTCCTTTAGCAGCTCCAACCATCTAGGCTGCCTCAAATTTAGATCTTTTTGTTTGAACAAGTGCTGAAGACTCTGATGATCCGTAAATACCTCACAAGACACACCGTAGAGATAATGAATCCAAATCTTCAATGGATGAACGATGGATGCCAATTCCAAATCATGAACATGGTAGTTTTTTTCACGGGGCTTCAACTGGCGTGAAGGATAAACAATCACTCTACCCTCTTGCATCAAGACACACCCAATACCAATCCGAGAAGCATCACAATACACAATATAAGAACTCGATTCCGAAGGCAAAACTAGAATTAGAGCCTAGGTTAAGGAAGTCTTGAGCTTCTGAAAGCTCTCCTCACACTCATCTGACCACCTGAGTGGAGCACCCTTCTGGGTTTACTTGGTCAAAGGTGCTGTAATGGACGAGAAACCCTACAAAAAGCGACGATAATATCTGGCCAAGCCGAGAAAACTCCGAATCTCAGTAGCTGAAGACAGTTTGGGCCAACTTTGAACCACCTCTATCTTCTTTTGATCCACCATAATCCCCTCACTGGACACCACATTCCCCAACAACGCCATTTAACTGAGCCAAAACGCACACTTGGAGAACTTGGCATAAAGCTTCTCCTCCCTCAACCTCTGTAGTACAATCCTTAAATGACGTGCACACTCCTCCTGGCTATGTGAGTACACCAGGATATCATCAATAAATACTATGACAAACGAATCAAGATATGGCTAGAATACGCTGTTTATCAGATACATGAATGCTGCTGGGGCATTGGTCAACCCAAAAGATATCACAAGGAACTCATAGTGATCATAGCGGGTCTTGAATTCCGTCGTTAGAATATTCAAAATCTTGAATCTTCAACTAGTGATACCCAGACCTCAAATCAATCTTAGAGAACACTCTCGCTCCCTGAAGCTGGTCAAATAAATCATCAATGCACGACAAAAGATACTTGTTCTTAATTGTAACTTTGTTCAACTGCCTATAATCGACGCACATCCTCATAGTACTATCATTATTCTTCACAAACAGAACCGGTGTACCCCAAGGCGACACACTAGGCCTAATGAACCCCTTATAAAGAAGCTCATGAAGCTGCTCCTTCAATTCCCTCAACTCTGCTGGTGCCATACGATACAGAGGAATATAAATGGGCTGAGTGCCCGACACAAAGTCAATTCCAAAATTAATATTCCTGTTGGGTGGCATGCCCAGCAAGTCTATAGGAAACACATACAAAAAGTCTCGTACTACCGGAACAGAATCAATAGTAGGAGTATCGATACCAACGTCCCTCACAAGAGCCAATTATGATAGACACCCCTTCCCAACCATCCGTTGGGCCTTCAGATATGATATCACATTGCCGGGAACATAATCTAGAGAACCTCTCCACTCGATCCTCGGTTACCCTGACATCTCCAACGTCACGGTCTTAGCATAACAATCCAGAATAGCATTATATGGGGATAACCAATCCATACCCAGAATCACATCGAAATAAACCATACTAAGTAATAAGAGATCAACTCTAGTCTCCACCCTTCCAATGGTCACCACACACGACCGATACACACGGTCCACAACATTGGTATCACCCATCGACATAAATGCAAAACATGTGAAACTAAGGACTCACAGGGCATATCCAAATAACGAGTAAAATATGATGATACATAGGAACAAGTAGAACCAAGGTCAAATAATGTGGAAGCATCCCTGTGGCACACTGAAATAATACATGTGATCACCGCATCTGAAGCAACGCCCTATGGCCTAGTAGGGATATCATAAAATCTGGCCTGACCGCCACCTGATCGGCCTCCCCCTCTAGGGCGACCTATAGCTTCCTGATCCCCGCCCCGAGCTGGCTGAGTAGGTGGTGTGGATGCTGGTGATGATACTATCAATCGAGAACTCTTGCTGTGGAACCCCACTCAACAGTCTAAGGCAATCCCTCTTGAGATGACTCAAGTCCTCGCACTCGAAACAACCCTTCCTCTGACGGAGCTGCTGCTCCTGATAACCCGATGAACTACTGTAGAAACCTGGGAAGATGAATCATGGTAAGAACTCTGCGCTGGTAACGCAGTGAATGATGGCTGACCCGAATGGGCACTATATGAACCATGGCTAGATGATGCACCACGTTGAACTAGACGAGACACCTGGGCGTGCCTGTAAGGATGACCCCTAATGTGGTAGAACTGACCCCTAGAAGAAACACCGCTGAAACCACCTCGTTGTCGAGCAATATCAACCACCTTGTCAAACCTAGCACCTGATGCATTTCTCTTGAGTCATAACAAAATGCAACCCATAGCTGAGGCCATCAATGAACCTACTAATCCTCTCCCTCTCTGTGGGAACCAACTAGATCGCATGACGAGCCAACTCTGAAAATCTCATCTCATACTGAGTCACTGACATACCTTCCTGGCGTAGCTGCTCAAACTTCCTACGCAACTCCTCCCTACGGGTCTGTGGAACAAACTTCTTTAAGAAGAGAACTGAGAACTCATTCCATGTAAGTGGTGCAGTGCCGGCTGGCCTGCTCAACTCATAGGCCTCCCACCATCTGAAGGCTTCCCCCGACAGCTGAAAAATAGTAAATGAGACTCAACTAGTCTCCAGAATACCCACTGTACGTAGGATCTGCTGGCACCTATCTAAGAAGTCACGAGTATCCACTGACTTAGCCCCACTGAATGATGGAGGATTGCGCCTCCCAAACTTCTCTAGTCTCTTCTTCTCCTCATCACTCATAATGGGACCCACCTAGACCTGATCAACTACAACCGGCTGGGCTGGTAGTACCCCCGGTGTCTGAAATCCCCACACCACCTGCTCTGGAGTACGAGCGGCGGGAGTCTGAGCACCTCTCCCGGCATAAGAAATGGCTGGCACGACCTAAATTAAAACCGACTGAGCGAGGCTAGTGAAAACAATCAATATCTAGGCTAGAGCCTCCTGAAGGCCTGAGATCACAATGGGCACAACTGGTGCTTGAGCTGGTCCTACCGGCTCAACTACATATGGAATCTACTCCTGAGTTGGAGCAACTGGTGGATCTACAGGTGTTGCTCTAGTTGTTGTATGACCTGCACTTTAGCCCCTACCACGACCCCGACCTCTCATGGACCTAGCTGGTGGTACTGGTGGTCGTCCTCCCGATCCGGTAGCACGTGTCCTCTCCATCTGCGAGAGAATAGAATAACAGAAGTCTAGTTTCCAAAATCAACAAATTCGCATCACAAGAATACCAGAAATTGAAGTTTTCCTAATGGTTCGGCAGTCTCACGAAGATAAGTACGTCTTCGTACCGATCCGCAAGACTCTACCAAACCTGTTCATGACCCGTGAGACCTATGTAACCTAGGATTTGATGCCAACTTGTCACGAACCAAAATCACATATGCCGTGATGACGCCTATTGCGATACTAGGCAAACCGATAACTCAAAAATAACATGCATCTTTAATTCAAAACATACTAAAATAGGCTTAAGTAAATAAAATCTCATAATAACTGGAAGAAAACACCGCAACTCAAAATATAATTCCCTAAAATTAGGGTGTCACTGAGGACATGAACGTCTATACAATAACTTGGTATGACTGCTGAAACACTGTTTAGGAAGGTAGAGCAGTATAAATGAAACTAAAAGATAAAGGAGGAGAGCCAAGGTCTTCGGACACCATGTTAGCTACCTCGATAGTCCCCGAACTGAATAAGCTCCAACATTAGCAACCTCCGTTCCCGGAAGTACCTGGATCTGCACACAAAGTGCAGAGTGTAGTACATGTGCAACCAATGCAATGTACTCAATAAGTATTGTAAATAAACACGGCAAGGTAAGGGAAGCATAAATTATTAATGATACTAGCTATCACCTGTGTAGTTTCGTCTTTTAAACTGGCACAGAACAATATTGAAAATTAATTCATCAATTTTCATGAGTAAACATCCGTGAGTGCATGTGTACAGTTTCTCAATTACTCTACTCAGACGATATCATGGCATGTAGAGTTGATAATCAGTTAAATCCGATAAATGATCAAGGAAATGCAAAATGCACACAACATTGCCGGATTCTCTCAAATTTCCATATCCGTTCCAAACTAGGGGTGTGCATAATACCGACCAAACCAAAAATACGGACCGAACCGTAAACTTTGGTTTTTTCGGCTTTAGGTATTTGGCTTATTCGGTCGGTTTGTGGTTTATATTTTTTATAATTTTGGTGTTCGGTTCGGTGTTCGGTTTTACAACTTCGGTTTTCGGTTAAACCGAAAAATCGAAGTTTTCATAGAGGACATAGTTTTCTCGAGCATGTTTGTCCGCTTTCAAACAAATGTAGTAAATTCAGAATGGTCTACTAGGACCTTTAGATGAAAACTCATGCAGTATTCTTCATTGAATCATTGCACATTAGAATAAACTAAGTTGAGATAGTTTACTTCAAAATATATGTTGTTTTAAAATAACAGAAAATTGCTGAACATTTATCTAAGGGGGAAGACTGGGAAAAAACAAAATAGAAATTATACAAATGTACTATCATATCCAGATCTTTACCAGAATCATGCATGGTGATGCTGCATCGTGTCAACACGGAGAAATTAAAATCATTTCTACGACCAGACTCTATTTCGAACATACTTATGCAGCAATTCAGGCTCTTCTTGCAAAATTCTGAATATGTCCGCCTTCCGGGCATGGACCTTTCTGGCCATAGCATGGGTCTTGATGAAAGATTCTGCGAGCATCTCAAAGGAATCGATTGAGCGTTCGGGTAGGAGTAAGAAATCGAACTAATTTTGGTTCTATTATTGGTGCACCAAATAGAAAACCAAAAACCAAACAAACCGAACCGAACTTCATAAAAACCGAACCAAACCGGGCGACGCCCACCCCTATTCCAAACCGCTTATCAGAATTCTCAATAATCGCGTGTACACCATCAAGAGAGAAACATGAGAATTATGAAATATAATTCAAACCCTTATTTTGAATTCTTATATTCTGCCGAGATACCCCTTCATCGCGATCGCGGAAAATGCTTCGCGATTGCGAAGCATAAATACACAAGTTGCCAAAATTTACTCTCTAAGAACGCGAATAACCCCACACGAACGCGACTTGCAGGCTCCCAGACCAACGCGATTGTGAACCTCTTCACACGATCGCAAAGAACAACTCCCATGAACCACAGTCTTCTCCTTTCCTTCTTCGTGGACACGACCCATTTCACGTGTTCGTGATGTACTGCTTTCCCAACCTACGGGATCGTAAACACCTTCACGCGAACGCTTAACATAAAATCCTAGCTTCCCAAAATACTCTTCGAGATCGCGACCCTCAACTCGCGATCGCATATAAGGAAACTAGAAGCACATGCATCATCAAACTTGAGCAATTCTTCAAGCCAAATTTCAATCTGTTAACCATCCGAAATCCACCCGAGGCCCCCGGGTGTAACGACCCGATCGGTCGTTTTGAGTATTTTCACTTCGCTCGGTAGTTTACGGGCATGAGTAGCTCCGTATGATGTATTATAACTTATGTGAATCGTCGGTTTTGGTTTTCAAGTTATTCAAAATCGATTTGGAAGAATCAATTTCATTGTGGAAGCTTTAAGTTTGAGGAGTTGACCAAGTTTGACCTTTTGTGAATTTAACCTTGGAACAGAGTTTTGATGGCTCCAATAGGTATGGATGGTGATTTTGGACTCAGACGTATGCCCGAATTTGTATTTGGATGTTTTTAGAAGGTTTCGACACAAATTTACAAAAATTAGGAATTTGAAGGGTTGTAGAGTTCATAAGTTTGACCGGAAGTTGACTTTGAGGATATTCCGGTTCGGATTGTTGTTCCAGGAATTGGAATAGCTTCGTTATGTTTTTGGGACTTGTGTGCAAAATTTGGGTTCATTCCGTGTTGATTTGATATGTTTCGGCACAAGTTTTGGAAGTTGAAAAGTTTAAAGTTCATTGAGTTCGATTTGAGGTGCGATTCATCGTTTCAATATTGTTATACATGATTTGATGCCTCAAGTAGGTTCGTATTATGTTATTAGACTTTTTGGTATATTCAGACGGGGTCCCGAGGGGCTCAGGTGAGTTTTGAACGAGGTTCAGATCATTTCCGTCTCATGTTGCATTGCTGTAGGTATGTTGGTTTTTGTGCTTCCGCATCTGCAAAATGTGTGCAGATGTGAGTTCGCAGATGTGGACAATTGGTCGTAGAAGCACAAGAAGGCTTGGCTGGAATAGACCACAGAAGCGGAAATTGAGGCGCATCTGCGGCCCCACAGATGTGAAGGTTTTGGGTGCAGAAGCGAGATTGAGCGCAAAAGTTTATTTGGCTTCGCACCTGCGGTAGTGCAAAAGCGGATGGTGATCTGTATGTGCGAGAGGTCGGGTGGCTAGTGGAGTCCGCAGAAGCGGAGCTCTTGTTGCAGAAGCGACGCCTCAGAAGCGGCTCGTGTGTCCGCAAAAGTGGAAATGGCTTGGTAGAAGCCTTTAAATCGAGGGTTTGGCCGTTTTATTCATATTTTTAGATGTGGGACTCGGAATGATGCGATTTTGGAGGCAAATTTCATCACAAGGATTGGGGTATGGGTTATACACTTGGTTTTGATTATATTTCAAGATTTTATCTTTATTTTTGGTAACTGGATCATGAGTTTTAAAGAGAAATTGATTTGTCTAAAACTTCATAAACTCAACTGAACGTCGATTCAGAGTCAGATTTGAGTGAAACTGGTATGGTTAGACTCATAGCTGAATGGGTTATCGGATTTTGTGAGTTTTTTCGGGTTTCGAGGTATGGGCCCGGGGTTGACATTTTGGATGATTTTGGTCTTTAGATTAATGATTCAACATTTATTGATGGGTTTATTTCCTTTGGCATTATTTGATGTATTTGAGTTGCTTTTGGTTAGTTTCGAGACGTTCGAAGGTCGGTACGCGCGAGATGGCATGTTTGGAGCATCGTTTGGCTTGCTCGGTATTGGATTTGGCTTGTTCAAGGTAAGTAACATTTCTAAACTTGGTGTTGAGGGTATGAAACCCCGAATTAAGTGTTTTGTGTTTTGGTGTTGAGGTAACGCACATGCTAGGTGATAGGCGTGTGGGCATGCACGTCATGAATTATGACTCCGTCATTCTTATGGTACTGTGTAGTTGCCTGTTCTTAACTGTAACCATGAAATTTCTACGTACTAGAGCTATTGAGCGGTGACCCATGTTAGAAACCATGACTAGGCTACATGCTTATTCTGTTGGGACCCACTAATGTTATATTGCTGTTGAATTATTTGTTTAAGTTGCAATTTCATACTCAGTCATGTTCATTCATTTAAAATCATATCTTAGTCTCTGTTGCTATTTATTGACACATCATATCATCATTTTGGGGCTAGTTTCATGGTACCATGAGCCCGAGAGACTGGAGAGATTGATGACTGTGTAAGGCCGAGGGCCTGAGTGTAAGTGATATTATGGGATCGGGCTGCACACTGCAACATGTTATATATTATGGGATCCGACTGCTCGCCGCAGCATGTAATATATTATGGGATCGGGCTGCACGCCGTATCATGTTATATATTATGGGATCGGGCTACACGTCGCAGCATTTTTCATTGACTTATGCCATGATTGGCTTGATATAGCGCTTGGGATGAAGGAGCCCATCTGGAGTCTGCACACACCCTTAGTGAACACGATTGATTTATATTGAGGGATGGATCTTCCCTGGACATGGATCTTGTCCGAAGCTTTTATATTTGGGGATGGATCTTCCCTGGGCTAGATTGGCCATATACAGTATTGAGTGACTGAGCATGTCGAGTGGTTGAGCATGATGAGTGGAAAGTGCAAGGCAGTGAGAATGAGTACTCTGAGAGTGTGATTACATGAGTTCATCTCTGAGATACATTGCATTGACATGCACACATGACATACAGACATAAAGATGCATTTTTCTCATGCTGTACGGTATCACATCATTGATGACTTCTCACACATATTGACATATAGGCATAGAGATGTATTTTCCACATGCCATTTGAAAATTACATATTTGCCTGTGGAAAGCTATTTGAGAAAAAATTCAGTTTTGAAATTCACTCATATTTTCGGCGATTTAGGTAAAAGATTTGGGGTTTTCACTAATATACTAAAAAGGAGGATCTATTTTCTGAATTTTATATCTGAATTAATTCTTTCATTACTTTCATTATGTTGCTATGAACTATTGTTGGCTATTGGTGTTGGAATCCGACCCTTGTCCCAGCTCGTCACTACTTTCAAGTTTTGTTACTTATTGAGTACATGGGGTCGGTTGTACTCATACTACACTTCTACACCTTGTGTGCATATATTGACTGCTGATGTTGCTATGATCGACGGGAGCTGGAATTGAAGACGTACCTACATTCCGGTTGTAGCTGCCTCTTATTCATGGTAGCCTTAGAATATATAAATGTATTTATATATTTTTTGAACAGATGATGTATTTATTCCTTACCAATATTTTAAATTCTAATCTTAGATACTCATGATTTGTACTATCAGTCATTGGGAAATTCTTTGTATAAAAACAATTTTATCATCATTTCTTCTCTTAATAAGTATCATTTGAACTGGTTTCATTGTTAACTGGATTACCTAGCAGGTTGGGTTAGGTGCCATCATGACCCGTTGGATTTTGGGTCATGATAAGTTGGTATCAGAGCTCTAGGTTCATAGGTTCTACAAGTCATGAGAAAGTGTCTAGTAGAGTCTTGCGAATCGGTATGATGACGTCCATACCTATCTTCGAGAGGCTACAGGGCATTTAGGATAAACTTCCCATATTTCTTTCCTTATCGTACGACATTGATTCAACTTGAAGCGTAACTCTTTGAATTCCTTCCACGCATTCGTATGCGCAAATGAGCGCTCGGTATCAGCTGTGCATCAATGGCTTGTGATTCCATTGATGAGGTGCGAGATATGATTTTTGTGTGCTGATGATGGGCCAATCTTGAAGACTTGAGGCCGGGGTTTTGACGGTAGCTTGAGCATTGAGATTTTGATTGTGTGAGCACGTGATTTTGTACTTATATGTCCGGTAACGTCCCTATGAGTGGAATTTATGACTAGATGGGTGGTTAGATGGCTATATGATAAGTATAATTTAACTGCGGGATGTGTCTATATAGATTGAATTTGACGAGAAGAGTTTGCCTGTGATGTAAAAAAGGGCTATTGGGTGATTGATTTCTATCTTGATGTGACGTATAGTCTCGAGTGTATTGGAGTATCTTTCATGTTGTTCAATTGTGAAACGAATTAGATTCTCATGTCTTGTTGATGAATTCAGAATCAGGAAGATTAAGTGATTACGTAGTAGTTGTAGCTGTGGAAGGGTATAGAGAGATGTCAGTTTGAGGCAAAACAGGTGGGCTATCTACTGCGGGGGTTCTGAGGTTGTGTGATCCCTATGTTATTTTGTAGAGAGTTCCCTTTTACTAATGAATTATAGGTGTTGCAATTGAGTTTGGATCACTGGTGGAAGTTGGCTTGACTGTTATAAAGGTGAATGAGTGGTATTATGGTAGTAATAGAGCATGGGCATTGTGAGTTATTGTGTATTTTGATCTATGGATTTGGGCCAAGTGGGGGAGTTTGCTATCGACAATTTGATTGCATGATTATGTGTTGTACCGGTTTCAGTTTGAGGCATACTTGTGGATCGGTTATGACTTGCACATGTTGGTTTTGAGGATGAATTAAGCAAAGGAATTTCTGGATACAGGTTGTATTACACTCTATGGGTATACGGAAATCATGGGATGATTGAGTGGTTATTCATGAAGGATATAGTGCGCATGGAGTAGGAATTTGCTTGGTGGTGTGCAATTGCTTCTTTGGGTGTTGTCATGCTAATGGGGCACATGTCGTTTGACCTGTTTGGGTGGTGCAATTGAGATTTGAATAGAGTGGATGACTCTCGAGAATGGTTCTAATGGATTCTATAATGACCCGATCAGTCGTTTTGCTTTTTAGAATCTCGTTCTCCTAAATAAGACTCCCCGTATATGCTTGTACTATTTTATGACTTGCGGGGATGGTTAGTTTTTGGAAGGGTTCGGGTTGAAATCGGAACACTTGGTTCCTTGGTTTGGCTTTAAAAGGATATGTTTGACTTTGATCAATGCTTTGAGTAAACGGCCTCAGAATTGGTATTTGATGGTTCCAATAGATTCGTATGATGATTTCGGACATGGGCGTATGTTTGGACCGGGTTTTGGATAACCCGAGAGCATTTCAGTGCATAATAGTGAAAATTGGTTCTTTGAAGGTTTTAAAGTTCTTTAAATTTGGTTTGAAGCATGATTTGGTATTATCGAGGTGTAATTGGGATTCCGAGCCTGAGAGTAGTTTCGTATGGTGATTTAAGACTTGCCCGCAAAAGTTGGTGTCATTCTGAGTAGTCTAAGTATGATTCGACGCGTTCAGAGCAATTTGGAAACTTGAAGTTCATATTTTGATTCAATTCGATTTTAGGGTGCGATTCTTAGTTTCGTTGTTGATTTATGCATTTCGAGAGTTCGATCAGGTCCGTATTATGTTTATCTACTTGTTGGTTCATTTGGACTTGGTCCCGAGTGGCTTGGGTGAGCTTCGGACCGCTCGGAGCAATGTTGGAAAAACCAGAAATTCTAGTTCTGGTTTCCTTCTTCGCGAACGCGGAAGGACTCTTGTGTTCGTGATGTAGGAATTTGGGCTGGGTGATTTTGCGCTACGCGTTCGTGATAGCCAGCCCGCATTTGCGAAGGTCTGGGACCTGTAACCTTCGTATTCGCGTGAGGTGACTCGCATTCGCGTAAAGGAGCTCGGGCTGGGATTTGGGCCGCTGTTATTCTTTGCGTTTGCGAAGGGTAAGCCAAGCCAGCCTCCACGTTCGCGAGGCCCCTGACGGGTTCATGATGAGTCACGTCTAGGGGGCCAGGGCCGTTTGCCTTCGCGAACGCGAGGCCTCTTCCTCGTTCGCGATGAAGAAGGCAGTTGGGCAGTGTGTTTTAAAATCAGGACTTAAGCCATTTTTGGGTTCATTTATTGCACTTGTGGGCAATTTTGGAGCTTTAAAGAGGGGGATTTCAACCTAGCTTTTGAAGGTAAGTAATTTCTACCTAATGTGAGTTTAATACATATATTATGGGTAGATTTTAACATGTAAATTTGTGAAAATCATTGGTTTTGATGAAAAATCTAAGTTTTTATAAAAATGGGATTTAACCACGAAAATGGTTATGGAATTTAGTGAAAAGCATATATTTGAGTTCATGAGGTTATGGGTAACAACTTTCTTCAAACATTTCCGGAATCCGGACACGTGGGCCGGGGGAGAAGTTTAGGAATTGTTCAATTAGGGTTGGGAAATCACTTTAATAGTTAGGATATGTACTTTTGAACATGTATTGTTTATTTTATATAATATTTGACTAGTTTCACGTCGTTTGGCATTGAGTTGAGGGTTTAAAGCACATTTGTGGATCAGAAAGTAAGCTTTGAGACCAGGTAAGTCTCTTTTCTAACCTTGTAAGAGGGAATTAACCCTATGGGAGAATTGAATTAATATGTGCTTCTATTTGTGGGGGCTACGTACGCACGAGATGACGATAGTCCATACGTAGCTACTAATTATGCTTATGTCCGGCTAGTTTAGGACCTAAATCATATGATACTTGCGATGTTTGAACCCTACTTGCTAATTTAAGTGCTTAAATCATATTGGAACTTGATAAAGGAATTGTAAAAGGTTGAATTTCATTTACTTGAGTTTTGGACGGGTTAGTTGATAATTAATGAGAATTGATGTCTCCTTGAATATTAACCTCTTAATAATCTTTGAATCGGTTGTTTATAAAGTATTTTCTCCTCTTGTGGAGCGGGCCGAACGCCTTGGTAATAGAATAGATGCATCTATGGTTCGTGCCGTTCGACCCTCGGCAGTGCAAAATTTATATATTTGTATGTTGGATCGGGCCGTACGACCTCAACATAATTCGTGCGTAATAATTCTTGGAGCCCAATTATAACTGATATTGTCTCACTGGCTTGAGAGATTAATTTGTTAAATGATGGAAAAGTAATTTGGGATTTTCTATTAGTGAAAGAATTGTTCATTTATTTCTTGTTATTGAGTTTTCACCTGTATTTATATAGTCTATGCCTAGTTGTAATTTCAGTATTTTATTGTTAGCCCATAGTAAGTGTCGAAATCGACCCCTCGTCGCTACTTCTTCGAGATTAGACTAGATACTTACTGGGTACATGTTTTTTATATACTCATGCTACACTTCTGTACTAATCGTGCAGGATCTGAGGCAGGTGCATCTGGTTATCAGTCTGGCGCGCTTCCTTGACTTCCTCAAGACTTAGCGGTGAGCTGCCTTCCGAGCCCGTTCTGTAGCACCCAAAGTCTTCCTTTTTTTTTTACTTTTTGTCTATTCACGTCAGACAATATTGTAGTAATATTTTATATATTCTACTAGTAGCTCATACACTTGTGACACTAGGTCTTGGAAATTATGCTAGTAGACACATGATGATTTTTGGGTAATTTTACTTATCTCATTTGCTCTTAAAATTAGTTTCTCTGATATTATTAAATGTTTACTTCATATTTATGCACTACTTAAAAATCAGATATCTTAAAGATATTAAAAAAAAATAATCATGGGGTTAGTTCACTATTGGCTTGCCTAGCGGTAGCGTTGGGCGCCATCATGGCCTATAGGAGAAATTGGGCCGTGAAAACATGGTATCAGAGCACTAGGTTCACGTAGGTCTCACAAGTTATGAGCAGGCCTAATAGAGTTTTGTGGATTGGTGCAGAGACATCTGTACTTATCTTCGAGAGGCTATGAGGTGTTAGGAAACTACTCTTTCTTCATATCCTATCGTGCAGTTGCTGTTATACTAAGTGTCTTTCTCTTATTCTCTCACAGATAGTGAGAACGGGCACAACAGATGTTCCAGACCCAGGAGGAGCTGCTCCCCCTGTTGCTAGAGGTTGTGGCAGAGGCCGAGGGAGGGCACCAACCCGAGGTAGGGGATGAGGACGTACCAGAGTTGCCCCACCCATGCCCCCAGCAGATCCAGTAGAGGATCCAATTATTGAAGAGCAGGGCGAGGTTCCTGTAGTAGAACCAACCACGATAGATTTCATGTCAGCACCGGGCTTCCAAGAGGTCATGGACCATATGCTACGGTTCATGAATACTATGACCCAAGCCGGTTTATTTCCAGCAGAACCAGCCACATCTCAGGTTGGAGGGAGAGAACATACCCCTACTGCTCAGGCTCCTGGGCATGCAGCTGCTGTATATCAAACCCCAGGCACACTACCCATGGGCAGAGCCCAGCTAGTGGCAGCAGCCGTACCTGAGCCCAGACCAACTGCCGCCGACGAGCCGTAGAATCTATTGGACAGATGGACTAGGCTACACCCTCCTGTCTTTGGAGGTGAGTGACATAAGGATCCCCAAGACTTCATTGATCGGTGCAGGGACAGACTGCACAATATGAGGATATTAGAGGCCCACTGATGGATTTTACTACTTTCCAGCTGGTGGGCAGGGCTCGTAGATGGTGGGAGTCTCATCTTCTTGGCAGACCAGCAGGTTCTCCTCCCTTGACTTGGGATCAATTTACACGCCTTTTCTTTTATAGGTATATTCCACCCTTCCAGAGGTAAGAGTTGCAGTTTCGGTTTGAGCAGCTCCAGTAGGATCAGATGTCAGTGACCGATTACGAGGCGAGATTCTCTGAGTTGTCTAGACATGCACTTATGATACTTCCTACTGAGGTGGAGAGAGTATGAGGTTTGTTGCGGGGTTGCACTCCGGTATTCAGGCCATTATGGCCCGAAAGGTTTAGATGGGGACTTTTTACCAGCTAGTTGTGAAGATAACTTGGAGGATTTAGGGTTATCGTCAGCGGGGCCAAGAGAAGATGCCGCAAGGCAAGCGGTTTCGTTATCTGAAGGGTTCAGTGGTGCTCCAGCTGGGGTAAGAGGTCAGTTTGGGAAAGGTTAGCCTAGTAGGCCCACATATCTAGCACCGCGGCCTCCTCGGGGTGCACCAGTTTGACCTTATTTCAGTGCCATGCCAGAGAGTTCCTACCCCCACCAACTATTCAGGGTTCCTCCAGTGGGTATTCATGCCATCAGGGTCAGACTTTAGGTCAGCAGTCCTTTATGTCGTGAGGTTGTTTCGAGTGTGAGGATTTCAGCCACGTGTGGAGGTTCTACCCCATGCTTTGGGGCAAGGCAGTGCAGCAGGGTTCTCAACCTATGATTACAGCACCAATAGCCGCACCAGCCGTTCGGCCACCCAGAGGTAGAGGGCAGGTGGGTAGGGGCCGTCCGAGAGGTAGAGGCCAGTCAGGTGGCGCTCCAGCTAGATTCAATGCTTTCCTGGCCAGACCAGATGCATTGGCCTCAGATGCCGTGATCACAAGTATTATTTCTGTCTGTGGTAGGGATGCTTCGATATTATTTGATCCAGGGTCTACCTATTCATATGTGTCATCTCTGTTTGCTCATTTCTTGGATATTGCTCGTAAGTCCTTGGGTACTCCTGTTTATGTGTCCACTCCGATGGGCAATTTGAGGCAGTGCAAGTGGCTTGGTTTACTAAAGGACTATGATATTACCATTCTTTATTATCTGGGAAAGGCGAATGTAGTTATGGATGCCTTGAGCAGATATACGAAGAGTATGGGTAGCTTGGCATTCATTTTAGCAGAGGAGAGGCCCTTAGCTTTGAACATTCACCCCTTGGCTATCATGCTTGTGAGGTTGGATATTTCAGAGCCCAACTGAGTTCTTGCGTGCGTCGTTGTCCAGTCTTCACTATTGGAGCAGATCAGGGCTCGACAGTTTGATGATCTGCACTTGTTGGTTCTTAGAGAGACGGTACTACAGGGTGGTTCCAAGGAGGTTATTATCAGCGAGGATGGTGTTCTGTCCAGGGTAATGTCAATGGTTTGAGGGATAGGATCCTAGAGTACGCACATAGTTCTTGGTACTCTATTCCTCTAGGCGCTACGAAGATGTATCGCGACCTGAGGTAGCATTATTAATTGCGGTAGATGAAGAAGGACATAGTTGAGTATGTTGCGAGGTGTCTAAATTGCCAGCAAGTTAAATATAAGAATCAGAGGCTAGGTGGCCTACTCTACCAGATGACTATACCAAAGGCGAGGCTAAGTTATACGGTACTAATTTGATAAATGATGCCTTGGAAATGGTAAAGTTGATTTAGGAGTGACTTCGCACAACACCGTCCAGACAGAGAAGTTACGTGGATCAGAAGGCATGTGATTTATAATTTATGGTGGGCGAGAAGGTTTTCTTGAAAGTATCGCCAATGAAGGGGATCATGAGGTTCGGGAAGAAGGGCAAGTTGAGCCCAAGGTTTATAGGCCCATTTGAGGTGTTGAGACAAGTTGGGGAGGTTGTGTATGAGCTTGCCTTGCCTCCCAGTCTATCGGGAGTTCATCCGGTTTTCCACGTGTCTATGCTCTAGAGGTATCTTGCCGATAAGTCACATATATTAGACTTCAACACGATTCAGTTAGACGAGACTGGGTTATGAGGAGGAGCCAGTTGCCACTGTTGATAGGCAGGTTCTCCATTTGAGGTCCAAGAGGATTTCCATGGTGAAGGTTTAGTAGAGGGGCCAACCAATCGAGGAGGCGACTTGGGAGTCCGAGAAGGACATGCAGAGCAGATATCCACACTTATTCAGCACTCCAGGTATAATTCTAAACCCGTTCGAGGACGAGCGTTTGTTTAAGAGGTGGAGAATGTAACGTCCTGACCGGTCATTTTGCTCTTTAGAACCTTCTTACCTTAAATAAGATTCCCCATTCTGATTTTACTATTTTATGACTTGCATGGATGGTTAGTTCGGGATTTGGAAGGGTTCGGGTTGAAATCGGAACACTTGGTTCCTTGGTTTGGCTTTAAAAGGTTATGTTTGACTTTGGTCAATATTTTTTGTAAACGGCCTCAGAATCGGGATTTGATGGGTCCAATAGATTCGTATGATGATTTTGGACTTTGGCGTATGTTCGGATCAGGTTTTGGATGACTCGAGAGCGTTTCAACGCCTAATATTGAAAATTGTCTCTTTGAAGGTTTTGAAGTTCTTTAAATTTGGTTTGAAGTAGGATTTGGTGTTATCGATGTCAAATTGGTATTCTGATCCTGGGAGTAGTTCCGTATGGTGATTTAAGACTTGACCACAAAATTTGGTGTCATTCCGAGTTGACGAGAGTCCGTACGTAGCTACTAATTATACTTATGTCTGGGTAGTTTAGGACCCAAATCATGTGATACTTGCGATGTTTGCATCCTACTTGCGAATTTAAGTGCTTAAACCATATCAGAACTTGATAAAGGAATTGTAAAAGATCGAATTTCATTTACTTGAGTTTTGGACGGGTTACTTGATCGCTAATGAGAATTGATGTTCCCTTGAATATTATCCTCTTAATAATCTTTGGATCGGTTATTTATCAAGTATTTTCTCTTCTTGTGGAGAGGCCGAACGCATCGGCAATGGAATAAATACATCTATGGTTCGTGCTGTTCGACCCTCGGCAATGCACAATTTATATATTTGTATGTTGGATCGGGCCGTACGACCTCGACATAATTCGTGCGTAATAATTCTTGGATCCTTATTATAATTGATATTGTTTCATTGGCTTGAGAGATTAATTTGTTAAATGATGGAAATTAATTTAGGATTTACTATTAGTGAAAGAATTGCTCATTTATTTCTTGTTATTGAGTTTTCAACTGTATATAGATTGTCCATGCTGATAAGTTGGTATTTTACCAACTTATCTCGTCAATAATCTTAGTTTTTTGCTATGTTTGATTGAGTGAATCGCGTGTTTAATGTCGTTTACATCCATTTTACAGGTTTTATGTAATTTAGAAGTGATTTTGAATAAACCAAGTGAAAACGAGTAAAAAAGGAGCTAAAATGCAAACAGGAACGCTGCCCAGTAAATTACCCTTCACGAACACGAAAGGAAAAACTCGAACGCGGAGCTTCAGAAAAACAAACCCTCACGAACGTGAAGCTGGAGGAAACAAACCTTCCCGCATGCGAAGGGACAATCGCGAATCCGAAGATGAAGGAAATAAACCTTCGCTAACGCGAAGGTATAAACGCGAATGCGAAGAACAATTAGGCAAAAAAATTGGGCAGTTCTGGAATTTCACGTTTTTGACCCCCAAGCCATTTAATACACGACCTAGCATATCTTTGGCTTAATTTTCAGTCTCCTGGACTATAGAATACAAGTTTTGGAGCTAGGGTTCTTGCACACATGTTGGCTCTTGAAGATATGAAGCTTTTGGTTGAGAAATTCTTACCAATTTATTTTCATTTCTTCTTTTCCTTTCTTTGTATTGTATATCTAAGTGTGTAGTATTTTTTCCAGCACTTGAATCTTGTTTGTGGGAAAATTCATATTTAAAGTGTGTATTAAATATCTTGTTGTGCTTATATATTGAACGATTTTTAGTTATATTGAAATGAGTTATTGTTTCTTCAATTATTCTTGTTCTTTAATGTTTCCAAAGGGATTAGCTAACCCTAGGACTCGCCCATATACTTCGAAGTAATTTTGGGAAAGCTAATTTGGGATTGAAAAAGGTTAATTAACAAGAACTTGAGGATTTAACCCTTACTTTATAGATTCTACCTAGGGATATGATTGAACTACTTGTAACCATATTCAGGTGTGCTTAATCTCTTAATTGCTTTAGGGATAATTCAATTAGGAAGTCTTGTTAGTCTTCAAAAGAAGCTAATATAGAATTGTTACCCGAGGCTAATTAACATAAACTTGCTCATATTTGTAAAATCGTAAAATACATTGGATCATTACTTGAGTGTAATTCCCAATACATCTATACTTGTAGCCATTGATCATTTTACTTGCTTTCTAGGTTAGTTTATATTTTCGCATTTAGCTATAATATTTTCTCAAAACCATTTTAAGTGTCTGGCTAAGCATAACAAGTGATAATTCTCTTACACGCCTAATCATCTACATATTGTTCTCTGTAGGATTCGACCCCGACTCGTAGTTTGGTAAATTATATTGCATGCGACCGTGTCCATTTACTTTTTAGTAGTGGATTTGGACGTTATCAAAATTGGTGCTGTTGCCGGGGAACAATTTGGCATATTTAGGTTGTTTGGGAAGTAAGTGTACGTGCTTTGGTCCAAACTTGTGAATATTTATGTAATTAGTTTTTTTTATCTTTGTTTATCTTCTTATTTGTTTTATTGTTTGTTTTCTTAGTTTTGAAAAATGGCATCATGTAATGAAAATTGGTTGGATGGTAGTTGTTCATACTTTGATGACCCTTGTCCTTATTTTGGAGGACCCCACTCGTTGCAAAATTATTTAAATTCTCCCAGGAGCGGATTGTGCGCACAATCTCAAACCCATGATTGGAGTATCTGTGATAAGTGTGGTGTTCAAAATGGACATTGGGTTCCCTTCCCCCATCCCCCGCTATGATGATTCTACTTTTTGTGATGAAAATTATAGGAATATGGAAGTGGAAGAAATTGAGCATGGTAAACATGGAGAGTTCTTGGCGCTTGAAAGGTTGAACTCACAAATGGGAGAAATGCTTGAATCTTTAGATGTCCAAAAAGTCTCGGAAGTAAATGATAGCCAAGAACCTTCCTTAGAGGTTGAACCCGAAAATCTTTCTTTGGCACTTGATCAAAACCAAGAAAAACTCTCAAATGTTCAAAATAAGAGGATGATGCTCATGTTGGAGGCCTTTCTTGAAAATAAGAAGAAGCAAAGCTTGGCACTCGAGGACTTAAAACAAGCATTACATCGAAATGATGAGACTATCCGCACTTTGGAAGATCAAATGAAAATATTGGTTGATGCTCACTATGCCCACCAACTTGAGAGTGTGGAAAGAAGTCAAGAAGAGTCCAACTTCGAGGAAGAAAGTGAGCTTTATTTTGAGGAATCAAGAATTGAACATCCGCCAACTGACTTCATACTTGTTAGTGATGCCAAGAAAAATATGGAATTAGAGTCAACCGATGTAGTTGAAAATATGGCTGAGACTGACCCTAGTCCGGGGGAAAAAGAGAATGTCAAAATCCGGAAGAATTACAATTTAAAGGCTTGAGGTCACATTCCAAGCATTTTTCAATTTTGTAATTGCATAGTGATATGGGAATTGAGTCGTGTGAATCCATATGGAAGTGAAAAAAAGAAAAACAAGAGCCATACATTTTGCAATTTGCATATTCAAGAACTCAAAATGACATTCCTCAAAAGAAAGCCAATAAATGCAAAATGAAGAAACTAGAGTTTGGCTTGATCATCTATTTACCACCCCCGTTGCTCGTGGTCACAAACTTGATTCCAAGTTAGGTGCCTAATTCATATCGTCCAAGTGGCGAGAAAGTGGTAAAGTTGAGTCCCGTCGTGTCGCGACGTTAAATGCGGCGCTTGGTGGGAGGCAATCCATCATTTTCAAAATTGTTAGTCGAGTATATTACTTTTGACTAATCTGCCAAGTTTTAGAATTTTTGGAGTTGATATGAGTAGGTCGGGGTGACCAGACAGCCAAAAACTACTAGTTGTTGGAAACTGCAGAAGCACTGCTTCGCGTTCGCGATGGTCTTTCACGATCGCGAAAGGTTATGAAATTTTATGCCTACGCTTCCGTGATGCTTTGGTCGCATTCGCGACTATTTGGCCAGCTTTTACTCTTCATGTAGGCGACACTTTCCCCATGAACGTGTGAAGTTAGGTAAGTTTTAAAAATATAAAAATACTGGAAACACTCGAAATAGACACCTAATTCCCTCTTGGATCAAGAACAGTTCTCCACATCCTTGAATCCCCAAAAATCAAATTCCCCATATTCTTCAAGTCCATTACAATTTTCCATCTCCATTTGCAAGGTATGTGATTTCCTCTATTGTCTCTTAACTCTTCCTTCCCTTTCTTGGTGTGAAGTGGTAGAAGAGCAACCATGGTTGTTTTATGCTTAGGGTTGCAAATTCTTAGTCTTAAATGTCAACCTTGTGTGTGAATTTGTTGTTGTTTGCTGGGTGAGGAGGGTGGAGTGTGAGTGTGTGGTTGTTATTGTACAATTTTGGGCGAGATGTGTACTAAAATTGACTGGAAAATGAACAAGGAAAAGAGGGCACACACACACACACACTGTTTGACAAAATGCCTGAAAGAAAAATAGGTCTGGGCGATGAAGATGACCTTCACAAATGCGATGGTCTGCTCGCGAACGCGAAGGTATAATTGTGGGAATATTTTTTGCTCTTTACGAACGCAATGAAATTTACGCGAACGCGAAGAGAAAAACCTAGCAGTCCTCAAAATGGCTAAAAATAGTAGCTTTGCACAACTTTGTCAGAGACCTTTTTGACCCATGTCTTTGGCCTAAATACCTACTAATACATTTTTAAGTGTCTATATGAGCTTTTAACATTGTTGGTCTATTTTGTAGGTACTTTGGGCATAGAATGGATCTGGAACACAATGAAATTGAGCAAGAACATGTCCCCGAAGCTGAACAAGAGGAGCCCTTTGATCATGACTGATTTTTATCTGCGGAATGTGAATGGAAATATGACGAACTCTTGTAAAAAACCAACATCAAGAAAAGAGGCATAAATATGGAAAAGGTTGAAGCTAAAATGCCGGAATTCTACGCAAGATTGGTAGAAAGTAGGTGGATTTGTTTTGCCGCTCAACCAAATGATGCCAACTACACAGTAGTTTTGGAATTTTATGCAAACGCCTTGAGGACCAACTTCCAAGGAACCTTAGTTACTATTGTACGGGGTGTGCAAGTCAATTTTAGCCCTGAGGTGATCAACGTAATTTATGGCCTTCCCAATGCCGATAATGAGGTTTACAGAGACAGAGCAAAAGCAAGAGGAAACCAATGGTTGGTGGACAAATTGCATGATGGGGTGACCCCCGAAGTGGTTGACAGCGCACAAGGGATTTGATTCTCATGACTTCACTACTGAGGCAAAGACGTGGCTCTCTATTATCTGTGAAAGAGTCTTGCCTTCTACAAATGATACTGATGTGACACTAGAGAGGGCACTGTTAATTACTGCTATCATGGATGAACTACCTGTGAACGTGGGGGAGCACATTGTTAGAGAAATCGAGGAATCCACCCATGGGAGGTCCAAGAGCATATTCTTCCCATCATTGATCACTCGGCTATGCTATGATGCTTGAGGTGTTAAAATGCCCAAATAATTATGAGAAAGGTTTGGGAAAGCTGACGATCCACCCATTGCTGAAAAGGGGACCTACTGACAAGCAGAAAAAGAGGAGGATTGATGTTGCATCCTCTTCATTTAGGCAGTTCTCTAAGGCTACCACTGATCCTGTCGGATCCTTTGCACCTGCACCAGGGTCATGTGACCTCATGGGACCACTCCAGTCTGGCCCTCACACTATGCCTCACATATCCAGTCAGATACATGGAGTAAATGTTAGGCAGCTTTAGCTGGCCTCCCTACTGACCCATCTGGGGCTAGCACATATACTGGCACTGCTGCCCCACCATCCCTGGATGACGTGGTCAAAGATAAAAAAGCAATAACGGGTAAGATGGAGGCCATGAACAACATGTTGGAAAATATGAGCCGCCGACAAGGGATGATTGAGAAGCGACAAAGAAAGTTCAGGGAGCACGAAAAGAAAAATGGTAAATTCCTAAATAAAATGATGGATAAGCTGAGGTCGTTTTGCAGTTCAAATGACTCTAATGATGAGGAGGATCTCAAATTTCCTTCCACCTCCAGCTCCAACTGAGGCCGATTCAGGGAGCCCCTCTTACTATTATGCGTTTTATTTTGATATTGTGCAGTAAGGACACTACAATGACTTTAGTTTGGGGGTGGCACACTTTATTTATATATTTATGCTTGACTTATTCCCTTGCAGGACTTATGAGTTGGTATGGATATTGTGTGCCCTTGCCGGGCTTGTGTTGTGATTAATAGTGGTGGATTAGTCGCTTTTGTTATTTTATTTTCTTTAGTAGTTTTTAGCTATTGTATTTTTTTTCGTTTAGTAGTTTTTAGTTTATATTATTTTTATCTCCTTAGTAGTAATATACTTTTCAATAGATATGCTACAGTTCTTTCCCGATGAATATTTTTGTGTTGAACCAGGTGACTTTTCCCTATGATGGATGGCGTGACAACTTTCTTAAGGGATTAGTCTTGTTTATTTTTTTTTATTTTTTAGGTAAATATTTTTTTTATAGTTACTTTAGTAGCTAGTAGTGAATAAATTGGTTATTGGGTGTAATCCTTTGTCCATAAACCAACGTGTGAATTGTTTGGTACCAACATAATTTAACATAATTTATAGGAAAAATGATTGAAGTGATAATACTTGTTGTGACTTTTAGGTTCTATTTTTGTCTCTTTGATTCATTAAACAGTCTTTTAGGCTATATATGATTTTCTTTGGATTCATTGGTTTTAATTGGATTTTGAATTTATATGTCACTCGAGTTTGTATGTGCCATGTGTGGTGAGATTTGTTATGAGTTCTTTTGCATTATTTATAGTTTAGAACTTGCTCGGAATGTGCTTCAAGGTAAAATCCTAGACTAACTTGATTTTAAAATGATTTTAGGCCTTCCTTGGACCGTTATTGTGCCTTAAATTTCCTATCCTTGCATATTTTCCCTACTCAACCCCTTTTGAGCCTTTAAACTTTTGTGTTTGTCAACCATGTTACAAACTTTAATCCTTCGTTCTTTATTGATCTATATTTTGGCATCCTACCTCCCTAAATACTTTGAGAGTGTAAACATAGGCTAAAGGCCTATGTTTGGGGGTGAAGGTTGAAAAAGTTGTGATGTGGAAGTTGCTTAAAAGGTGAAAGGTAATATATATATATATATATATATATAGTGGAACCTTCCTTGATTTTGAAGGAAAAAAAGGGAAGAAAAAATAAGGAGTTGTGAATAAAGGGAAGATTAGGTGTGGAATAAAAAGTGAAGAAAGGTTGGAAAAAGTTTTTGAAGGAAGTGTAAGTGAATTGTTGCAAATTGTAGTGCTTAGGGAGGTTTTGAGTCACTCTTATCCAAATTGTGCCCTACCTTAATAAAAAACATACATTACAATCCTTAAAGTCCTACTTGATTTTGAATCAAGTGTGTCCACATTAGTGGAGAAATACATGAAGGGCAAGCATATGGCACTACTTTTGTGCATTTGAATATCATTGTGTGAGAGAGAGTTATTTATTTTCATTTGATATCCCATTTGTGTTTAAATTGTAATTTATAAGTTGAGATTCACTCTTAAATGTGAGGGCACATAAAATTTTGAGTTGTGAACTTAATCCAATCTCCAATTGGGAGGAATTAACAAGGAAAAGTTACTTGTGATAAAGAGGCAAAATTTGCGATTCATATGCTTTGGATTAATTGTTGGTACCAACCGAAGTCACTAATTGTGTTTAATTTAAACCTTTTTGACTTGAAATGTTGTTTGGTATGCCACTAAGATTAATTGATGATTCTATAGAAGGATGTTCTTAGTTGTTGAATTGCTTGAGGACAAGCAATAATTTAAGTTTGGGGGTTTGATAAGTTGATATTTTACCAACTTATCTCGTCGTTAATCTCAGATTTTTGCTATGTTTGATTGAGTGAATCACGTGTTTAATATTGTTTACATCCATTTTACAGGTTTTATGTGATTTAGAAGTGATTGTGAAGAAACCAAGTGAAGACGAGTCAAAAAGGAGCTATCATGCAAATAGGAACACTGCCTAGTAAATTACCCTTTGCAAACACGAAGGGATAAACGCGAACGCGGAGCTTCGGGAAAACAAACCTTCGCGAACACGAAGTGTTGTACGCAAACGCGAAGCTGGAGGAAACAAACCTTCGTGAATGCAAAGGGACAATCACGAACGCGGAGATAAAGGAAATAAACCTTCGCGAACGCGAAGGTATAAATGCGAACGCAAAGAACAATTAGGCGGAAAAACTGGGCAGTTCTGAAATTTCAGGTTTTTGACCCCCAAGCAATTTAATACATGACCTAGCAGATCTTTAGCTTAATTTTCAGTCTCCTTGACTAGAGAACACAAGTTTTGGAGCTAGGGTTCTTGCACACACATTGGGTCTTGAAGATTTGAGGCTTTTGGTTGAGAATTTCTTACCCATTTATGTTTATTTTATTTCCTTATTTTGTATTGTATATCTAAGTGTGTAGTATTTTTTTCAATACTTGAATCTTGTTTATGGGAATATTCATATTTAAAGTGTGGATTAAATATCTTCTTGTTCTTATGTATTGAACGATTTTTAGTTATATTGAAGTGGGTTATTGTTTCTTTTATTATTCTTGTTCTTTAATGTTTCCAAAGGGATTAGTTAACCCTAGGACTCGCCCATTTACTTTGAATTAATTTTGGGAAAGATAATTTGGGGTTGGGAAAGATTAATTAACAAGAACTTGAGGATTTAACCCTCACTTTATAGATTCTACCTAGGGATAGGATTGAACTACTTGTAGCCATATTTGGGTGTGCTTAATCTCTTAATTGATTTAGGGATAATTCAATTAGGAAGTCTTGTTAGTCTTCGAAAGAAGCTAATATAGAATTGTTACCCGAGGCTAATTAACACAAACTCGCTCATGTTTGTAAAATCGTAAAATACATTGGATCGTTACTTGAGTGTAATTCCCAATGCATCCATACTTGTAGCCATTGATCATTTTACTTGCTTTCTAGGTTAGTTTATATTTATGCATTTAGCTATAATATTTTCTCAAAATCATTTTAAGTGTTTGGCTTAGCATAACAAGTGATAATTCTCTTACACGCCTAATCGCCTACATATTGTTCTCTGTGGGATTTGACCCCGACTCATAATTGGGTAATTTATATTGCATGTGACCGTGTCTATTTACTTTTTAGTAGTGGATTTGGACGTCATCAAATGCCTAGTTATAATTTCAGTATTTTATTGTTAGCCCATAGTAAGTGTCGAAGTCGACCCCTCGTCACTACTTCTTCAAGGTTAGACTAGATATTTACTGGGTACATGTTGTTTATGTACTCACGCTACACTTCTGCACTAATCGTGCAGGATCTGAGGTAGGTGCATCTGGTTATTAGTCTGACACACATCTTTGACTTCCTCGAGACTTAGCGGTGAGCTGCTTTCCGATCCCGTTCTGCAGCACCCGAAGTCTTCCTTTTGTTTTTACTTTCTGTCTATTTCACTTCAGACAATAGTGTAGTATTTGTTTTGTATATTCTACTAGTAGCTCATACACTTGTGACACCAACTCTTGAAAATTATGCTAGTAGACACATGATGATTTTGGGTTATTTTACTTATCTCATTTGCTCTTAAAATTAGTTATCTCTCATCTTATTACATTTTTACTTCCTATTTATGCACTAATTAAAAATCAGCTATTTTAAAGATATTAAAGAAACAATCATGGGGTTAGTTCACTGTTGGCTTGCCTAGCGGTAGCGTTGGGCGCCAAGATTTATATGTAGCAATTGAGAATTTTTCGGATTCGTACATGGCTAGAATTTGAGATTTAAGTTGGATGGTGTCGAGACTTGTGGAGTTTCTATATCATTATGAATAATGCACTTCAATATGAAGGAGGTGAAGGAAATAATTTTAGGTTCACCTAAAGTCTCTTCAGAGTGGGTGTATCGGTTGTAGTGCTTTGGGGTGCTTTAGAGGGAATTCAGTGGTTTATGGGCCTTAGGGCGATGTGGTTTTATGTTAGGATCTCGTGGGGTGAGTTTTGGTTAAGGATCGTGGTGTTCTGACAAGGAAAAGTGTCAACTTGAGGGTAATTAGGAAGGAACTCGGAGAAACATGACAGTTTAGTAGTAGGTTGGATCAGCACAGTAATGGATGGGATCGGTTCTTTGGGGTACTCATGATGTGGTGAATTTCTACGGGTGTTTTGTGGCAATGATCTTGGGTATTGGTGACCTGCGTGGCTTGGATGAGTTAGAGAGATTCATTTTTGATGACTTGGTTATGTGCAAATGGGTTTCAAAATGTTCTCAATGGTTTCTACCATGGTTCAAGGTGTATATTTCCGACTGGTGTGGAACATGTTGCGTATTGTGATTTTCTCCGGGATGAGATCAAATGGAAGGTTTCTGACTGATCGAGTATGTATTCTTCTTGGGACTCAGAGTTGATTATGAGATTCTTGTACTCTTCACAGGATGGCATGGTAGATGCGGTGTTGTGTGGGATTGAGATTTGCATGTGCAAGGTCACAGGTTAGTTTGGAAGGGAATGAGCTAAATTCTTTGGCAGCATGGGCAGTTTCAGATGACTAGGTGAATGATATTACTATTTGGTATTGCTTGTGAAGAGAGTATATTTCAGAAAGTGCATTGTGTTTTGATTTATGGATACTTCATTGGTATCGCGACAATCTCCTAGTTGATCGACTGCTGATTTTTAGATATTGCTATGAGGCACGAACAAATTAGATACGTATTCCCCATAAGATGATTGTGTCAGAAAGATGTGTTAGTCATTCGAGTGGTGGAGTTGGGATCAGATATGGTGATTTGTGTGTTCTATGGATTTGGAGACCGGGAATTCCCAGAAGCAGATTGTTTCGTGGTTGTGGACTGTGAAGATGTGCCCAAGGTTAGCCAGATGATAGTATGTGTTATGATTCAGTCATTGTGGACTTTGGAGGGTTATTTATCTATTTGTGGAGGACCAGAGTTGATTCGGGACCCATTGGTAGGCCTAATGAGGATGTGTATGCTACACCGGGTCGGATTTGTTGACTCAACACAGTTAGTGTTGAGGGGTGAGTCAATCTGTTAGAGTTGAGCTTGTTCGTGTTCTGATATGTTCTATGAGTTACTCTTCTATTCTATGAGGGGTTGTGATTCGTTGGTTATATGCACACATGGTACGGTTCTATTAGGGCCTTATAGTGGAATTTGAGCGAGATATGCAGTTGGGTGATGCATGATTGATTGCGTATTGGTTATGTTCTTTTGGGTTGTGTGGTATTATTTTTATTTGCTTATCCGTGGTTATGGTCATGCACATTAGGTACCTGATGTCGAATTGTGCGTGGTTATTGATTTTGAGCATGGTGGCTCGAGGTATCTCATATGGACTAGTGTTTGGATGGGGTCGCGCATTGCGGCAGAGTTATGTTGAGATATGATCCTTTGGGTTAGATCCGTGTATATTGGTTCTACGGTGTGTGATGGGTTTTTAGCATTGCGTTGTGGTGGTACTTGTTGAGCTTGCGGGATAGATCTATCGTTTGAGTCGTTTTCCATGATTGAGCACATTTGGATTGTTGCTTATTGGTGCACGGATTGCACGAGTTGTGGCTTTAGATTGTATTGATGTGGCATGTCACCAGAGTAGTCGTGTTGGATGAGATAAGATCATTGGGACCTAGAATGGATACTATCAGATTTGATTATAGCATGTATGGAGGATAATATTGGAAGTCGGCTTAGAAATTGGCTATAGTTCTTGTCGAAGGAGGTAGAGTTCCATGACTAGTTGGTCTGATAAGTGGTTACAAGTTTTTGCGTGTTTCTTTCATCATCGACAGTGTACGAAGGTTTTAGAATGAGGTTTTGTTTGATATGAGGTTTATTACTAATACCGGTTTATTTTCAAGCAGCTACTATGATTAGAATGTATTGCTATGGGTATTTGAGTTATGTGGAATATCATGTGAATGTGTCTTGGGTTACGGTTAAGGTTCGATGAAAGTTTATTCAGACTTATACAGTGTATAGATGCGGGATTTGGGTCTTATAGGAAATTACGGATGTTGGAAAATTGGGTTCCAAGGTTTATAGGCTAAGGTTAAATTAAGGGTCTTCCATTAGGTTGTGTCATCAGGCTTATATGGATTAGGGTGACGTGGGATCACCCCCGAGTATGCATATAGTAATGTTGCACGGCGGTTTGATGGCTTTGGAATGATTCTTGGCACGTTCGAGGACGAACATATGTATAAGTGGGGGATGATGTAATGATCCGACTGGTCGTTTTGAGCATTTTCACTTCTCAGTAGTTTACGGGGATGAGTAGCTCCGTATGATGTATTATGACTTATGTGAATCGTCGGTTTTGGTTTTCAAGTTATTCGGAATCGATTTGGAAGAATGAATTTCATTGTGGAAGCTTTAAGTTGGAAGAGTTGAACAAGTTCAACATTTTCTGAATTTGACTCCGGAATGGAGTTTTGATGGGTCCGATAGGTCCGGATGGTTATTTTGGACTCGGGCATATGCCTGGATTTGCATTTGGATGCTTCTAGAAGGTTTTATCACAAATTTGAGAAAATTGGAAATTTGAAGGTTTAGAGAGTTCATAAGTTTGACCGGAAGTTGACTTTGAGGATATCAGATTCGGATTGTGGTTTCAGGAATTATAATAGCTTCGTTATGTTATTTGGGACTTGTGTACAAAATTTGGCTTTATTCTGGGTTGATTTGATATGTTTTAGCACGAGTTTTGGAAGTTGAAAAGTTCAAAGTTCATTAAGTTCCATTTGAGGTGCGATTCGTTGTTTCGATGTTGTTATGTGTGATTTGAGGCCTCGAGTAGGTCCGTGTTATATTATTGGACTTGTTGGTATATTCGGACGGGGTCCCGAGGGGCTCGGGTGAGTTTCGGATGAGGTTCAGATCATTTCTGTCTCATGTTGCATTGTTGTAGGTATGCTGGTTCTGGTGCTTCCGCATCCGCGGAAGAATGGTCGCAGAAGCGCAAGAAGTCTTAGCTGGAATAAATCGTGGAAGAAAATATTGGGGCGCATCTGCGGGCCCGCAGAAGCGAAGGTCTTTGGCGTAAAACCAAGATTGAGCGCAGAAACGTGTTTGGCATCGCACCTGCAGTTGCGCAGAAGCGGATGGTGATCCCCAGGTGTGAGGGGTCAGTCTCACGACCCAAACCGATGGGCCGCGATGGGCACCCGGTACGTTACTCAACCGAGTACTACCGTAACATATCTTTCTTATTACTATCATCATATATACATGACATACGGGCCTAATAGGCCAACATCATCATTCATAAACTCAAAACATAGGCCGACAAGGCCGTACAATCTTTCACGTACACGACATATGTCTACAAGCCTCTAAGAGTACATAATTGTAATAAAGGTCGGGACAGAGTCCCGCCATACCAAACCATACACATCTAAATCATACTGACCAAACAAGCAACTCCGGAGCAAATGGAGTGCACCAATATCTTCTGCTGAGTTGATCGCCTACTTGGAGGACTCTCGACCTATCTATCGAGACCTGCGGGCATGAAACACAGCATCCCCAGGCAAAAGGGACGTCAGTACAATTAATGTACCGAGTATGTAAGGAATGAAAATCAGTAAATAATAGACATGAGAGAAACATGGAGTAAAAGACTCGACATGTACGTGTGCATAGCTCTGTGAGTCATTTCATTTTTATAATGTCATGCATATGCGTATAAATATCATACCATGCATAGGTATATTCGTTCATAGCATTATCAAGACTCTAAGGGCATCCCATCATATCATTTCAGCCACTGTGGGCAAATCATCAACATATACCAGCTGATCAGGTGATGGTGCGTATATAACGTCGTAACCTTTTCAATATCCCATATACATATATACACTTATATATATATACGCATATATAACGCCATCTAGACATGGGTTAATGTACATGTATAAATGCATGAAATGCATATAAAACATGTTAATAAGACTTTCTCGGAATGTCATAAAAATAATATGTCTGTCGGATAAATTTTATCAAATACGTATTTTTCTGAGACCCATGAACAAAAGATATAATAATTATTCACATGGGGAATCAAGAATATAGACACCCCTAATATTTCTATGAATAGAGTCATTTATGGAAATTGTGCATTTGCTCGTTTCGTTTGTATTGTATTGATCATGCCAAAAAGAAAGAAGGGATAGCCTTAACATACCTGGTGTACGGAAAAATTTGTATGATGTTCTTGGAAAAGGTTGCACCGTACTTAGTTAGAACCGCAAAATTTGTACGTTGTTAAGCTTCCAATAATTCTCGTTGGATTTTGGTTGAAAGACGTTTTGTTGAAATCTTGCTAACGTTTTGGTTGAAAGACGTTCTGTTTGTAAAATGGCTAACGTTGGATTTTTGGTTGAAAGAAGTTTTGCTGTAAGAATGATTAATATTCTGATGGTATAGTATTTAGTGAATATGGAGAATATTTGAATGGAGTGAATGGAATGTGTAACATTATGCCACCTAACAAAAAAATGAGTCTTAGTCATTTCTTTAGAATGTGGCTAGCTGTCACATTTGTTTTTTTGGGGAGGGGGGTTGTCTTATCTCATGATTTATTTATTAATTAGGTAATATTTCGATATCCGGTAATTAACAAATTACACGCATAATTAAGAATTGTCTCAAATTACTTAAAATTCTACTTATTTTCAATACACTTTATACATCATACTATCACGGTCATATGGTACCTTGCATGATACTAGTCCATAAATACCGAGTATTATGGCTCGGACCGTATTTTATCCCAAATTGTCAAACTTTGAGGAATTTCATTTTCTTTGATTTGCTTACCCTCTACCCTTCATGAATATTCTCATCACTTGTTTGGAATAGCATAATACTTATAATCCCAAAATAATCTCGTTCCCGAGCTTACGTCGATTAACTTACGACGAAATATTAGCGTAAAATAAAATACGGGATGTAACATCTCATTTCCGAGCTCTTATCAATTTATTTATGGCGTGCTTTTATATACAAAAATATGGGGTGTAACATCATTCCCCCCCTTTGGAACATTCGCCCTCGAATGTTGACTGGTGCACTGATCATTTTCATAGCCTATGTCTTCCGAATACTTTATTACTCTCCTTGCCATCTAGGCAACTGTTCTGTGAATAAATCCAAAGGCCAGGGCATCCCCTCCCTTTAGGCCTCTTTTTCACACCACGACTTGTAGTCGGAATTCTTCCAATCTCATAACTGTTGCTACCTTCTATCATGCAGCCTGTACGACTCTGACCTTGTAAATGTGCCTATGCGACTCTTTTCTCTGGCTTTTAGCCAATCTCTAGGACTCACTTTGTGAACATATATAGAACTAAAGATATACCTCTGGGTATTTATAGGTATACTGAAGTCCTTTCCTCGGTACTTTGTCGAACTTACGACTATTGCTATATCTTGTTTCATAGCCCCGGTTATCTATCCGTGTGACTTTACTGCATCTAGGTAGGTCATAATATACCATAACACTAACTTCGATTTATCGTTACTGAGGCCTGCTACCAAACTCCAGGTTATTCTCGTTGCTTATCCCATATGTGTAAATTTAAGTCCTTTAATGCTTGCTCATTACTGTTCATCTTAAGAACGACGGTCTAATCTCATCTCGTACTTTGTGACTTTTGTCCATCCATTGTTGATTCACCTCAATATTGATCTACAATATACCACTGATAACTTGAAACTTCTTACGTAAAACCTTGCCACTAGGGCTTATGTTGCATCAAGGAATATTTGAAGTGATTTCCGTAATCGTATTTCATAGTATCTCGATGTGATTCGCCTTATGGGGGTATTCCGATCTCGTGTCGTTTGCGAAATATTTTCTCCTTCTCCCCTTTATTTTTCTTTCTTCAAATCATTATTCAGTCAAAGGCCCAATCGTTATCTTTTATCTGTCACAATTACACCTTTATTTCACTACCAGGGCAGCATTCCATCTCTTCTAAATGCTACTAGTCTTAGACTCCTTTGAGTTCATTCAGGCTATACTGAGCCTTTTATAATTTAGAGAACCCATCAGCTCTCATGTTTTCATGGGCTTAATCCCGAGAACTAACCCATTCTCATCACTTTCTTACTCTCCCTTTCTCATCCTTACTCCTGTCATAAAATCTTGTCGCTTTACTATACTTTAGCTTGCAACCTCTACGTATCTATTTATACTATTCACAACCTTCTTTCAACTTTCTTGCACCATTGATTCCCTTATGTTATTCTGGAACATTAAGCGAGACATCACATCGTCTCTAACTCTTCTTTACTCTCTTGACAAGATCTCTCGGTACTTAGAAACCATATGCTGGAAGGTACGCCACTGACGACGCTGCTATCGTTCTTGGATATTGAATCCCAGTGCTTCTAGCCTTCTATCCGAAGCATGGACTATTCATGACCTTCTGCCTTTGAGTATCTTATACGTTTTTCACCTTTACCTTACTTACCTTAAAATCTTACATTGTATGTTCTATCTATTTCATAACCTCCCTTCCCCATAGGTATAATTCAAGTCCATAACTTGAAGCTCTATTATAATACTTGCACCTCTGGTGCATACACAATCCGGTGGGAGTTTCGTACTGCCTTCTTATGAGGCTGGTACTTTTCTAACCGGCTTTATCGTAAGGCCGTTATAGAATATGGTTGTTGTACTATCCCTCTGGTACCTCTGATATTAAGAGTGATCCTGTAATATTCTCAATCATGATTTCTATAATTTTCTGGGTCCAATAATCAGATTCTTGATTTACTTTGTTGATATAACTCTTTAGTTTCCTCCTTCTTCTGATCAGTCTTTATGTAGGCTTAAGCTATCTCTTGATCTGCGGCTCATGGTATTAGTTATTACGTTTAGCCTTTCATGGGAGCTAAGGAATGTACATGATACAATCCTTTAATAATACAATCCTTCATCTATGACCTGGGCTCAATTCTTTCTTTTAACTTATACCGAAATCTTCTACGACTGTATATGCTGCATGTATAAAAACATCCAAACTCTTAAGTGCATTCATAACGTAACTAACTATGGATCATGAATCTAATAATTCTTTTTGTTCCATCTCAGCTTTCTTCAAACATAAGCAATTACTTTTCCTGGTCTTTCTGCCCTTTTTTGCGTGTATACTTAGCTTATCTTCGTGCCCATGCATATTGGAATTCCATACAACTCATATGATCTTGAATATCACTTCTGATTTTACTTCATGTTCATTAGCCACAGTAGGTGCTATTTTCTTATGGAGTGCATACAATGTTATTGTGAGACTGTTGTTATAAGACCATTTCCTCCTTAGGTCACCCAGCTTAGGTTAAAGCTTCCTTCCTTACTTTCTCAGCCAGTCTTTCATTGTAGTATTTAGGGAGGATTCTCTGACTCTTGTAAAGCTGCGAGCTAATTACACCGAATACTTAATGTCCTTTCTCTCCTATAATTATCCGTAGTTTATGCTCGTGTGCTTGTAGGGTTGCTTTTGAACTTAAATTTTGACTGTTTCCAGTGGCATCCTCTTTTATTTCCGTAACACTTATACGTCACCTTTCACTACCCCAACTTCTATCTGAATATTTCTCAAGGGTTCCGAGGTCATATCTGCGAGGCTGAATTCCTCATATTGGGTTTTACTATGTTTATCTTGAACGGTCTACTACCTCATTTGTAACCCCATGTTTAGCCATAACTAGGCTCTTCCTGAATCAACTACTGACTGCTCGTTGGCAACTTCTCATATCAATATTCCGCGTAATCTTTCTTGGGTCATTTCCTTTAACTTAAATTACGTCTCGCATGTGCTCCTTATTTATCAATAATATCTCAGGAAGGAACCCTTACTTCCTCTAATATTCTGGAATCGTAGCACATCTGTAGGATTTGAATACGTGCAATCTCATCCCCTTTTCATTTTTATCGCACTCTTCCTTTACTATTCCATAGTTACTAGAATTACTTAATTCCGACTTAATGCCACGCAACTCCATATTTCCCCCTTTAGGGGAGTACTAAGAGCTGAAGCCATGAGGATCTACCTATAGATGTTTTATCTCTTCATGTTTGGCGTCGTTTTACAACATCAATGACCCTTACTCTCCTTGCGACAATCCTTCTGTACCTAAGATAACAAATTCCCTTACTCGCAATGGTGATACTTAGTGCAACTAGCACATACAATCCCTTAAGCTTAACTTTTCTCATATTGCTTGCTTTAGGGAAGCGTCTTCCTGAATGACCATTTTCTAAATTTCTCATGAATCGTCTTCTGTTGTCCATTCTATTATCGCCGGAACGCAAATCTGAAATTCTCGTGATGCTGACTGCTATCAAGTCACTCAGTCCCTAATTCATGTTTAATTTATCTTGTTCACCAACCCATACTGATTTCTATTATTCTGGGGCCTAACCTTTCCTTCCAGTAGTTGCGTTGGAGTCACAAACTTATTTTTCGAAGTGAGGGTATGACTTTATGGCCTATACTCTTTTGTTGCCTCAAGGCCTATCACCTCTCGTATTTTCCTTCCCCTGACTATTGACTCTATAATACTGCCATTTTTGTTTTGATCTACCGTTGTCATCCATGTTGACATCTTACTTATAATGCTTCATTAACTCTCTTCTTATTTCTCTGCTAACATCTTTGTCTATCACCTTATTCTGAAAACGTCAACAAGACATTCTCTTGTTTTTAGCTCCCCTTACTCCATCTACTGGCTTTTCGGGTTGCCTAACATTCTCTCTCTACTAGGGACGGGAGCCCTACAAAGATAATATTTATTCTTTGCAGGCTTCCAGTGCTTATCTTTGTAGTACTCATATCTGGTTGTACTATTTTTGGGTGCACCATCGTGGTGTCTCACCAGGAGATCCATTACCACATTTGCACTATCCTTCAGAAATGTCAACCAACTCAAATATTCCATCCACCTTTTTTGGGTCACTCTAACCCCAGCCGGACCTTAATATCCGTCCTTCTCTTATACTACTTCTGTTAGCTTCCATATGGAATAAATGAGATGGGTGTGGCCAGTTGTACATACCTCTGCTACCATTGAAGGTAACTCAAAATGCTTATATCTCCCGTCATGAATGGAAAATAATGATAGTCTTCATTAACTGGGTGCCTCGTACCCTTCTTCACCTTGCTTCATTTACTTGTTGAGACTTGTACTATCTTCTGAATTCTCATTGCCTTTCACCATAAAGGTGGATAGATATCCTTGCCTTAAGGCTCCTTATCAAGAGGCTTACACATTTTAGTACACACATGATCTACTGAAGACCTTACATTTTCTCATCATAAGCATTATAAAAAAAATTGAGTTCCTCTGACTCGACTCTTCCATATTCATATTCAATCTCTTACCAACTAGAGGAATCGTCATATTATGGATAAAATAGAAGCTAGGAGTTTGAATTCTTATAAATGAGCTCTACCACACGATCTAGAGTAAGAAGAAAGAGTGACAGTCTTAAATGCCCTGTAGCCTCCTGTTTATAAGTGTGGTGCACGACACACCCATAAAAAAGACTCTACTAGACACGACTTGTAGACTCCCTAGGGCAGAACTGCTCTGATACCACTTTTCTTACAACCCAAACCAATGGGCCGCGACGGGCACCCGGTACCTTACTCAACCGAGTACTACCGTAACATATCTTTCTTATTACTATCATCATACACACGTGACATATGGGCCTAATAGGCCAACATCATCATTCATAAACTCAAAACATAGGCCGACAATGCCGTACAATCTTTCACGTACACGATATGTGTCTACTAGCCTCTAAGAGTACATAATTATCATAAAGGTCGGGACAGAGTCCCGCCATACCAAACCATACACATCTAAATCATACTGACCAAACAAGCAACTCCAGAGCAAATGGAGTGCACCAAGATCTTCTGTTGAGCTGATCGCCTACTTGGAGGACTCTCGACCTCTCTATCGAGACCTGCGGGCATGAAATGCAGTGTCCCCAGGCAAAAGGGATGTCAGTACAAATAATGTACCGAGTATGTAAGGAATGAAAATCAGTAAATAATAGACATGAGAGAAACATGGAGTAAAAGACTCGACATGTACGTGTGCATAGCTCTGTGAGTCATTTCATTTTTATAATGTCATGCATATGCGTATAAATATCATACCATGCATAGGTATATTCGTTCATAGCATTATCAAGCCTCTGAGGGCATCCCATCATATCATTTCAGCCACTGTGGGCAAATCATCAACGTATACCAGCTGATCAGGTGATGGTGCGTATATAACGCCGTAACCTTTTCTCATATCCCATATACATATATTTACATCTATACGAGTATATAACGTCTTCTGGTCATAGGTCAATGCATATGTATGAAATGCATGAAAATACGTAAATGTACATTTATAAATGCATGAAATGCATATGAAACACGTTAATAAGACTTTCTCGGAATGTCATAAAAATAATATGTCAGTCGGATAAATTTTATCAAATACGTATTTTTCTGAGACCCATGAACAGAAGATATAATAATTATTCACATGGGAAATCAAGAATATAGACACCCCTAATATTTCTATGAATAGAGTCATTTATGAAAATTGTGCATTTGCTCGTTTCGTTTGTATCGTATTGATCATGCCAAAAAGAAAGAAGGGATAACCTTAACATACCTGGAGTAGGAAAAAATCCGTATGATGTTCTTGAAAAAGATTGCACCGTAATTATTTAGAACCGTAAAATTTGTACGTTGTTAAGCTTCCAATAATTCTCGTTGGATTTTGGTTGAAAGACGTTTTGTTGAAATCTTGCTAACGTTTTGGTTGTAAGTTTTGGTTGAAAGACCTTCTGGTTGTAAAATGGCTAACGTTGGATTTTTGGTTGAAAGAAGTTTTGCTGTAAGAATGATTAATATTCTGATGGTATAGTCTTTAGTGAATATGGAGAATATTAGAATGGAGTGAATGGAATGTGTAACATTATGCCACCTAACAAATAAATGACTCTTATTCATTTCTTTAGAATATGGCTAGCTGCCACGTTTTGGGGGTTGTCTTATCTCATGATTTATTTATTAATTAGGTAATATTCCGTTACCCGGTAATTAACCAATTACCCGCATAATTAAGAATTATCTCAAATTACTTAAAATTCTACTTATTTTCAATAAACTTTATACATCATACTATCACGGTCATATGATACCTTGCATGGTACTAGTCCATAAATACCGGGTATTATGGCTCAGACCATATTTTATCCTAAATTGTCAAACTTCGAGGAATTTCATTTTCTTCGATTTGCTTACCCTCTCCCCTTAATGAATATTCTCATCACTTGTTTGGAATAGCATAATACTTATAATCCCAAAAATAATCTCGTTCCCGAGCTTATATCGATTAACTTACGACGAAATATTAGCGTAAAAATAAAATACGGGATGTAACATCTCACTTTCGAGCTCTCATCAATTTATTTATGGCGTTCTTTCATAAACGAAAATGTGGGGTGTAACAGTCAGCGAGCTAGTGGAGTCCGCCGAAGCGACACCGTAGAAGCGGCTTATGTGTCTGCAAAAGCAGAAATGGATCACAAGGATTGGGATAAGTGTTCTACACTCTGTTTTGATTATATTTCTAGATGTTTATCTTCGTTTTTGGTAATTGGATCATGAGTTTTAAAGAGAAATTGGGGATTTTTGTCTAAAATTTCATAAAGCGAATTTTTGAGTTTTAAACGTCGATTCGGGTCAGATTTCAGTGAAACTAGCATGGTTGGACCCGTAATTGAATGGATTGTTGTATTTTGTAAGTTTTGTCGGGTTCCGAGGTGCGGGTCTGGGTTGGACTATTTGGATGATTTTGGGATTTAGGTTAAATATTCAACATTTTTCGATGGGTTTGTTTCCTTTGGCATTATTGATGTATTTGAGTTGCTTTTGGCTAGTTTTGATCCGTTTGAAGGTCAGTATGCGCGAGATGGCACGTTTGTAGTATCGTTTGACTTGCTCGGTATTGGATTTCAGTTGTTCAAGGTAAGTAACACTTCTAAACTTGGTTCTAAGGGTATGAAACCCCGAATTACATGTTATGTGTTTTGGTGTTGAGGTGACGCACATGCTAGATGACGAGCGTGTGGGCGTGCACCACATGAATTGTGACTCCATTATTCCTATGGTACTGTGTAATTACCTGTTGTGACTCCATCATTCCCATGACTAGGCTACATGTTTATTCTGTTGGGACCCACTGAGGTCATATTGCTGTTGAATTATTTGTTTAAGTTGCAATTTCATACTTAGTCATGTTCATTCATTTCATATCATATCTCAGTTTCTGTTGCTATTTATTGACACATTATATCATCATTTTAGGGGTTAGTTTCATGGCATTGTGAGCCCGAGAGACTAGAGAGATTGATGATTGAGTGAGGCCGAGGGCCCGAGTATGAGTGATATTATGGGATCGGACTGCACGCCGTAACATGTTATATATTATGGTAACGGACTGCACGCCGCAGCATGTTACATATTATGGGATCGGTCTGCACGTCGCATCATGTTATATATTATGGGATCAGGCTGAATGGCACAACATATATCATTGATTTATCCCATGATTAACTTAATATAATGTTTGGGTTGAAGGAGCCCCTCCAGAGTCTGCACACACACCTAGTGAGCGCGATTGATTTATATTGAGGAATGAATCTTCCCTAGATATGGATCTTGTCTGAAGCTTTTATATTTGGGGATGGATCTTCCCTAGGCTGGATTGGCCATATACAGTACTGAGTGACTGAGCATGTCGAGTGGTTGAGCATGATGAGTTGAAAGTGTGAGATGATGAGAATGAGTACTATGAGAGTGTAAGTACACGAGTTCATCTCTGAGATACATTGCATTGACATGCACACATGACATACAGACATAGAGATGCATTTTCCTTATACTGTACGGTATCACGTCATTCATGACTTCTCACACATATTGACATATAGGCATAGAGATGTATTTTCCTCATGCCATATGAAAATGAAATATTTTCATGTGGAAAACTTTTTAAGAAAAATTTCAGTTTTCAAACTTACTCATATTTTTGGCGATTTCGGTAAAAGATTTCGGTTTTTCACTGATATACTGCAGATCTATTTTCTGAAACTGCGAAAGAGCTGAGCATTTTATCGCTGAGGTTACTTCTTTCATTACTTTCATTATGTTGCTATGAATTGTTGTTGGCTATTGGTGTTGGACTCCTACCCTTGTCCCACCTCGTCACTACTTTCAACCTAAGGTTAGGTTAGTTACTTATTGAGTACATGGGGTCAGTTGTACTCATACTACACTTCAGCACCTTGCGTGTTGATGTTGCTGTGATCGACGGGAGCTGGAATTGAAGACGTACCTGCTTTCCGGTTAAAGCTGCCTCTTGTTCATGGTAGCCTTAGATTTATAAAAATTTATTTATGTACATTTCGAACAGATTATGTATTTATTTCATACCAGCTTTGTAAATTCTTATCTTAAAAGCTAATGATTTGTACTACTAGCCTTTGAGAAATTCTTTGTATAAAAGCAGTTTTATCATCATTTCCTCTCTTAATAAGTATCATTTGAACTAGTTTCATTGTTAACTGGCTTACCTAGCGGGTTGAGTTAGGTACCATCACGACCAGTTAGATTTTGGGTCGTGACACCGGGACCTCAACCAAACATACTAACAAGTCATAAAATACGATACTAACTTAGTCGAGGCCTGAAATCACATCAAACAACATCAAAAACACGAATCGCTCCCCAATTCAAGCCTAATGAAACTAATGAATTTCCCTCTTCTACAATCGATGCTGAAATCTATCAAATCAACTCCGATTGACCTCAAATTTGGCACACAAGTCATAAATAACAAAACAGACCTATTCCAACTCCTGGAGCTATAATCCGAGTCCAGTAACTACAAAGTCTACTCTCGGTCAAACTTCTTAACTTTCCAAATTTTTATTTTTCCAACTTTCGCCATTTCTAGCCAAAAATCACATACGGACTTCCAAATC